>NW_027122209.1:1800000-2280751 GCF_030686945.1 Centruroides vittatus | reverse complement strand
TAAAGTACTATTTTAGTTTACAACGATTATCGACTCTACCGTGTCGGAAACAACCGTTAACCTACCGGGTACTTTACTCGGATTCGCGTTAGCGTGCCAGGCCTGGACTTTAAGCGTGCACCGAATTAAATAAAGACAATATTTGTCAATAGAAAAAAACCAAAGATTTAATTAGTCGTTTAACAATAACTATGTACAATATTTAGTAAAAATCAAACAATTTATTCTAAGAAATTCAACAAAGTCAACCCGACAATTCTCGATTCAAATCTATGTCTAACTTAACTCTATTCCCCTTGGGAATCCGACAAAACCAAAAAGCTTAACTTATAACAATAATTCTTATAAACTAGAGATCCTAATCGTCACCTCAATATACTCGGAACCTATTTCCTTTTTCTCTCAAGACTCTCAGACTGTCGATCCAAATTCGAATCACTTTAAATCACCTTGGAACTATTCGAGATCCTATTGGACACCTCTCTATTACTGCTGCGAAGCTCACCAAGCTCGTTGCTATCAGAATTCACCTCCCCGTCTTCACTTGAGATTCGGGATTTATAGTGTGAGGTGACGTCACAATTCTTAATGCGGTCACTCCCCTCATTTACATACTTAAATGCTAACAATAACGTTTTTCATCGTCTGGCAGCCCTTTTTCCGACAGTTTACTCACTAACCTTTTACATTATTAGTTTTTACAATTCTTTCCGGGACGTTTTTATTACTTAAGGTTTAGCGAGTTTATTTCGTGCTTGTGGGTTCTCCCCCCCCTCTTCTCGGTGCGGACCTATTTTCTGCCGCTCGGGGAGCGCAAATGTGCGTGAGTCATATGGCGCTTTTCTTTCGTCGGTGAGTTGGGTTTTATTTCTTCTCTTTTTAAATACTTAAGGTGAATGGTGAGGAAACCTTCGTCCTAACAAAACATAAGCCCCAAACAAAAATAGAATAATAAGCAAAAAAGTAAAATAAAAATAACGCTCGGACTTGGTTCCTTACACCCCTTCCCCTTTAGAGTAAAGAGAAAGTTATTTCTCTTTTTACTTACTGCCAAACCTCCAACTCTTTTTTTTTTTTTTTAAGTAGTGCGCCTTATTTACAATTGCTGCCAGGTTACAAAGGAATCCGTCCCTTACAATGATTTATCATAAGCGAGAGTGACTCGTTGCTTAGTAACTTTATTCTAACGTAATGATACAATAGAGGGGAAACTGTTGACATGTGCTCATTTCGTGTTCCAAGGTTTGTTGCCATTTTCACGCTCTAATTTGGCGTGAACAGGGTGAAACGTTAACCCAAAATTTTGTTCTAACGATTATTATCATCTTTCTTACGCTACGGACTGATTGTCGGGTTATAATTTAGCATTGTTAATGGTTTTAGTATGTAGTTACTCCAGTCCGTCATCGTGAGAAAAACAAACAAAAAAATTTTGTTTTTTATTTTTTTTTTCTTCCCCCCCGTAGCCAAAATCCTTTCCCTTCTAGGGACCCTTGGATTACAATTTGGTCAAGGACCATCTGTAAAGAAAATATATATACCTCTGGTTTCCTTCTCTATCTTTGGGCTGTCGGCTTCCTGGTGAGACCGGCGAGTTGTCTGTAATCCACTCGTTGCATCGGTCGTAATCGTCGTTGGATGACTCCAGACGGTCTGGCTCTGGCGATGGACGGCGCTCGGGTTCCGTGATCCATCGACGATCCCGTAACGGAGTGTGATCCTCTAACGTTGCCCCTATTGGTTGCGAGTAGGGGTGTAGCAGTTTTCCTCTTTGGAAAAAGGGTGTATCGCTTCAGATTAGCGATATGTTGACTTCCGTGGCTGGCCCCAGTGTGGGGATCTTTTATCTCGTAGACTACTGGTGAGATAATCTTAGCGATCTCATAAGGTCCTGACCACTTAGGTGCCAATTTAGCGCTGAAGTGTCGGCTAGAAGAAGAAATAGGGTGAGCTTTTAAAACAACTAATGAACCCACCTTGAATGTATCTGGCCGTCTTCGTGAATTGTAAGCCCTTCTCTGTTTCTGTTGTGCAGTTCGCACGTTGTCTCGGGCTTGTTTTCTTATCTGTTGTAATTCTGCCCATTTTTCTCTAATAGTCGTAGGGCGACTTGGATAAGCCGTTAGACGGTCCCACGGGAGTGCAATCTCTCTCCCGAGATGTAGTTTAGCTGGCGTATATTTCGTCGAATCCTGTTCTGAAGTTCGTAAGGCCAGCGCAAATTCCGATATGTGGGTGTCCCATTCTTTGTGGTTCCTTTCGATGTATGCCGCAATCATCCTACCCAAGGTGCGGTTCGTTCTTTCCGTAAAATTCGACTGAGGGTGATATGGCGTCGTCAGGATATGCTTAATTCCGGTGCGGTTACAAACTTCCGCTAGGAGGTGAGATATGAATTGGGGTCCGTTATCGGATACTAAGATTTTTGGCATGCCATACCTGCAAAAGTATTCTTTATACATACAATTTACCACATTTTCCGCGGTAATCTTCCGCAGGGGAAAAATCTCCACCCACTTACTGAAATAATCCACCATAACAAGAAGATACTGATTACCTTTGTTGGACTTGGGATAGGGTCCCATAATGTCTACGCCTACCTTTTCCCCTGGTTCCGTTATCTCGGGGACTTGCATTAGTCCGGCCGTTTTCTTCTGGTCGAACTTCGTTATCTGGCATGTATGGCATCCTAGTACATATTCTTTTATGTCCTTTCTCATTCCAGGCCAATAGCAACGTTGTTGTATTTTTTTCGTAGTCTTTCGTACACCTAAGTGGCCAGCAGTGGGATGATTGTGTAGTTCTTGTAATACATCCTCCCGTAAGTTGTACGGAATTACTGGTCTGTAACCTCCAGTGTCATCTGTTTTCCGGCTATAATATAAAACATCATTTACTAGCCGGTAATGGGATGACTTACCTACTATTTCTGCTGACATGGCTGGGTCATTTGGTAAGTTCCCAGTCGCTAAGTAATCGTACAGTCCGCTCCACTGTGAATCAGTTCGTTGAGCGTCTATAAGGTCTTTCTCTCGTTCAAATGTTGTTACCGCTAACAATTTTGCGGTTATGTCTGAGTCGTTACTTAGTTGTGGATCTTCCAATGGACGTCTAGATAAAGCGTCTGGCAATTGATTGTCCTTTCCACTTCTGTGTTGGATTTGGAAACTAAATTCCTGCAATCTTAATGCCCATCTCATTAACCTACCTGAGAGGGATGTAGAACTATTAAGCCATCGTAATGCAGAATGGTCCGTTACGACGGTGAATTTGGTTCCGTCTAGGTAGATTTTGAACTTCTCTGTAGCCCATACAATGGCTAGACATTCAAGCTCCGTGGCCGTATAGTTCCTTTCGGCTGCGTTTAAAGTACGGCTAGCGTATGCAATGACTTTCTCCTGGCAAAGCACTGCTCCCAGTCCTACCGTGCTAGCGTCTGTATATAACGTATAGGGCACACCTGGCCTAGGAAGCTGCAAAATAGGTGCAGTTATCAACTTACTTTTTAGCTTTTCAAAAGCTTGCCGGCATTCTTCCGTCCACTCCCATCGTTTCCTTTTCCGCCGTAATTGATACAATGGTTCGGCAATAGTTGCGTAGTTAGGTATGAATCTACAGTACCAGCTGCACATTCCTAAAAAGGTGCTAAGATCCTTCGTATTTCTGGGCGTCGGAAACTCTCGAACGGCCCTTACTTTTTCATCTTCCGTCGCAATGCCTTTATTGCTGACTTTAAATCCCAGGTACTGAACGTCTGGGCGGCAAAAGTTACTCTTAGCCAACTTAATGGTTAGTCCTGCAGCTGCCAATCGTTTGAGCACATTGGTCAAATGTTCGATGTGTTCTGTAAAAGTAGATGAGTATATAATAATGTCGTCTAAGTAAACTTGGCAATACTTCCCTTTTTCTTCCTTTAGGACTTTGTCCATTAGTCTTTGGAATGTTGCCGGGGCGTTTTTGAGTCCAAATGGCATGACCAGGAATTCGTACAAGCCACTATTCGTAATAAAGCTTGTCTTCGGTCTATCTTGTTCCTTTAATGGCACTTGCCAGTAACCAGACGATAAGTCCAAGGTAGTTATAAAGTTCGCTTCCTTAAGCGAAGTCAGTAATTCTGAAATAATCGGTAAAGGATATTTATCAGTCACTGTTACCTGATTTAGCTTTCTATAGTCAATACATAATCTCCAATCGCCCGTTTTTTTCTTGACCATGACGACCGGGGATGCCCACGGAGAATTTGATGGTTGGATGATACCATCTCTTAACATTTCCGCTATCTGGCGGTTCATTTCCTTTAACTTTACGTCAGAGTATTTATACGGACGTCCACATACTGGTGTCGCTTTGTCAGTGACGATTTCATGTTCTATCATATTAGTTAGTCCCGGCTTATCTGTAAACAGTTGCGAGTATTGCAATAATACATTTTTCAAAGTTACTAACCTTTCACCACTTAAAGTGGTTTGGAGTTCGTCCCACTTAGGTGAAATTCTCTCTTTGGGATGACTTACGTCCAAAGAAATTGTCAAATTCTTAAAGTCCATTGTTATTCTATGATTCTTGGCGAAATCACGCCCTAGTAAGCATGGCATTATAAGTCCTTTTACTACTACGCACGTCTGTCGAAGGGTAACACTTCCAATCTGGATTTTTGCCAGGAATTTTCCAATGGAGGTTCCTTTTCCTCCTTCAATGGCTAACTTAAAATTCGGTCCTGCTTGTAACCGAATATTTCTATTCTGCAAAGAAATTCTCCTCCACACTAACTCATTGATTAAAGTAAAGTCAGAACCCGTATCAATCCGGGCTGAGGTTAGTACTCCATTAATAAAAATATTTACCTCAGGCAACTTGGAGGCTTCACTCACGATTAGTCCTACGGTGGAGGTATTTGGATCCATATCGGAGACAGGATCCTCCCCTCGCTGTCTCCGGTTTAGTTTAAAGGTTTTCTTTTTCCATTACCCTTCCTTTTCCAGGTTACTTTTCGTTCGGGACTATTGGGCGTCTTGACATTTGTTTGATCATTTTGTCCTTTCCCTTTTGGACAATTCCTCGAAAAATGTCCCACCTCACCACATGAATAACAGGTCATGGGTGACTTTGCCGGTGCAAAAGTTTTCGGCTCTAGCTGCTTACTTACTTTTCGACAGTCCTTAATCTGCTTTGCACTGTCAGGAGAACCTTGGTCGTTTCGTCTAAATTCGTACTCTTTCGCAGTACGCACTAACTCGTTTAATGAATAAGAACGGCGATTTTCCAGATACTCACGTAACGGAAGAGGCATCTGGGCAACTACACATTGTATAATTTCCTCATCCCGAGCTAAAGGTCTCCACGTGCGGTATAGCTGAACTGTGGTCCATATAAACTGCTCGACTCCATTGGTTCCTGTGTATTGTCGACTAAATAGTTCTTTAGCGACAGCTACTTCGTCAGCTAAAGGAGCGTAAAGATCCAGAAAAGATCGCTTAAACAACGGCCAACTGTTGCCGATTCGGTGGCGTCCTTCATTCTTCCACCACATTGCTGGGCTACCGCGAAGACAACTAGCGGCAGTATCAACCCATCTAGTGTTCGGTATTTGGTTTACCAGGAAATGCTGTTCGAGGTCCTGCAAGAAATCATTAGCAGTTAATGCTGACCTACCGTTAAATTGGATGGCTGGCGGCGGCGGTGCAGTCTGAAGCCAGACCATCGATGCATTAGATGTAGGCACTTCCTGTCTCGGAGTAGAAGTTTCGGGCCGTACAGCACTTGTAACGTTCGGTGTTGTTGGCTCTACAATTCCAGACGTGACACATGAAGTCAGATGAGTCACGGCATTTGACAAGGATGACACTTGTTGCAACAGTACTGACAATTGTTGTTGCAACTGGTTATATTCGGCTCGGGTGACTGGTGCACTATCTTCCATTTTTTTTTTGAGATTACGAGGTGTTATTCCTCTAAGCTAAAGTCAAGATCAACAAAGAAAGCAACAAAGTCTAATATTAACCTTTAGAGTCCCTGTTCGGGCGCCAGTTGTAAAGTACTATTTTAGTTTACAACGATTATCGACTCTACCGTGTCGGAAACAACCGTTAACCTACCGGGTACTTTACTCGGATTCGCGTTAGCGTGCCAGGCCTGGACTTTAAGCGTGCACCGAATTAAATAAAGACAATATTTGTCAATAGAAAAAAACCAAAGATTTAATTAGTCGTTTAGCAATAACTATGTACAATATTTAGTAAAAATCAAACAATAATTTATTCTAAGAAATTCAACAAAGTCAACCCGACAATTCTCAATTCAAATCTATGTCTAACTTAACTCTATTCCCCTTGGGAATCCGACAAAACCAAAAAGCTTAACTTATAACAATAATTCTTATAAACTAGAGATCCTAATCGTCACCTCAATATACTCGGAACCTATTTCCTCAAACTCTCAAGACTTTCTCAGACTGTCGATCCAAATTCGAATCACTTCAAATCACCTTGGAACTATTCGAGATCCTATCGGACACCTCTCTATTACTGCTGCGAAGCTCACCAAGCTCGTTGCTATCAGAATTCACCTCTCCGTCTTCACTTGAGACTCGGGATTTATAGTGTGAGGTGACGTCACAATTCTGAATGCGGTCACTCCCCTCATTTACATACTTAAATGCTAACAATAACGTTTTTCATCGTCTGGCAGCCCTTTTTCCGACAGTTTACTCACTAACCTTTTACATTATTTGTTTTTACAATTCTTTCCGGGACGTTTTTATTACTTAAGGTTTAGCGAGTTTTATTTCGTGCTTGTAGGTTCTCCCCCCCCTCTTCTCGGTGCGGACCTATTCTTTGCCGCTCGGGGAGCGCAAATGTGCGTGAGTCTTATGGCGCTTTTCTTTCGTCGGTGAGTTGGGTTTTATTTCTTCTCTTTTTAAATACTTAAGGTGAATGGTGAGGAAACCTTCGTCCTAACAAAACATAAGCCCCAAACAAAAATAGAATAATAAGCAAAATAAAAGTAAAATAAAAATAACGCTCGGACTTGGTTCCTTACAGTATTAGCATCCTTGTGGAAGTTAGTGTTCAAGAATTTGATCATTCATGATCAGAAATTTATGCATCAAAATTTCCCTGATACAGGAGGACTCAACAACAAGTAGCCAGCAATTGCATGATAAGTTTGTATCAAAGTATCATACTATCCATTCTGTGTGGTGAAGACCTGCATCCATATCACTTCACAATGATGCAAGATCTTCATCAGCAAGATTGCTGATGAGACAGGAATACTGTGAGCACTGTTACAGCAATGTACAGTGGGTGATCAGTTAACAAACAGTTTGGACTGTGAACAAATCAGACTACAAACACATGTTTGAAGTAATGAATACCTGACAGAGCAAACACAAGAAGTGATGATGCATTTAAAATTTGTAAAACTATATTTTACTGGTATCTATGAATGGTTTATGGAATGAGACTTTCAAAGTTGTATACATAACCTTTTTTGCACTAGTTGATTCTGTTCTCTGAATTTTTGTAAGTATTTTTATGAACTTTTTATTTTAAAAAACACTGATAATATTATTGGACCTAAAAAGAGTGGAGTGTCAAGAACTGTGTTCACAATAGAAACTTAGTAACAGATAATAGCCATGGTAGAGAATGGGCAGATGTCTAATGTTGCTAGGCAGTATGGCTTCAACAGGTCTACAGTACAATATTAGCTAAGAATGATAAAATCAAAAAGACTCAAGCAGCTAAAGTAATGAAAATGGACAGATTGCTGTTTGTTTGTTATTATATGTAAATAAACATATGTATTAAATGTAATTTTTTGGTTTCCAGAACGAAATTCCCATAAAAATCTATGGTAAATTGATAATCAGTTAACAGACAATTCGGGTAGTGAACATTGTCTTTGAATGGATTATGTTCATTAACCGATCACCCACTGTACTTTGGATAATGTTTCCATCTACCAAATCTTAAGGGCTGACAAAGCAACATTGTCATCTGAAGGTGTCTTTAACAGCCAAAACAGCCATGTTTGGGAATAAGAAAATCCCCCATGCTACATATTCACATGAACACATTCACATATCAAATCCATTGGGATATCAATATGCGGTGTGGTATTGTGTGTGATATTCTAGTGGGACCATATCTTCTTCCATAACATCTACAGCTGGAAACTTCCTAGTGTTTTGCACATTGTGCTGTCAGATTTCTTAGATTATGTAACTTTCGATGTTATTCACAGTCTTAGTTTCAGCATGATGGAGCACTGACACATTCTTTGTTGGTTGTTTGTCAGTGGTTGGATGGGAAATATCCAGGTCAATGAATTGCCCATGGTGGTTCAGTTACATGGTCTGCTAGATCATCCAATATGAATCTTGTAGATTTCTTATGAGGGCATCTCAAAACATTGTTTACAGATAGCCAGTAGACTCCCAACAAGATCTAGTGGCTTGCATGTGGCCATCAAACTATAATACTTGTCATGTTGCAAGCATACAAAATACTGTATTTACTCGTATATAAGACAATCTCGTATCTAGAATGAGGTGTGACTTTAAAGATCAATATAAAGAAAATTATATTTATTAATACAATTCTAATTTTATTTTGTTTAATCATAAATAAGATATCAAATGCACGTAAATTCACTCATTGTCTCGCAAAAATTACTGGCATTTTAAACTTTAAGGAAAAATATTGTAAAATTGACATAATTTGTTCATTTAAAGCTGGACAATTGGGAACTTTTTTGCCGATTCTTAACAGTCGAAACCACTCTTCGTTGATTACACTTATGAGTTTCTCTGATTTCTGAATAATTATTTGTTTTCACATGGGAATGGATTAAAACTTATATCGGGCTCCTGTGTGAATTTGGAATTTCAGTTTAGAATTTAATTTAAAAGCTTTGCTTTTTCTATTGCTATTCATCTTTACTCCTAACAGTACACAAGAACAATTGAAATCACCCAGATAAAATACTTTTGTTTTTAAACACTAGAGGGTGAGCATCTGGTAAAAAATGCAAATACATGGTTTACAAAAATTATTGCAAAAATGCAAAAAAATCATTCACTCATGCATATAGGATGACCTAGGCTTTTCGAGCAGTGAAAAATGAATAAAAACCTTGTCTTATATGTGAGTAAATAAGGTTATATTATTTGATGAGCAGCCACTTGTTCCTCGCTAGGAAGGGGTCATTTTGAACATTTAATATAAAATAATGTAACGAGTTTTACTACCATTTAATAAATAATTTCTTTCTATAAGAGTTATTTCTGATTTGTCTCTTTTAAACCAGAAGTGACATCATAAACCTTTTGACACAAATATCTCTGGAATGGATAGCAGGTTGGATAGCTTTTTTAGGTTGGTTTTTGACTAGGAATCATGTGGTATGATTATTGAGCAGTTTATTCTGATCACTCTGTATATTATAATACTGATAAAAATTCATTTTTCAGATATTAGTAATTGGATATATATGTAGATAATGGAAGTGTACAGACCTGAATACTATAGATGAATTATAAAATGATTATCAATAGTGCTCTTGTTTTTCCTGAAATTCATCTATTTTTCCATTATCATGAATTCCATTTTTTCTTCAATCTTTCTTGATTATGATATTCTGAGCATGCTATTAGCTAACATGGCTGATAAGTTTAATGGTTTTGTGATTGCTTTATTTTTAGTTGATGTTTTTTTTTGGGATTTGTGACTATTCATTTCCATCTTACATTAATTTTCAATTAGAACATTAAATATTCTAACTGTTTGAATGAAAAACTGATTACATCAAAAACATCAAAAGAAATAAATCTTCAAACTAGCAGAATTTATTCAAAAAGAAACAGTCAAATGTTTTGAACAGTTGTTTTCAGATTCTAAACTAGTGTTCTAAAATATAGCTGTCAAAATTGAGAATGTATAAAGTCATGGTGTCCAAAGTGTGGATTTTCTAGACTTATACTGACTCTTGTATACTTACTCTCCTCAAAAGGGAAATTGCAACACCACAAAGAAATGCATTTAGCTACATGCACATTGCAGGACCAATAGAGGTGATACAGATATGCAAATGATTAAGTTTGCATACACATCAAGTCATGTGGGACCTAGTTTCAGACTATAAAGACTAGCAGCTGGCTCTTGCCATAAATGCTATTAGCAATGGTTCATTGCAGTTGAACTTTTGAAGAAGCACAGAAAATGCCTCAGAGACAAGTTAGCTCAATACCACCAGTTTATGGGGAACAAGACTGCATCCTAAAGCTGCACAATCTCAGTTTGTCGATTTGTGCAATTTCCATGTGTGTTGGGCACGATGTGAATACTATCCAGCAATGTGTATAATGATAGACAAAGGAATGTCTGAAAATATGCCAAAGAGGCAGTGGATTGCACTGGCACATGAGAGTGCACAGAATGGCAGATTCATCAAATGACCTGTTGGGACCCATTCATCACATGACATGACATCTGAAGCTGCCTGTTGCCATTAATGGGTGCATCCATGTCCACCCAAACCATTCATAACAGATTACATGAAGTTGGGCTGCACGCATAGCAACCAGCAACAGGAGTGCCATTAACTGCTCGATGCATAGTTGCATGTTTGGTGTGGTGTCATCATCAACACAACTGGACCACTGAATGGCATTGAGTATTGTTTACAGATGAATCCTGCTTCTGTCTGTGAGGAATGACAGTTGTGGCAATATCTTGGTGAACACTATGTGCCAGCTCTTTTTGCTGTGCATCACACCAGCTCTACACAGAGCATCATATTCAATCAGTGGATAGACCTGGTGCAGGCCATACCCAACAGGGTGTTCCAGCAAGACAATGCCATATTGCACTTTGCACAGTGAACTCTCACTAGCCTGAACAGAGTTCACATCCTTCACTGGCTGTCATTCTCGCAGATCTCTCTCCCATCAAATACTTGTGGGAGTTCGTCTGACATTAAGGGCACCAGAGACCACCACCATATACTGTAGACAACATGTGCATGCTGCATTGGATGCAGCTTGGCAAATGATACCTCAGGCAACCATTAATTGCCTCATTGATAGTATGCCTCTCTGTATAGTAGCCTATGGGGGCCATATTTGTTACTGAATAAACAGGTGACTGTTGCATATCTTTGTTTGTTCTTTTAATCATTTGCATATGTCTCTCATCTCTACTGGTTCTGCAATGTGCATGTGGCTATGTGCATTCCTTCATGATGTTGCACTTTTATTTTTGAGGAGTGTATATTATTTATTTTTGTAAACTTGGTATGGTACATATTAATTACACATATATAATATCCAAACAAAAACATCTGAAATGTAAAAAAATTGCACCAAGTTAAAAATTATGACAATTTAGATAAAAATAAAATTTTTTTAATGAGTTTTTCATTAGTGCTTGGAAGAGATTTGTAGAAAACAATAATAGAGGTAAAAATCTAGTGGGTACCATTTTGAAGAAAATACAGCTTTTTTTAGCAATTTTTACACTTTTCTATTGCTTATTTTTCAGCAACTCCTTTACAGAAAATCTTGAAATTTTGCACACTAAGAAAACAAGTATCTTTTGAACAAAATATTCAGAATTACTTTAGGTATTTGGGAAGGCAGAGAAAGGGACCCCCAAAAATCAACAGTTCTGGTTCCTGTATATATAGTCAGTCAGTGACTTTTTCACTTGGTGCAGAGTCTCACGCCTGTGACTCTATTATTATAAGTTTGCTGGCTGTTTACATTTTCTAATAATTTACTTTGTGAAACAGCTGTAGGTGAAATGGAGTTAATAGAATTGCAAGAATATGAAGGCCTTAAAACATTTCATAAATCTGCAAAGTCAGTTAATGAATTTTGGCAACATTATCTTAAAAAACAAATATGAACATTTAAAGAATGTGTCACTTATCAATATTTGGAACCAAATATAGTTGAGAATAATATTCAACTATGAAGTTTATTAAATCTCAATATCATTCACAGTTAACAAATCAATACCCAAAGAAATTTATGTGGAGGCCAATTACTGAATACGGATTGAATTCTAAACTGTTAGTAATCCAACTATAAACCCACAATCCTTCCTATCAGTAAGTAATAAAATATACACACCCTTGGGGTAAAGTGATAGCTGGCTGAGTGCCAAAGTAGATGATTATAAGGCTGTGGGCAGTCATCCTCAGTCAGAACTGTGAGTAACCATGGATGGTTATATCTAAGATTAGATATGTCTGGAAGCAAAACATTGCTCATAGGTCTGGGTAGCATAACTGGTAACATATCTGCAGAGATTGTGGAGTTTGAGTTTCTCTTTAGGCCGATTCTTTTTTCAGAATATTTAATAAATTATTTATTAAATATTAATGTATTTTAATTATTAAATTTAATAAGAGATTGTACTTAACATCTAAATTTAGTAACAAATTACTTAAAATTTAACTAATAATGTAGCCAAAAAATGGTTGATGCATTATGGTATCATTTGGCATTAAGTAATGAAAGAGAAATGTTATTAGTTAATTAGTGTAATTAATGTGATTAATTATTGTTAGAAATGTTATGTATTTAGATAAAAAGAAAAATAATTCATTTATAATAAGCTTATTTTTACAAAAATTATTTTAGATATCTTTTCTTACTTACTCAAACATTCAATTTTTAACTTAATATAACAGGATATCTACTATAAAAAAGTAAAAGCTAAAGTGTTTTAACTGTATACAGCATGGATGGAAAGTAACTAGACATTGAGAAATTGCTATAATTTTTATATATCTAAAGCAAAGTTAATTAAAATTATTTGACATGTATCTTATTAAATGGAAATGCAGATGCATACTTAAAATGCAATGTAAACCAGTGGTTCTCAACTGGAGTCCATGTAACATTACTGTGGAAGTCCACAGAAAAAAATACCGATTTGGAGGTTTACGGTTATATTTTAGTGATCAATAGGGTAATTCTACTTCAAAACAATTGTTTTACTGAGAATTAAATTTCTACAGTATATATATTGTCAATTTCTTTATTACTCATTTCTTGCATAACGGTTAAAATATAAATTATTTAAAATATTGAAATACATATATGACATATATATCTCATTGACAAAGGTCAAAGATATGATATATATATATATATAATATATATATATATTTACTATTTCTTTTTTTGATACAATTCTTTTCTTTTTTATTAGTGAAAAATATAAGTTTTTTCTGTGCAATGTTTATGGGGGTCCACAAAAAAAATTAAGAGGAAAAGGGGTCCATAGGTAAAAGAAGGTTGAGAACCACTGCACTAGACACTATATCATTCACTAATGGCAAATTTTCATCAGGTTGTGATGTGGATGAGCAGCCATTTCTCTGTGCACCCATAACTGAATCTGTGGTCATTTTAGTTTCAAATGACATTTTTGTTTGTTTTCAGCTAGATTGTGGCATGATGTACTGTACTTTCACTATATATCATCATCTCTACACAATAACCACTGATTTTCATACCTCATAGCATGCAGCAATCTGCACTTACTCCTGAACAGACAAGCATTCAGCCATCTTTTTTGCCACTGCAGATGCAGCCTCTCTTGGTCACTGCTCACACCAACAATGCAGGAATTATAAAATTCCATTGATTGATGTACATGTACACGCAAATTTTATTATGATTGCATTATTATTATTATAAAAATTATAGAATTTCTCAATATCTAGTTACTTTCCACTTACTCTGTATAATATAAAACACCATTCCAATAGAGGATGCAGTTCTTATGTCTTTCTGATAGGCTATATAGTGCTTCAATTGTTACAAGATTTGTCCATCCTGGTATAAAGTATAATGAGATTGTAACTTATAATTTAAATTTAGTTTACTGTGTAGATGTCCTGCACTTTTATTTGTATTATCTACTAGTTTTCAGTATACAGTATTATATGTCCATCACTGTGATCGACAGTGATGTCTCTGTACATAATTCACCATTGATGACCACATCACATGGTTGATTTTGTTTTGTTGAGCACCACCTTGATAGGAGGAGCTATTATGTGGAATTGGATGCATTTTTAGCAGATTTGTGCATAAAATTATAATTTATGACAGCAAATAATAAAGCAATGGTTGTGCAATCCAACATACCATTATTTGAGGAGCATGTTTTT
The DNA here is from genome assembly GCF_030686945.1 of Centruroides vittatus. Taxonomy (NCBI): domain Eukaryota; kingdom Metazoa; phylum Arthropoda; class Arachnida; order Scorpiones; family Buthidae; genus Centruroides; species Centruroides vittatus. Next base: position 2,266,561 of record NW_027122209.1, on the reverse strand, counting down.
TGACTTCCAGTTATCTTTTCATTCCAGCATACGAATAAAATAATATATATATATAATAAATTAAGTTACTAATAAATTAAAACAAAAGCATTAAATATTTTTACAAACTGCCATTTGTGTAAAAAATGAAATAAATTAAAAGTATTGCAGTATCCACAACCATATCCTAATGCACATGACCTAACTGATATAAGAAAAGAAGTTGGGAATTGGAACCTCAGGTATTTAGGCATTTGGTAAAATGAGAAGTATAAATATTAAATAAATGGTATTTATAAATTTTATAAATGGAAAAATTGTTTTTAATCAGTAAGAAGGTGTTGTAATATTAATGTTTAATTTTTTTTTGTTTGCTGTAAAATAATAATAAAATTATTAATACTTACTAACATTTTATACTAATACTGATGCTGAAGAATTGTTCAGTATTAAATAAATAAATTTTAAATTGTCTATAAAGTTTCAAACAAATAATATATATTCTAATAGATTGATGAAGTAAAAATGGAAATAATTGATTTGGAGCTAAGAAATCAGCTCCATCTTACAACTGAAGATCTGCGTTTTGCTGATCACATCGTGCGTCATGTAATGGATGATACAGAAGATGTTTTTCTAGATGGAACTGGTAATTTAATTTTAAAGTTAAAATTTGCAATGCTTTTGACTTAAATGAAAATAAAGATAAATGTAGGAACTAATGCAAATTTATTTATATTGGTAGTATTTTTAAACTACACTTTTTCAATCATTTGAAATACAGATTAGATAGTTATTTTTAAAATATATATTTTTTTAATGAATGTTTTTAATCAAATGGATAGAAATGCTGTCAATATGAATAAATTTATGTTGGTTGCTATGTTTAGCTATAATCATTATCATCATTGATTTAGTTATGGATTGGATAGTTTCCTGCTTCATTTAGTTGAATAACATAGAAAATTGTTTCTTTTGTCATTTTGGATACCAACAGTGTAAATGTTTTCCAACAAATTTGAAGCTTAATTTTTATAGATTAATAAATGAGTTTTGATATTGTCCATTCTTTCAATATTTTCAACTTCCAAATTAGAGCATCAATATAAATACTGTATTTCTTCAGTTTGAAAACAAATTTTTAAAATTTATTTTTACTTGTCCAAAGTAGAATTACACAGCTTAGAACTGATGGTATCTTACAATTGAAGTCCAAAACAAGAATCATTGCAAGTGAACAATGAAATGTTTTATCCACAAAACCTATGCAAAGAGGGTTGTTCTATTCCTTCTGATGTGACACACACAGTTTGTTACATTTTCTCCCTTTATGCAATTTCAAGTGCATTAAGGGAGAAAATATAACTGTATTATAAATTGTTGTTGTAGGCTTTATTGTTAAAATTTTATCATACAGATTTTGGCCTTATGAGAAGTTATGAGCATTTAAACTTGTACATGTGGTGTGGCACTGTGTAAATGTGTCTGTAGATATCTTGATATTTATTTAATCTTTTGATGAATACACTCATATAAAAGTGATATATGTGGCATGTGCACTCTACAGAGTAAGCACTTATATGTGTTTACCATATATCTCAGCAGATAAGACAAAGTATAAATTTTCATCAAAGTTTTATAGTTTTAGCATATGTCTGTCCTATAAGATGACCCCCAAACTATCAACAGCCTATGAATTTAGTTTAGATCACTGATCATCATCTGAATAATACTATAGAGCATATATGGAATTATGTCCTATTTATAATTTTTCAAATAAACAAATTTTATTGTCTTGCATATGGCAGCACTGCCTTGCGATTGTTGCAAACATTCGCATTGATTCAGCAATTGGGTAAGACCTTGACTATTCACAAAAACATTGTTTGGGCTGTTCTATTTTGTGCACATACCCTACTCTCTACTAGTAAATAATTACGGTTTGTCCGTTTTTTTTATAATTGTTTTAATTTATATAAATTTCAATCTAATTTTTTTTGTATCTGTCCTGTAAGACAATCCCAGATTTTGGGGGCTTTTTTTATGATTCAACTATCATCTTATCTGCTGAGATATATGGTATGTATATATGAATATATATGTGTGTGTATGTGTGTGATCTTCAACTAGAAAACTTTTTCACTTGATTTTTATAAGTATCACAAGATTTAGCCTAAAATTTTCTAGCGTAAAGACAAACATGGAATCTAATTATTGCTCATACTCACTATCTCCCGAATCGTTGGAATTATTGAATACAATGAAATCATGAAAAGAAAATATTGCTTAGTTTACAAAGAAATATGAATTGGAAAATGACATAGTAATTTTTCTATAAATATTACAATTTGAGATATGTGGTTACTAGCACAAGTGCACACAATCTTTTTTAACCCTTTTATGCCAGTAGTGATGTCACTCCATGGCAGTGGCAAGTGATCATTGCAGATGCCCCATGAAACATTATTATTTGACCTCTTAGCCTTTTGACTCAATTCTTAGATCATTTAGAGAGAAAATGAACCATGTTTACTTTAAAAACTAACTCACTTTGGGAGAAGAAGGAGCCAGCTGTAAACCCATTCATGAAAGAGTTAAAAAAAAAAAAGAAAGAAAATGATAAAAAAAATCATTACCATTATGACTTGGTGGAATCATTCACTTTCTTCAAATAATAAACTGATAAAAAAGCTCATGCCACAGTGTGTTAAAGTCATGATGTTTGTGATAAAGAGAAGACATTGATTTTGGTTGATTTTTAAAATCTGTCCTAAAGCTTAGCTAATTGTCTTAATGAAACTCCTAGCCTGTGCTTAATGTGAGTCTTCTTGCTTCTAACAGTTTTCTCCTATTGCAAATGATATTCAAAGACATTCCTATATTCTTGAATGCATAAGTTAATTCTCTGTTGGAATGTCTCAGTTTTTAGTAACACAGTTTACATAACCCTGTTCAAATAAAAGTGTATTGGCCAAGATTATGGATTCAAAAATTGGTACTGATGGATATAATGAAATTACATTAATTTTTATGAATATGTGTGAATGGATTGTAACTGCTGAGTGTCTTTTGTACATATTATTTTGCTTGTAAAGAAGAAACTACAAGATCAGATTTTGGGAGATGGGTCGACAATAATAAGGTAGCACCCTCTAGAAAATATTCTAGGTGAGATATGTCTTATTGACTAAGCAATCTTTCAGTCTATATTTCAAAGAATATCCCAGGCATTCTGTATTTGGAGGCAAAGCAAGATTATCATCCAATGTAGATTTAACACCAGATAGGTCAATAATTCTTTTAATTTTGTTAGTAACTGATGGAGAAGGATCTATGGTAAGAGGAACAAAATTGGATTGCAGTAGAAATGCACAAAGTCTGATTGTTTCTTCAGAACAAACAGTTTACACTTGTCTTGAAATTAATAACTTTAATTGATTTGAATGTATAAATTGTTTGGCTGCCATTAATCACACGAGAAAGATTGTTCTTGGGTTTGGCCTTTTTTAAGAAGCTGCATAAATTTTGCCAGTGGTTGTAACATCCAATAAAATATGAACATCATCTTGCATCACATCTTTAGTTGCACTTAAAACCGATGATATTAACTCCTCCAACTGATTGCAAAGAACATCAAAGGTATATAAGACAGGACAAGCAGACCACTAACTTATTAACATCTAATTTTGATTCTCTTTGGACTAATACACAACTTCTCAAACAGTACAAAAATCAAACATGTACTCTTTTTGTTGGAATCTATACTCATTAACTGCATGAAACCATGTTACTTCCCAATTCTGGATATTCCTGATTACTGCTTATCTTTTTTTTAAAATGCTACATTAACCCTTGACACTATTAAAGATAATTTAGCAAAAATGGCTTCAAGAATATAATATCACATACAGATTTATTTGTTGTATATACCAATAATTCACAGTTTATAAAAAATTACATATAAACTCAAATGTTACTAAATTTTTAATTAGATAAATCTGATAATCAATCAGAGCATATATTATTATTTTTTGTCTAAAGCCATATTGTCTAGGAGAGAACTAACTACTTTTATCATAAAATGGCATTCTTGTACATATAAGTTTTTCAAAAATTTTGCTTATATTTGAAATTTTTTACTTTGTGATCTGAATTTTCTGAACTTACAATAATGGATTTCTTAAAATATTTGGAAAAGATTGTTTTTATTTTATGCAGATTTTTGTTGTTTTTTGATTCCAATAAAACAGATTTCAATGAAGTACAAATACTTTGATCCATGGTTAAATATCTTACCAAGATGGTTTATTGAAAATCTTTATTCCTATCTCCATTAGGGAATGCCTTGTTGTCATATGAAATTTTTTTACAAATTACAAATTTTTTGTTTTTGTAATGAAAATGATTGAATTAATTCTTTAAAATAAAATTTTCTTTTTCTTTTAATGATGATTCTTTGTTTTTGTTTGCTGTTATTTGATTACATAAACAAATACAAATTAACAACAAAAATTTGGTAAGTAAACATAAATTTAATGGCAAAATTAAGATCATCTACTGTTTTGTAGAATTTTCTTAACCCTGAAGATAACCATTGTAAACCATAATTTTTCTATTAAATTTATGTTCAATTGCTGGATTATTGTTGTTGTTAATTTATACAAGCTTATCCAGTTACATGGTGATTTTAGATAAACAATGGTAATAAAATAATACTTTTTACCCATTCTTTACTCTCATTTTATACTTCATACAATTTAATATTCATCATCTTGAAATGTAATACAAATAAACAAACTAACTTGTTGCTCATCAAAACTTAAGCTAATGACCCTAGATGGCATGGAAGTAACTCCACCTGAGCACAACTGCAATTGTAACAAGATTCACTAGTATATAGTTACACCTATCAAATCAATATTGGGTTGTATATACAAATGTTTGAAAATGGAACATCAGTTAAAAAGTTGCTACAAAGTGAACAATAATATATAAATTACATTTAAATTAAAATGAAAGTGTGTAATGTTTTGCATTATATGTATATTTAAGATATAAAACCTTATAAATATAATGGCAAAACATTTTAAATATATTTGAACTACTTATAGTTTTATCCATATACACTGTAGCAAGTAGGGATTTCTTAACACTCATCTTATAATTTGTTTTTATCATATTCAATAATCTTAATATAATGTATATACTTAAACAAACATAGCGAAACCTGACAAATTTGTAAAGCCAAACAACCACCAGATTACATCGGGATACTTTTTTGCGATTATATTTAATTAATTACTAAAAAATTTGTCACTAAAGGGAGGCATTGAGTGCAGGGTTCCTATGCACCTGGAAAGTCAGGGATTTTCATTAGTGTTCAGAAAAAGTCATGTAATGTCATGAATTTGTTAAAAATTATCAAAAAGTCAGGAAATTTGCTTCCTTGGTTGTCTTGTTGATTTTTTGCTGACAATATGATTGACTAAGTGTAGTCATCTGTAGGCAGCAAGAGGTAATGTGGTGCAATATAACTTATGAAAAGGAGTGCAGAATATTCAGGACTCAAAATTTCTCCCAAGCTTAAACAAAATTGTTCCAAAAATTTACAATATATACATAAAATGATAAATAATTTAAATGGTATTATTTATAATTTTTTTATTTTAGTAATTTTGGTTGCATAACAAAACAATTTCTGTTTTTTTCCAGTTTATTAATAGTTTATAAAGTTCAGGAAATTTATTAAAAGAGAAATTTAATAAATATATACTTTTGTACATAGATTTATATAGAATTTGTTGATGAATAATAAAAAATAATTGTTTTTTTTCCAAAGCCACGTAAATTTATGGTTCTGGATTAATAACAGAATTTAATAAAACATTTTATTTTTGATTTTAATAATTTGATAGTTATAAAAAATATGTAACTGTTAATTAGAAAAAATAACTAATTAAAACATTATATAACAAACGAAGCAAAACATATGTGCATAGGAAGTCAAGTGCTGTTTTATTTTGTCAATGTGCTATACTGTAAGGGATAAGGGTCAGGGAATTTGTGGGAAGTTGGTCAGGGGAGGAGGTCAGGGAAAGTCATGGAAATTAAAACAAAAATTTAGTAGGAATCATATAGATGCCATTTCTTATTAAATTTAATAATTATAATTAAATTAATATTTATTAAATAATTTAGAATATTCTGGGTTTTGTGAGGTTTGTTTGTTTGTGTGTGTGTGTGTATATATATTATATATATATGTATATGTATATACACATACCAGGGTTATGCGATGGCTGGCTGAGTGCCACGAGTAGGAGTTTATAAGACGAGGGTGCTGAAGGCTTCCCAGTCGAAACTGTTTGTAACCAAGGATGGGTAAATCTCAATTAAATTATGTCTGGAAGAGGAGATTGGAACAGAGGCTTGGGTAGTGCAACTGGCAACTCATCTGCATAGTAAGCAGGAGTTGCAGGTTTGAGTCTTGCCCCTGGTCCATTCTTTTCTTCCATAATATTCTAAATTATTTAATAAATATTAATTTAATTATAATTATTAAATTTAATAAGAGATGCACCTAACACATCTCTCTAGCGACGAACTATTTAATATAATTATATAATTAATTAAATATAATTGTGGAAAAGTAGTCTATTGTAATCCTATGATTGTTTGATTTAATATAATGTTTGTAAAATTGTTTTTGATTGATTAGCTATCATAAGCAGCATTTGTAATGCATTGAGATAATGTTGTGACAACAGATAAAGAGGAAAAAATTCAATTAATCAAGGTTATCAGTATATGCAATGTGTTCTCTCTTGAGAGAGAGTTTTTTAAAAACTTAAATATATCATTCTTTCTTCCACGAAAAACCTTCGTAATCCAGTGGTAGGTGTTTCTACAACAGCTAATGTTTTCAACCCCCACGGGGTCTTCTTCAGGCACAGCACAAAAAATAGTTTCAAATACCAGTGAATGGAACAAAAAACCGAGACCGAATTCTATTCCATAATTTTGAATCATGAAATTGGAAGATGAGATAGAACATTATGCTCGAGATTGGATGTTGTTTACGCATGCGTGTTATTACGTTTGCCGATCTTTAAATATATATTGAATCAAACCAATATTAGGTTATTTGTGGGTGCGCATTTCCCTCATAGCAATACTTCCAGGCTTGCGAGATGTTAATTGCATCTTTGTAGTTGATGCATGTGTTATGCAAACCCGCCTTATATAGCAACATCTCCGCGCATTTCCTCGACTTGGACATTCAGATAAGGGATAATAGGGCCACACATAAGGTTTTTTACAAAAAGTGCCATGTTCCTCTGTTCATACCAGCGTTCTCGGAAGATCCATACTCGTATAAGATAGCGGCTTTTAGGGCACTAATTAAGCGCGCGTTCACACACAACTCGAAATATGAAGACACATTGGCCGAACTTAGCCGTATCCAGGAAGTGGTATCACAACACGGTTATGATAGGAGCATAGTGTACAACATAGCACGCAGTTACACACAGGGAAATACTAGGAACAGCCTACGCACCGGGGTAGGATCCGTTGATAATAATGCAAGAAGAAAAATTGTAGAGTACAACCACCATATGGATGCGATATACAGAGAAATCTCATCCGTCACCCAAAATAAAATAGCTTATAGGAGGCCAAGGTCAGTATACAGCTTACTTTGAAATGGGAAGGACAGTTTGGACATGAAACACGCACCGGGTATTTACGAGGTTCCCCTATGGGATGGCAGATTTAATAGAAGTCTGGTCTATGTGGGTTCGACCAAACGCTCTCACCAGCAGCGCCTCCGGGAGCATAGGTACGACATTGCCAACAATAAACTATCCACCACACTGGCAACGTACGCCACACAACAGGGAATCGCAACCGACCTCCAGAATGCTCGTATAATCAGAATGTCACACCATACGGACCAACTTAGAATACTAGAGACCCTATAGATATATAAGGAGGGTTTGCATAACACATGCATCAACTACAAAGATGCAATTAACATCTCGCAAGCCTGGAAGTATTGCTATGAGGGAAATGCGCACCCACAAATAACCTAATATTGGTTTGATTCAATATATATTTAAAGATTGGCAAACGTAATAACACGCATGCATAAACAACATCTGATCTTGAGCATAATAGTAGTATAGAAAAGATACACTTTGGATTATAAAATTAAATTAATATAGATTTTAATGTAAATGAATGATACAAACTGAGTTATAAAAATAAAGAGGATTTCACTCTGAAGTCAAATTGCAGTTCATTTCATTATTTTTTAAAAATTTTAACGTTATTATATTGTAAAAATTATCAAATACGTAATTATGAATTTAATCTGTCAATTTCTCCGAAAAAAGTTCTTTATATTAAACAAAAAAGGACTTGTAAGTCCCATAATTAAAAAATTGTTATTATACATTTTAATTTTTTTATTAACTTATCTGTGAACAAACACCTCTTCCGATGATAAAATGAGAAATTTAAAAAAATTTTATCAAAAAAATAAAAATTCACCTAATAAAGGGTTAAACATAACTATTTTTGTTTATATACACACTAGCGCCCTCTATTGTACAGTTTGTCCTGTGAAATAACTATTCTAGAGATTAAAAATCGTCTCCCACCACTAATAAAATTTAATTTGTTAGAATTTAATGTAAAGTAATAATAAAATCGAATTATTTAAAAAAATTATACTAGCGCCCTCTGTCATAGAGTTTGTACCCTGAACTAAGTGGTGTAAACCTGTTGCTTTTCTTTGTGTGTTAGTAGACGCGCTGGATTTGAATAGCTGGAATTATTTTTGTCACAAAGTTGGGAAATATTGTAAGTTATTATGATATATATTTAATCTGTAGATAATATACGATCTAGTATTAGTATTTGTAATAATTTAAAAATATATGATTAGTATTTTTAACAAAACGTGAGGAGTGAACTTTGTTTCTTTGTTCTATTCAAAGGTTTAGAATCTCTAGATAATACACGATTGCTGTTAATTAAAAACATGCGATTGGTTGTTAGGTTTTTTAAAAGAAAATATGATTGGTCACTATTTTTATATAAATTACTTTCTTAAAAAGAGGGAACTAGTTTTATATTTAAACCAGGATCATGGGGATGTATGGTTTCGTACTTACTTACGGCGACTCTAAAAATTATTCAGCCTCTAAGTGCTTATATAAGAGCTTGGACGCATGTGTTTCTGCAGCCAAAAATTTCTCGTTCGATGTTCCTGATAATTTTCCATTTATCCTTCGTTATTTTAAAGTCAAAGATATTTGGAAAGGACAAGGAAAATATGGTTTTATAATTGTCGACGAGGATGGGGAAATTAATGAGGTATGTAATGGATTATATGGTTCGTTCGAACGGTGTGCAGAAGACATGAGAGAAATATGTTTAGAAAATGATAAGAAAACTTTACTGATGTTTAAAGAGATAAGTCCAGGAATGAAATATTATAAATTTTCTAAATTTCCAAAGGTTGACAAGGTTGATTAATATGTATTTCAAACATCCTAGTACTTGTGTAATTGTGGGTCCTTCCCAATCGGGAAAAACCACATTAGTAAGAAAAATTATTCACAACAAAATTTATGAAAATTCTCTGAAGAAGATTTTGTGGTGTTACTCTGTATATCTACCGTTTTTTCAAGAAGAAAAGGATATCACATTTATGTATGGGTTACCAGAATCTGTTGAAGGATGGGATTTGATAATAATCGATGATTTGATGCATGAGTTGTCTCCAAAAACAGCATTTTTGTTTACAACAGAATCTCATCATTGTAATGTAAGTGTGATTTTAATAATGCAAAATTTGTTTCCGAAAAATAAGATTATGAGAGATATAAGTTTAAATACTCATTACTTGATTTTATTTAAAAATAATCGTGATGAAAGTCAGGTGAATTGCTTGGGTCGTCAGGCTTTTGCAGGAAAATTTAATTTTTTCATGGATGCATATAAAAAAGCAACAGAAAAGGAATTTGGTTATTTGTTATTGGATTTTCATCCTACAACAGATAAGAAATTTTCTGTGAGAGATTCCTGTTTTCCTGACAAACAAGGTATTTTCTGGATATACTTGCCTATAAAATGAAGAACGTAAAGAAAAATTATCATATGCTGGCTTTTTTAGCGAAGACTACTCCTTCTCAACGAAAAGCAATATTGAAAGAAGCTACTCCAAATCAGATTAAAGTTTTGTGCGAAATATGTGATAATTTGCGGAGAGGAAATATACCTGCTGATGTTCGTAAATTAGGAAAATATAAAAAAATTATCAGGAAATTAAGTGAAAAACACATTCCTTTAAATACCAAGAAAAAAATTTTGGTTAATCAATCCGGTGGATTCCTTCCTCTTCTACTGGCTCCATTATTGTCTATGGCAGGAGGATTAATTGGTAAAGTAATAGGAAAAAGAATTTAATGGCGAAGCAGATGGCCCTAGTTCCTCCCGAATTACTGATGAGTTATCAAAAGCCTGAAATAAGAATTGGTTCTAATATCGAGGAATTACTTGAGAGTACAAATTTACCTGACGACAGTAAAGTCAAGCTATTAAGTCAATTGATTTCGAGATATCAGAAAACCGTTCACACTCCTAAAGAACCTGTTAGAGTATCTGTTGTGTCTAACCAAACAGAAGAAACAGAATCTCAACTAAAAGAAAAAGCTGATCACGACGATGGATTTATTAAACAAATAACTTTATCAGTACCTCAATTATATCAAAAATATATACCGCATTTAATTGCTAAGCTTGATCGAAATCATTATGGATGGAATTCTAAAGGCGAATTAACAATTGAAGGGAAACCCGTTATCGGAAGTCATATGGTAGACCTCGTTTCGTATGTTATGCGAAATAGGAAAACGGTATCACCTCCTGTTGGTTTTAACGAATTTTGGACTATTTTAAAGAAAATAAACCTTCCACAAGAGTGGATTGGAAACAAAGGTTTGACAACATTACCTGAAAAAATACAATATCAACCGAAATCACTCGAAACTCCAGAAGAAATTTTCTCTCCATCGCTATTTCATCAACCGAAAAAATCTAAGAGGAAGAGGAAGAAAAATTTTGAATGGAAAAACTTTTGAAATCGATATACTATAATCCGAAATCTCCAGCATCTTTTGGTGGTGTGAGTAAATTAGTTAAAGAATCGAATTTACCGCGATCTGATGTTAAAAAATGGTTGTCTTCTCAATTAACTTATACACTTCATAAACCTGTACGAATTAAATATTCGCGAAGAAAAACTAAAAGTTTTTATCCTAACGACTTATGGCAAGCTGATTTAATTGTATTAAAACAATTTTCTAGATTTAATAATGGAATAAAATATTTACTAACTGTAATCGATGTATTTACTAAGTATTGCTATGTCGTAGCTATAAAAGATAAAAAACCTCAGTCAGTTTTTAATGCTTTTCAAACCATTTTTAAAAAAAGAAACGTTCCGAAAAATTTACAAACTGATAAAGGAAAAGAATTTTATAATAGATTAGTAAAAAATCTTTTTAAAAAATTTAAAATTAATCATTATTCAACTCATTCAGATACAAAAGCGGCAGTTGTGGAAAGATTAAATAAAACTTTGCGGAATAAAATATATAGATTATTTACTTATCGTAATTCTTATAAATATATCGATAAATTATCAGATATTGTGAAAAGTTATAATAATAGTTTTCATAGAAGTATTGGCATGTCTCCATCGGAAGTTACCCCCCTACATCATAGCATGATTTTCGAAAAGTTGTATGGTATAAAAGGAGGAAATACGTTTAAATTTAATATTGGTGAGTTTGTTCGAATTTCGAAAATACGTAAAACATTTAGTCGAGGATACCTACCCGGTTGGACTAAGGAAATATTTATTATTCATGATCGTTTTCCATCTCATCCTCCAACATATATATTAAAGGATTTAAATAACGAGATTTTGGAAGGACGATTTTATACAGAAGAATTACAGAAGGTAACAAAATGATGCAATCAGACTTTTTTGTGACTCTGACAAGCAATGCCAGCATGAAGTTATTCCCTGAAAATAACCAGTCTCATTTCACCGTGAAAATGAGTCCGCCTATTGATTTACATGGAAAATGGGTGGTTGGTTTGACAGAAGTTATTATTCCTAGAAATTGGTTTAATATATCTAATCATAATAATGATTATACTATTACTAGACATAAGATTAGGAGAGAAAAAATAGAAGATAAAACATATGTGATTCCATTAACTACAGCTAAAGAAAATGAAGGAGAGACTCTTTTCGATTGGATAAACAAGAATATAGTTTCATTAACAGGGTCTAACACGGCAGAATTCGTTTTAGACAAGAATTATAAAGACATAAAAATAAATTTGAAAGAAGGATTTGAGCTGCATATTACGAAAAAAAATGCTCACAAATTACTTTATTTATTAAATTTTCCGCTGAAAGAAATTATATTTAAACAAGGCACTTCAAATTTAATATTGCGAGCAGAGTCAGGGGAATATATATCAAATTCTAAATTTTATAAAGATCAATTTATACTTTTAATAGAAAGAAATAAAAAAGTTGTCGAGGAAATTGATGTAGAGGAAAAAATTTTTATTCCTATTGGACTTTATTCATCTGCAGAAAAATTTTTAGGGATTTTTAAATATACTAAATTAGCATTACTACCTAATAACAAAATCATTTTAAAAGTTCCTAAAAATATAACGATTGAATTTGGAAACGAATTAAAAGATTTGTTAGGGTTTAAAACACACAAATTTTCTGAGGGTGAATATGTGAGCGACTATCCAATCGAATTGTCTGCAGGAATTTCAGAAATTTTTATTTATTCAAATATTGTTGCTTCTCATCGTGTTGGAGATATATCTGCTCCTCTTTTAAGGGTTATACCTGTGATGGGGGAGAAGAGCGATCAAATAGTTAGAGTTTACCAATCCCCTCTATACTTTCCATTAACCCGTAATTATATTGATACGATTGAAATTGAGCTGCGAACTGCTAACGGGAAAGAAATCATCTTTTTTGGGGGAAAAACATTATTAGTTTTATCTTTTAAACAGATATAAATATCGTTATATTTTATTTATTAACGTTAGTTCGTCTTTGAGAAGTAGAAAATGAAGCTCGATCCTAAGGATTGTATAAATTATTACTGCAATCAGGCAGGAGGAACAATATGGAAACACGATTTTCCTTTTACACAACAATTTGGAAGAGGGAATTATTTTGCTGGACCGCAAATACAGAGAGGATACGGATTTTTCACGAATCTGTTTCGAAAATCTATTCCCCTAATTTCTAAAGTGGGGAAGTATCTAGGTAGCAAGGCTTTAAAATTTGCGTCAAATGTAGGATCAGATGTAATTGGAGGGAAGTCGTTTAAAGAATCTACAAAGTCTCGTTTTAAAGATGTGGGATCTGAAATTAAGCAAGATATACTTAAAAAAGTCCAGACAGGATCAGGTATAAAAAGAAAACGAGGAAAAAGATTAATTCAGTCACAAAAGAAGAAGAAGAAGCGAAAACTTAACGATATTTTTGCTGATTAGAAATGGATCCTCATTCGTGTGGTTGTCTCAAATCAGAATTGGACCTATTTAATACTGTTTCGACTCAACTAGCAATTGAGAATACTTACGAAGTTATCGCTCATCCAGTAGCCACTATATCAGATAGCAGAGCACCTATTGAGTTTCTGATATCAGGATCGGGTGAGCATTATATGGATCTACATTCAATTTATTTATGCATTCAAGCAAAAATTCTAAAGAAGGATGGATCGAATCTAAGTTCTGAAGACAAAGTCACACCTGTTAATTATTTTTTAAATAGTATGTTTTCACAGTGTACGATGTTTTTAAATGATAAACAGATTAGCGCTCATGTTAATTACCCATATAAAAGTATATTAGAAGCCTTACTATTTAATTCGAAAGAAATGCAAGAAACTTTTTTAACAAGCGCATTATTTTTTAAAGATACTGCAGGACAAATGGATTCGATAAATCCCTTAGATGAAAATAATACTAACCATGGATTAGTTAAAAGATTTAACATTAGCAAAGAAAGTAGAATAATAGATTTAATGGGGCGCCTTCATATCGATTTAGCAAATCAGCCAAAGCTTTTAATAAACAATGTGGACCTGAGGGTGAAATTGGAGAGATCTAAAGAAAATTTTGCACTAATGGCAAATAACGATGAGTATAAAATCATTATTAAAAATGCATCGTTGAAAATTAATAAAGTAGATGTCAGTTCATCAGTTCAAATTGGGATAGAAAAAGCCTTACAAACCGGTATAATAAAAATGCCATTTCGTAGAACTGATGTTAAAGTTTTTACTTTAACAAGTGGAATTCAGTCTACAAGTATTTCGAATGTAGTTATAGGTCAGCTACCCTACAGAATAACTCTGGGATTAGTTTCCAACTCAGCGTTTAACGGAAATGTAAAGCGTAATCCTTTTAATTTTAAAAATTATAATTTAAATTATATATGTTTATCAAAAGACAATCAGATGGTTCCCGCTAAACCATACTGTCCGGACTATAGCAATAAAATTTATGCAAGAAATTTTATCTCCTTATTTGAAGATACTGGATGTATTCACCATCACAGATCTACAAATATATTTTATTTTAGTAATAATATCACCCATCTTAATTTAAATTATATATTTTTATAAACTAATTCTAGAATTTGACTTTGATTTCGAAAAGAAGACAACTAAGAAGAGAACTTCAAAAACAAAAACTGGGGAGACTACCGAAAAAAAACAGAGATTTGATTTGGATTTAACCGAGGAGAAATGTAAGCAACCAAAAATTCCTGACTTTAAAGTTAAAATTAGCGATTCGGAGAGAATTGAGATACAGGAGTTTAAGGCAAATTTTTGTGTGTGTCTAAGCAAATCCAGAGGGTCATACCCTCCCAACAAATACAATATCAAGGTGACTGACTTCAAGAAGTATAAACAAGCATTTAACGCCATACAAGAACATTTGGATGAGTACAGTAAAATTTAAAGTTCTAGTTTTAATACTATGTTTTAAGTGTATAACGGTTTTTAGTATATAAAATTTATTAAGAACAACAGTGTTCAATTAATACTATGTTAAGTATATAATATTATATTTTAAGTGTATAAAATTTATTCTATGGTAATATGGCTTTCACATTTGCATTAAGAAAAACAGCGTTCAAAGGTTATGTGAGAAGTTATAGAGCATTTATCTCTAATTATAGCGATCTGAGTATTTTACTTGAAAATATTAGAGGTACTATTTATAGTATTTTAACTAATAATGATTTAATTTCGAGAATGAAATTTTTATTAAATTTAAAGATAAGATTTATAAAATATTTGGAGGATGAGATTATTACTCAAGACATATTTTTCTCCAGTCGGGTAGAACATATTTTATCTCAATATATGATCAATGAAAGGTTAACAAATGCTTTCGACACAATTTTAAACTTCATTGATCAGTTTATTAAAAATGGGTCTGGGTGGATTATTAAAGAAATTATATTTGTGGATATTCATTTAGGAATTTATAAGGCTGAGAATGGGGGGTGTGCGGGGGTCATCCTACCCAAACGTCTATCAAATAAGCATTGTTTGTTGAATATTAAATGTAGTGATAATTACTGTTTTTTATACTGTATAATTGCTAGTTTGTATCCAAATACTAATAACAAAAATTCAATTTATTCGTATAGGAAATTTTTGAAATATTTAAATACAAATACTCTAAAATTTCCAGTAAATATTAAAAATATCCCTTCATTCGAAAAAAATAATTGTTTGAAAATTCAAGTATTTGGATACGAAAAAGAAATAATTTACCCTATTTATATAAGTAAATATCAATTTGAAAAAGAAATTAATTTGTTATTATATAAATCCCATTATTTTCTAATTAGAAACTTTAACAGACTATTGTCTGAAAAATCAGGGATTAGAAAATTCTGTCCCCGCTGTCTAATAGGCTTCCAGAGAAGCCATACCTTAAACGAGCACATAAAATTATGCTCTAATTATAAATATCAAAAAGTTTCTACTCCGACTGGAGAAAAGGCGATTGCTAAATTTAGTAATTATGAAAAGCAATTATATCATCCTGTAGTGATTTTTGCAGATTTTGAATCAATTCTAGAGGAAGTTCACGTAGATGCTGTAAATCTAAATTCTAGTTTTACTAAAACTATTCAGATTCATAAACCTATATGTTATTCTATTGTTATTATTGAAAATGATGATACTTTATTATATTGTAATTTTTATTGTGGTAAAGATCCTATTAAGCATTTTTTATTTGATATTCAGAATCAATTAAATATTTTATTAGATAAAATAAATACTTATGTAGAAATGAATATAGATACTATTCCCGATAATTATGAACATCAGTGTCATATATGTGAGGAGGGGTTTAATAATGATGATATCAGAGTAAGAGACCACGATCACCTGACAGGGAAATTTCGGGGAATGTCCCACAATCACTGCAATTTGAATTATAGATTCAAAAAATTTATTCCCATTATACTACATAATTTTACAGGTTATGACTCTCATCTGATTTTCAAAAATATCCCCCCAAAACTATTTTCGAGAATTCAGATTATTCCTGTAAATTCAGAAAAATTTACAACGTTTACTCTAGATCATTTTAAATTCATTGATAGTTATCAATTTTTAAATTCCTCGCTAGATAGATTAACAGAAAATTTAAAAAATGCAAATTATAATTTTCCTATTTTTAATCAATTTTTCTATAACAACAAAAATAAAAATTTGTTAAAAAGAAAAGGAATTTTTCCCTATTCTTATTTTAAAAACGAGGATATTTTATACGAGAGATGTTTACCCCCAAAAAAATATTTTTATAATGAATTATCTGGAGAAAATATTAGTGATGATGATTACCAGCATGCAAAATTAGTTTGGGAAAAATTTCATTGTAAAAATTTTAAGGATTATTTAAAATTATATCAATATGTTGACACTTTATTATTAGCTGATATATTCCAAAATTTTAGAAAATTAAGTTTAAAGTATTATAATTTAGATCCAGTATATTTCATAACAGCTCCAGACCTAACTTGGAATTGCGGGTTAAAAATGACAAAAATCGAGCTGGAATTATTTCGAGATATTAATATGTATCTTTTTATTGAGGGGGGGATGAGAGGGGGGCTATGTCTCTGCGGAAAACGATTTGCTAAAGCTAATAACCCTCTAATTCCAAAAACCTATGATAAAAATCAACCACATAACTATATCATTTCGATAGATGCTAATAATCTCTATGGATTTGTAATGAGTTCTTATTTACCTGTAAATAATTTCAGATGGTTATCTGAGGATGAGATAAATGCTTTAGACATTCGTAATATCCCCGATAGAAATGATATAGGCTATATTTTAGAAGTTGATTTAAAATATCCCCCAAATATTCACCAGCGTCATAATGACTTACCGCTAGCTCCAGAACACCTCATCATTCCTTATGATTTATTATCAAATTATCAAAAATCAATATTAACTAAATTAAATTTAAAATATAATAATAATAATAAGAAATTAATTCCAACTCTTTTTGATAAACAAAATTATGTAATTCATTATAGAAATTTAAAATTTTATTTAGAAGAGGGGTTAATATTAACTAAAATTCATCGAGTGCTCGGATTTAACCAAGAGCCCTGGCTTAAAAAATATGTACTTTTTAATAACAAAAAACGCCAGGAATCGACAAATGATTTCGATAAATCTTTTTTTAAATTAATGAATAACAGCTTTTTTGGGAAGACCTGTCAAAATGTGAGGAAACGCTTAAATTTAAAAACAGCTACAACTGAAAATCAATGTCGGAAATATTTATCCCAGATATCTCTCGAAAATTTCCAAATTATTAATGATAATCTCACAATTTTTAAAATGAAAAAAATTAACTTATGTTTGGATAAACCAATTTATGTAGGGTTTTGTGTATTAGAATTAAGTAAATTGCATATGTATCAAACATTTTATAAAATATTTAAAAATAAATATGGTGAAAATGTAAATTTATTATATACCGATACCGATTCACTAACGCTTCAAATCCATACAGATGACATATATGAGGACTTTAAATCATTTCCAGATATTTTCGATTTTAGCAACTATCCAACTACACACAAACTATTTGATGTAAGGAACAAAAATAAACTAGGATATTTTAAAGATGAGACATCATCTAAACCTATAATAGAATTTTGTTCATTAAAACCAAAAATGTATTCGTATATTTTTGATAATCAAAATAAAAAAACAGCTAAAGGAATTAAAAAATCCGTTGTTAAAACCTTTCACCATGAAAAATATAAAGAAGTTTTATTTAATAGTCGACTATTGAGAAATCAGCAGTTTGGAATTAAAAGTAAAAATCATGTTGTGACAACATATCTTCAGAATAAAATATCACTCTCACCATTTTATGATAAAAAATTTATTTCTGATAATGGTATAGATGTGACATCGTTTGGGCATTATAATTTTTATATTTAAATTCTTCCAGATTTTCTGATATCATCATACCCTCAATACGGTTATATATTATTATACAAGAGGAAACGAAATTCAAAAACTTGTTTAATACATGGTGTTTCGAGTAAAACATATCTTTGTTTAAAACAAGCTGTGAATAAGGCCGGATTATTTAAATTACCGGAGAATAAGAAATACTATTGTAAATTTTTTATACTAACTAACCAGATAACAATACTGTTATGTAATAAGAATTTTATAAAATGCGGTTGTGTTAATTGTAGTAATCAACTGTAATAATCATTACTGTACTTTTTTAAAAATGTTGTAACCAATAATATGTTTATGTAAAAAAAAAATAAAAACTTTATCCTAATATCGAATTTTTTTTATAGACTACACATACATTACTTCACTGGAATGGAAAAAATTCTCGAGTTTACCCATGGATGAAAATAACATCAGACGTTTTAAAAACTTTGTTAACTGGGAAATTATAAGCCAAAAAACTGATTTAAGTCGAGACTTCATTTCTGAATTTGCAGATAGTTTAAACTGGGAATTAATATGGAAAAATTATATATTCACTACTACATTCATCAAAAAACATATTAAACATGCAAACTGGAATTTAATTTCTGAACATCAAGTATTAGATGAAGAATTCATGGATAATTTTTCAGAATATCTTAATTGGGATAAAATAGCAAAATTTCAGCTTCTCTCTGATAATTTTGTTAAGAAATATATTGATAAATTAAATATGAGAATAGTTTTAAAATATCAACGATTAAAAACAGATACACTGAGGGAATTAAAAGATTATCTCCACTGGGATTTAGTTTCTCGCTATCAAATACTGAACGAAGATTTCATTCACGATTTCAAATATCATCTTTTCTGGTGTTACATTATAAAATATCAGAAACTAGATCATAAATATATTACCGAAAATTCTCATAGTTTGTTAGTCTATATACTTCAAGATATTAGTAACATCGTTGATGACATAATGGATCGGTTAAATAAATTCGACGAAGAAGAAGAAGAAGAAGAAAATTAAAAATCTGTAATATTATATTAGATTTTTTAAAAATAAAAATTATTAAATCTTAAAAAGAGTCAATTGTATTATCTAGAAATATATTCTGATATTTCTAACATCATTAGTAAAAACTTACGTCTTAAAAAAGAGCACAGGATTTTACTTCTGTTCTTCTTACAAAAACAAAGGCATATGAAGGCATTGGTAAAGAAGTGCTTCAGGTAGAGAGGCTACTTCAAGGATGTTAGAAAGGTGAATTTGTAATTACTCTAAGGACATTGCAAAGAATTTTCATCATCTATTTTAAAGCCGGGGTAGATATAAATCTCTCATTTAAAAAAAACCAGAGGCTACTACAAAAACGTCTAAGGTCATTAGGGATGTGGGAAAGAATTTTCAAAATCAGGGTATAAGACAATTTTTATAAATAGAACCTACTTCACAGATGCTGGGGAGGGATTTTTGTAATTATCTTGAAGTCAGTAGGAGATGATTATCAGACGGGTGAGGTAGGAATTCTAACAAATTAAACTTTATTGATGGAAGGAGATGATTATTAGATGGGTGAGGTAGGAGGGGAATTATTTTTGATGCTGATAAGGAACAATTTTTGACTTCACTTCAGAGTAGAGCGTAATCCTCTTTATTTTTATAACTCAGTTTGTATCATTCATTTACATTAAAATCTATATTAATTTAATTTTATAATCCAAAGTGTATCTTTTCTATACTACTCATAATGTTCTATCTCATCTTCCAATTTCATGATTCAAAATTATGGAATAGAATTCGGTCTCGGTTTTTTGTTCCATTCACTGGCATTTGAAACTATTTTTTGTGCTGTGCCTGAAGAAGACCCCCGTGGGGGTTGAAAACATTAGCTGTTGTAGAAACACCTACCACTGGATTACGAAGGTTTTTCGTGGAAGAAAGAATTATAATTTATCCAGTATGCAGTAAGAAGTATACGTGTTAAATATACCAGTTAAATAAACAGAGGAAAATTTTTTGTTAGACTTTTTTGTGAATTTTTTGGCTAATATGGTTAGAATCCTTAATAAGATTGTTCAAATATATTTAAATGCAACATAATATCCATAAACTGTAAGACATTTTAACAGTTTTGAAATCAATTTAAAAGTGCTAATTAATAACAAGTTAGATGTGAAAGAAATACTTAATAATGGTAAAATGTTTGATAACAGGAAGTTATCAATTGTTTAAGTTATTTAAATTTAGAATTAAAGTGCCATGAGATTAAGGAAAGTTATTAAGTAAGAACTGTAAGTTAGTTAACTTTTTGAAGTTAGAACTGTAGTAAAATAAATTTTCCCGTAACATTTTCTGAACAGTAACTGGATGAAAGAAACAGAATTTCAGCATCTTATTGGATGGCCTGACCATTACAATTCATAAGGTCTTTATATGGTAAAGAAGCTCATCTTTTGCTGAACAGGTATAATAGTAATTATTATTATTATTATTATTGATATTTTCAATATTTAATGTAGTTTAGGCAGTTCCATCTTAAATATTCCCTTTTTCTGTTTTACTTCATTTATAATTACATTTGCAATAAATTGCTAATGAAAATAAAATGAAAGAAATACAAAAAAACAAAATACTGAGACCATGCCTTCTAACTTGCATATAGCTTTAAATGATGTTTTTTAACAGCAACTTCAGAGACAGAGTCATACAGTTTTACAGTTTTATATGATATTTAAAATTATTTTTGATAATTTTATGCAGAGTATTTATCACTAATATATGCATGAAATTATAGTAATTTTAATGTAAATAATTTTATTTAATTCAAATATCTATTATATAAATATAAATTAATTAATTTTATGTATGTGTAAACACAAATTTTCAAATTTGTTGGAAAACAGAAATCCATTTGTAATTTAAAGTGTATTCTAATAACTGATAGTCTTCAATGGTAACAAAGATAAATAAAATTTATTAAAATAATTATTATTAATTTTTCAGAATATCATTTAAATTTCATTAATAAGCCATTAATTAATGTTCTAGAATGGAAAAGTAATTTGAACAAAATACAGTTGACTTGCCTTAAAACGAACTCCGATAAAGTGAATACTGATAAAGTGAATTCTCACTTTAAAGCAGAATTGCCCTGACTAAACACCATTGTTACAATGTTAATTTTCATGCAAAAAATTTTACCAAAATTTGTTAAACCAAACTGTAAATTACTTTCACAACCTCCAAGATTTAACTCTCATACCAATAAAGGTTGCTTTTTATACTTTTTTATGTGAACAATAAAAAGTGATGCTGTAATAAATGTAATAAATATTTCATCTTGAATAGAATAATTTTCTTCTCCTAGTAAGCAAAGACTGGTTCGATCTCTGAGTGTGTGCAAACTTTATTAACATCATTTCTATTTAACAAAATACTGTAAACAATTTGCATACCATATATCACTGACAACGATAACAAATCTTCAATTGTAGAGCAATTCAAACATCTGATTTTAGTGCAGCAATCTACTTCATTCAGAAAATGGGTTAAAGTTACGGGTGTCAATCCCTTTAAGTGGATGCTGTCCCAAGTGAACACATGCTAGTTTGCATATCAGAGTGCATACAATGATTTGAAAATCATTTAGAACATAAAATTTCTTCAGAAAAATAAATTAATTTTATTTAACTGTATTTAGTAAATTAATTCAAAATAATTTAGAAATTTTGATTATCTATTACACCTTAACTCCCTAAATTATACAAACTTGACCTTGGAAATCATCAATAAGCTGTTTCCCTAGCAATTTGTATTAAAGCAAGTTGACTGTATTCTAAAAGATAGAACAGTGTCTGATTGAATGGAAATAGTAATACTCACTGCAACTGTTTCCAAATGAAAAAAAATTTTATATCACTTTAAACTATGACCTCCACATCTGGGAAAGAAAGTCATTGTCTTTACAACTGATGGCAGTATTTTTTCAACAGGCGCTATGTATATCTAGTTTTTCCAATTTCTTGAGATGGGTCATCTTCCTGGTATGATGTGTAATATGTGCATTGTCAAGGGATACTTATACCTGATTGTCTGTGGCAAAAGCCATTAAGGCTGTGTTGCTGAGGACCTTCTCGAGTCTTCCATCAAGAGAGCCTCACCACCATTGCCTTAGCAGCTTTTGTGACAGACAATCAGGTGCAAGTATCCCACAAATACATCATACCAGGGAGAAGATCCATCCCAAGAATTTGGAGAAACTAAGATATACAAGGTGTTCTGTAAGAATGTATTATGCAATCATGTTAGCAAATTTTGCCAGATGTGATCCATCATGCACTGAAGCAGTGGAAATTTTGTCATCTTCAATGTCTGTTACACAGACACTTTGAGCATATTTTGTGATTATACATTTTATATTGTATTATTATGGGACACTTTGTATATATAGCCTGTAAAAAACTGCCATCAATTTTAAGGACAATGACACCCTCTTCCAGCATGGAGATCATATTTTGAAGTCATATAAAAATTATTTTCATTTGTAAAAGATTGCAGTGAATATCACTCTCTCATCCAATCAGTTGTTTGTTCTATCCCTTTGAATATTTTGTTTTAATCTCTGTGCTCATCAAAAATTTTTTATTTTTAAAAATATAATTTATTCTAGGATGGGAAGGTGGAGATGAATGGCTCAGATCACAGTTCAAAGCATATTTAATGAGTTTACTAAGAACATCTGCTTCAGAAGGTACATTATATTTGGATTTTTTTTATGAATAATAACTTTAATAGATGTATAAATCATTTCTTATTATAGAAATATTTGTAAAAAATTATCTTTATGGATTATGGTAGAGCATTAATTATCTGAAATATTTAGGACAGGACAATTTTTGATAACTGATCATGCTTGGTAGAGAAAGAATAAAAAAGTAAAAATATTAATTTTATGTTAAAGTATTTAATTCTAGTACAGTAGTAAACAAAATAATAAATACAAATTGTAAGACATACAAATAAGAAATAAAAAATTGTATAATTATTAAAAACAAGCACTACTTTTTATTGCAATCTACAGTGTATTATTATTATTATGTGAGTACTGTTTAGTGTTATGTGAGTACAGTATTAATAATATTATTATTATTATTAAAAATAAAGTACAGTACTCATATATTTATTTATTTCAGTTCCTTTTTGGAAGAAATGATTTCTTCCAAAAAAGAACTGAAATAAATAAATATGAAATAACTAATGAAAAAATAAAAACAAATAATAACTATAAATATAGCAGGAGAGAAATTTTTATTTAATCTAACTCTATTTTGTTTCAGTTACTGAGTTTTAGAGTTGAATAATGTTAACCATCAATTGCTATCTCAACACTTTCTAACTAAATAATAAATGGAATTTCATGTTACTAATTTTCGGTTTAAATATGCTTAAAATGTTAAATAATAAACTACTAATATTTTTCTAAACAGACTTTAGTAGATACATGAGTTAAGCAAAATTATTTTTTTATTAGCATGTTCAATGTGCAAATCAGCAATGGATAAAAGACACTGCAGGCTAGTTTCCATTGTTGTTGGAGAATGGCTAGATGTTGAATTGCAAATGATTGGTGCTAATTAAGGGGGGGTTTGTTTTGCTAGGTTCTTTTTCTGATCAGGTTAATTATTTGAGATTATGAATAATTATAACTTTGTAAAAATTTTATTGTAATTACTGGATTGAAGATTTTTAACATTTGAGTTTTAAATTAATTGTTTTTGTAGTTGTAATGTATTTTTTCCCCCTCCCCTGAATTTTATACTTTGAAACAGGCAGATTTATGGAATAAATAAAACACATTTGTTCATTAAACCCATTTTCTGGAAAAGTGTGAATGCTTTTGGCTTTACAAAGTATTTTTTTTCTTTTCAGTCAGAAAGTTCTAGTGCTGGCATTAATAATTTAATAAAGTTATTTTAATATTTTACAAACTCTGAGGCAAGAGTCATTTATTTAAAGTTTTTGGACCTTGCATCATGAGTCATGACAATCAAGTAGGCAACATTTACAAGCCAGGGATTTAACAGAATTAAAAAGAAAAAACAATGTGTAACAGTGCAATAAATGATTGCAAGTTCCAATACTTTTGGTATAAATGTTGTTCCTTTAAGTTTTTTAATCTATTGAGGTTTAACATAACTTCAAGCATAAAATATAACAAAACAAACAAACAAAACAGAAAATAAATAAAAATGTAAGTTATATTTAGTTAGTTTTATTAAGATTCTTGCTTATCTCGGTGAGAGTTGAAAAGTAGCTTCAGATTGCATTTCTACGTCAAGCTGTTTCTAATGCACAATGAACTATTCAATGCATTAGGATATTTTCTATTTGTACTGTAATAAGCAAAACCTAATACTAGTGTTGGTAATGAGATTGCTCAATAGTCTCAATCTCAATCTTTATTATTTGATATAATAGGTGTTAAAGGGATTAAAGAACATTGTTATTTTAAGTTAGATACATGAACAAAGAAATATAATTTATACAGAGTTAGCATGGCAAAACTATCACCGAATAAAATTTGGTAACAAGATTGCTCAATAGTGGGCCTACAGAAGATTACTGATAACTATTATGATGTAAAAACTATTTTTTCAGATTAGTTTTTATAAAGTTGATTTTGGTTAATTAGATATTTGGATAATTGATTCTTTACTGTATCTGTATACATGTGTACTTGTTAATAACTTTATATTAAATATTCACCTTATATGTTCATATAAAATATAGCAATTAAAAATATATCCAATCCTAATGTAATACCCACCATCTGTTCTAGTTTTTTTGGTGTTATGAAAGCGTAGTACTATATCAAAAAATGCACTGTAACCATTTCACTTGTGAATTGCCTACATAATATTGTAGATATTAGTTTTTTGCAGAATTTTTCTTTTTCATAACGGAACAGATTCAAAACATGCCCTGTCCAACTTTCCATAACTTAAAAAATAAGGATCACCCTCCTGTATAGTTGCTTTTTTTCACAAAATTCCTGTTAAACTGATTATAAATCAATTTGTTTTGTTTCTAAATCAAAACAAATTTGATCTTTTTTTGTTTAATTGTTAATAAATTTCTGAGATTATGTTCTTCTAATCAAATATTTCTATAATTATATTATATTCAAACTTTTAAATAAATTTTGATAATTTCATAAATAAATCCTAAATAATTTCATTAATAACTCTCATTTTCACTACAATACTTAAGTTTTACAACAAAATTCTATTGTAGTGAAAATGAGAGTTATTAATGAGATTATTTAGGATTTATTTATGAAATTATCAAAATTTATTATAATAGACAATGCTAGATATGATGAAAATGTTTAAAATTACATTAAAAATTTATTTAATTCAAAGTAATAATGCTGGAACAACTAACATCAAAACCATACCATTCATACTTTTCCAGCCTGGGTTTATTTAATATCAGTAAACATTTTTGGTTTATTCATGAATGTGCTTCAGGTTTAGCATTAACATTTGAAAAATACAGAATTTTGAAATTCCACAGTCAAATGTCAAATGCATTCTATCATAATGTTTAAATTTAAAATATTCAATCCGTAAAAAATTAGTATATTTTAAATTATTAAATATAATTAAGCAACTACTGAGCCCTAATAATTTGCATTTTCTCTATATAAAGCTCTCTCTTGTTTCTAGAGAGTTATCAAAGGAAGACTTCCAGGCACCAGAAAGGGAATCAATCAGAGTATAATTAATGCATTCATTTTTTAAATGTTGCTTTGTAGATCTCCAGTATTTTGAGTGAATGTTGCTCATCCAAGACTAGTTTTATAATCTTAGCTTTGCTTAGTACTGCAGACACCCCAGGCTCTGTTGCAAACTGTGCCAAAGTGGTTGTTGGTTTATTATTATTAATATCTTATATATGTTTCTTGAGCCTGTGTTGTAACAATCTATTTATGGTACCTACACACACAAGTTGACATTTGAATCTTTCATTTGTTATTGGTGTAACCATGGAGTTGGCACCTATTCAATTCCGCATCCAGATGACACTGCTGTGTCCCAGTTAACAGACACAGAAGCCGCAATGACGATTAAAAAATTATTCTTGTTTAAATTTGTTACATGAGCGGTTGTGTATGTAGGCAATTGGATTCCAGATGGAGGAGGTTTGCTAGACAGCAAGATGGATGTGAGTCACTCTGATACCAGTTAAACAAACAAATCTTCATTTAATTGAGAAGGAAAAGATTTACATGATATATACATATTGTACTACAGTGAAATAAACAGACCTCTTCACTATAGGTGGCCGCAAGAGAGAGAGACGTATATATCTGCATAGACGTAAATATCTGGGGTTTGAAGGATTGCTTGTAGACCTGATGCAGAGAAGGATTCAGCCTGACTCTTAGGAAGGTTGAATAAATAAGAAGGTTAGCATGTTAGAAGAGTTCTGGATGATGTATTATAAGTGGTAAATGTCCCATTCTGGGAGTAGATTTGAAGTCAGTGGAATCTAGGATTATTCTGGATTTCAAAGACGAGGTTATTCCAATTTAGAGGCAATAAAGAATGCCAATTCAGTGATGACAAAGTATTCCATTTCGGAAGCACAGAGTTAACATTATCAGTCAAGGAACTGGTGACGACTGTTTGTCTTGGCTGCTAGTTGCCATATTCAAATGGCAGAATAGGGAGAGCAGGTCAGAAGGTTGCAGGAAAGTGTCACTTACTTTTTATGCTGAGAAAAGATAGCAAGAGATGTTCCCAGCTGTAAAGGTTGATAGATATCAACAATATTTTCTATTATTATTTTGTTAAGATATTGAGATGGAGTCTGGGTTCTCACATTGGATTAGAGTATATGCCTGGTGCATTGTTATCTTATATATATAATTCTCCTTTCACAATTTTTGTTACCGTACTCCTCTGAAACGGCTTTACCGATTTTTACCAAATTTTGTATGCATACTCAGTAGGTCTGAGAATCGGCTACTATCTATTTTTCATACCCCTACACCATTTCCCCCCTTTCAAAAATATATTTATATATGGATTAAGGGTTTTATGTCCAACAGATGGCGCTACCTTCTGACGACCTAAGTTTGCTTTTCTGTGAGGCATTCTGCTTTTCTGTGAGAAAGGACTGAAGCAGATCATTTTCTATCTATCTATATAAATAAAATATTTAATATAACGTATAATACGTATAATATAAGTATAAATAAAATATAACGTTCGTTTGTTCCTACCGATTCCTTTGAAATTTTGACACAACGTTGCATTCGAATACGCACATGTTTCTATATAATATACATGTCGAAATTCTCCATACTGGGGGGAGATGGACGGGATTAAGGCTTACCGTGAAGAACTCTGCTTCTATTATACTATTTTACATGTGGTTTTTTGCGTTTTTAATTGCGTCAACAGAATATACACTAAAAAGGGATTTTTCGATATTCCCCAGCGGGAAAAGTGACGGGATTAAGGCTTACTGTGAAGAACTCGGCTTTTATTATACTATTTTAGATGCGTTTTTGATTGCGTTTTAATAGGGTACGTCAAGAGGATGTACACTAAGAAGGGATTTTTTGAAATTCCCCCCACGGGGGAAGTGTTATACATTTATAATAGATACATTTTGAGCCACAACAACGCGTGGCCGGGTCAGCTAGTAGTTATATCATCCTTAGGCCGCGACTCCACTAGCCGTAAAAGGGCCGTAAAACCCCTCACCGTAAAAGCTTTTAATCACGTGACCATGATATTTTACGCCTGAGCAGGTCGTAAAATATCATGGTCACGTGATTAAAAGCTTTTACAGTGAGGGGTTTTACGGCCCTTTTATGGCTAGTGGAGTTGCAGCCTTACTGTTACATAGAAACTTGTAAACTATGGAGTTTCTCCAGAAGCAAAGTTCAGCTTCCAAATACTTAGCTATTTGCTGTAAATAGATGAGAGTCTATGGTCATAATCCACAGTTATTTCCCTATTTGATATATCATGTGAATGTGTGTTGGTATTTTCCAGGAGTAGATGATTCATAAATTGATCTATTCTACTTGTCAAATTCTGAATCAGTTTTTTTACTGTACAGTTTTTCTGTACATTTGAGCTCTGCTACAGTGTTTGTGATGTCCAAGCATAGATGTATGCTCTTCTGATTAAAGCCCTGAATGCTGTTACTTTATAAGTAAAGGAGTCATATGACTTCAATCGTATAAATAATGGATGATAATGAGGTTTGTAGAACAACCATGTGTTAACACACCAATTTTAGAGAGTAATATCTGTCTAGATATTGGGCTGTTGTGTTACTACACTGTAGGAGAGCTCAAACATATAGAAAGAATAGCTAAGTATTTGGAAGCTAAACTTTGCTTCTGGAGAAACCCCACAGTGTACAAGTTGCTATGTACACTGTGGTAAGGATGATATAAACTATAACAATGCACCAGGCGTATATTCCATCTAAATAAGTTGACATTTGAATCTTTCATCTGTTATGTGCATAGGTGCCACAAATAGATTGTTACAACACAGGCTCAAGAAACACAAATAAGATATTAACAATAATAAACTAACAACACTTTGGCACAGTTTGCAACAGAGCCTGGGGTGTCTGCAGTACTAAGCAAAGCTAAGATTATAAAACTAGTCTTGGATGAGCAACATTCGCTCAAAATACTGGAGATCTACAAAGCAACATTTAAAAAATGAATGCATTAATTATACTCTGATTGATTCCCTTTCTGGTACCTGGAGGTCCTCCTTTGATAACCCTCTAGAAACAAGGGGCAGCTTTATACAGAGAGAAAATGCAAATTATTAGGACCCAGTAGGTGCTTAATTATATTCAATAATAATTTAGTGATATATTTAAGTTACATTTTGTGATTTAAAATATTCTTATTTTTATGGATTGAATATTTTAAATTTAAACATTAACATCATAGAATGCATTTGACATTTGACTGTGGAATTTCAAAATGTTGTATTTTTCAAATGCTAATGCTAAACCTGAAGCATGTTTGTGAATAAACCAAAAATATTTGTTTGTTGATCTTAAATAAACCCAGGAAAGGCTGGAAAAGTATGAAAGGTATGGTTTTGATGAAAAATTTATTTATTTTATTATAAATAAAAAAAATGTGTTGTTGTTGTTATTTTTTAATTATAGGAAGCAAAGAATATGAAACTTTTAATCCATCTTTTATGAATGCCTGGAAAACCACTCATAATTACAAAATATGGAGTAGTATCATGCATCCTGGTATTTTTGAAGTTAATCCAGGGTAATGTATTAATTTGTGTAATTTATAAACTTGACCTTTTAATAATGATCAAAACAGTATAATTTCTAGCTTTCAAAAATTAAACCTTACAACAACAGTAGGATTTACTTAAGGAATCTTTAATTTTTATTCAGTTTAATTGTTCTGAGAAGTAGGTCTCTCCATTTTCAGAATCAAAAGTAAATATAGTTATTATAATATTTACTTTTGATTCTGAAAATGGAGAAAGTTCTCTTAGACTAATTATTTCTACATAGTTTTAAATATTTTTCAAAGTTATTTGCTTAGTTTAAGATATCAAATTGAGTGTATATATGGATATTTTAGAGTAATGTTTTAATAATCAATGATTAATGAAAAATGCTTCCAATTTAGAGATACTAAAATATTTCTTAAATTTTTGTGCATTCAGATTTACTGCAATTATCTTGTATGATTAGTAGAAAATTTGATAATTGTAAAAAAGATTGTTCTTTGGTAGAAATTTATCAAACATAATGGCTGATTACAGAAGCGAGAGCTGACTAGTCCAAGGCTTAAGAGTAAACTTCAGTCTCACTAACATGGCTTAAATTTTAATTAAATTTGTTTAGTAGCTGTATATATGTTTAATAGGTGGTTGTCTCTTTAATCCGAAAAACATTCGGTAGACTAACTTACAGCTAAACAGGCTTAAAACTTTTTAATTGGTTCTTGGCTTAATGAACACAATTACATTTGAAGTTGCTCTTTCCTGCTACTTTAAAATTTTTAACCAATTGCACTTTTGTGAATGATGTCACAGAAAGTGACAATAGACAAGAAACTATCATGGACAATTAGACAAATTGTTTGAAAATAAATAAGAAGTATTTTTAATAAAACTGCTGAAAAATTTCTTAAGGATTTACATTATGTAAAAGCATAAACAAAAGAAAGTTTCTGCAAAAACAAAACTTTTTGGAAGAGAAAACAGTTTTAATAGACCTGATTAATGCTTCCTCAGCAATAGAGGAAGAGTGATAGGACATAAATCTGATAAGTTGAAAAAACATTTGAGGTAGAAGATTCATAAAGAATTTCTCTTGTCATTTCCCATAACAGTAGTTTGAAGTCTGAAATAATTGAAGGTTGTTACTAATGATACTTTTTTACACAACATTTTTACAAAGTAATAAACAGAGTCAAAAGTGAATGTAAGAATATGCTTCCTTATATAAGTTAATATGTAAAAAATCTGATGTATTATGTTATGACTTGGGATTTTTGTTCTAAATGTATAAATCAATTTTCTTAAAGTTCCCATCACTAAAAATTGTACGTTGCAATATGCAAATGAATTACTTGCATATTTGTGATTAAAGGCAGAAATATACAAATCAAAAATGACCATACAGTGTACACTTAATTGCTAATTTATTTTGAAAATTGCTCTGTTGTTCAAAGAGTGATATTTTCATTGTAAATAATTATAAAATACAATCTCACAGCTAATATAACATATTATTGTCATATGTACTGGTCATAAAGAAACTTGTGAGGAAACATGAAAACTGATCATACAGTTAAAAAATGAAGGTATTTATGTCTCTAAGAGAAATTGGATTTGTTTGAATTGAATGAGAACATCCATGCTGTAGTTTGAAAAATTAAACAGAATCCCAACACTGGTGCTGTTAAACTTGTACACGAAATCTCTGATGTGAAAGGAACACTAGTAAGTGCAACTACTATCAGAACACTGTATTTCCATGAATTTCATTGCAGTGTATCAAGAAAATGAAATTCATGGAAATAAGTAAATTAAGTCATCAAAAGCATTAAAACTTTGCAAAAAGATTCAAAGATGCTCTTTTAGACTATTGGAAAATGTATTATTTACCGATGAATGTAAATTTGAGCTATTTGCATCTCACGAACATTCAAAAATTTGAAAAACTACAAATTCAGAACTTTAGCTGAAGAATCTAGTTTCTACTGTAAAGTATGGTGGAGGATTTCAAATGGCTTGGAGATGTGTGGCATCTTCAGATGTAGGCCTCTAAAATGGATTGTTTTGGCTATTTAAACAAAAATATAACAAAATTAACTCTGCAAAATTCCTTGGTCTTTCAGCAAGACAATGACCCACTGTGAAGCAATGACTCCTCTGCCATGTACCAAAACAATTATATCCACCACAATAATTACCAAGTTAAATCCAATCAAACATTTATGGGAAATAATTAAGAAATGAAACTATTACAAGCAAAGACTCACTTCAGAAAGTACTGAGAAAGGAAGTCTATTGCAGGTACAGATACAAAAAATTAATTCATTCTATGCCAAGACTAAATTTATTTCAATTGTGTATTGTCATTTTTGCACAAATTGACATGCCATCACTACTCGTGAATAGCATCAGAGTTGGTAATGTTGGAGTAATGGCATTTTTTACTATTGTTTGCAATTTTTATAAACTTTTACAATTAGTACTTCAAAAATGCATCCAAAATTTAATAGTAAATGTAGCAGTGGAGATAAATGCGAGAAGTGTCACTCTGGAAACTAAACTTGACATCATAAACCAAGTATGTTTGATGAAAAAAACTCCATTTGAAACACCTGCTATTAAGCAGTAGTGAGCATGTAAAGGAGTGTAATGTAAATCAACAAAATAAAACCTTTTTTATTTATATCCCAGTGATCCCATCCTATAGATGAAGACCATGATAATGGTCAAAAATGTTAATTTTGTCTAAATCTGTTTGTACTGGAATATAAAAAAGGTTTTTTTTTTGTTGATTTATCCTTCACAGGGATTGTGCAAGAAGTTGAGTGTAATGTTTTAATATAAGTACACTGAAGGATCAAACACTAACAATAAGTGGTTATTCTGTATACAAATGTACTTTCTCAGTTAATTTTCGACTTATGGCAAAACCCTGGAACCTAACCTGTTCATAAGTAGGGGAGCACCTGTACATATATTTACAATTTTAACCTGTACAAAACATATTCCAAAATTCAATGTTGGAATATATTTTGAGATTTGTTTGATTTCTTAATATTCTTTTTTGAATTTTTATGACTATATTATTTCTTTGATCTTGTTGATTTAATTTGTCACAAATATTCAATGTGCAAAACATTCAAGTGGTGTGGGGGGTGCCTTTCTCCTGTTGGGTTTTTGTTTACTCATTATCATTTGTAATGGTTTTTGTTTACTCATTATCAT
Organism: Centruroides vittatus; assembly: GCF_030686945.1. Lineage (NCBI taxonomy): Eukaryota > Metazoa > Arthropoda > Arachnida > Scorpiones > Buthidae > Centruroides > Centruroides vittatus. The sequence continues at coordinate 2,233,409 of NW_027122209.1, read as the reverse complement.
ATCAAATGTGCAAAACATTCATTTTTAAGTTAAATTCAATGAAAATGCAAGAAACTAAAACAATTATTTCTTTGGCTGTATTGTCTAAATGAAGCACTCAATTATTAGTGCTACAGTCTATACTTGCCTCTAGCAGAGTTTAACTTATGACTTTTATTACCAGTTTTTGATCCATGGGTTCCACCTACAGACAAAAATTTGTTTAAGAAAACTACAATTTAAGTCATAGCTGTGGCTTAGATATTGTTTCTGCAATTGGCTGAAAGCATTTAAGAAGAAACTAGCATTTAAAATTTTTTAAAATAATTACATTTTTATAATGTAAACTATATTCTTACATGGTATGACAATCTAATTTCCAGAATGGCCATCTAGTGTTGCCTGTGTAGCAGTGTTGGTAGAATCACATGTCTATGCATGTCTGAACATGTTTTAACCAGTATATACATTCTGTCAAATAAATACTGGGAATCGAATTGTCCATTTCAAAAGCATGTGTAAAAGATATGAAAACAAATTTTTTGCTGTAAGTTGGCACTACTGTACTTGATGCTATAAATTCACATGACAATTATTTGTCAACCAGTTTATTTACAACTGTTGGTTTTGTCATTGAACACGTGTGCTTTGCAATTTTTAAAATGGGCAAAAATATTGAACAGAGAGTTTGTCTAATATTTTGTGTTGCCAATGAAATTTCTTGTGCTGAATTATTGAAAATGTTGCAGAAGGACTACAGTGAAGTCAGCCTTATTCAAAACATATGCATATGAGTTGTACAAAGCATTTAAAGATGGCTGAGAAGAGGTGGAAGACTTGCCTCATTCTGGTTGACCTTTAACATCTTCAACTGACAAAAACATCAACAAAGTGAAAGAAATGGTGATGGAAAATCATCATTCGAGCTTGAGAGAGATGGCTCAGAATCTAAACATGTTTCACGAATTCACACCATTTTAGTTGATGTTTTAGGCATGAGATGTGTCATAGCACAACTTGTTCTGAAGGAACTGAATTTTCTTCAAAAAGAGCACTGAAAAAAGGTTGCCAAAGACATGCTTAAATGAGCCAATTTGGATTCTACATTCATGAAATGCATCATAACAGGTGAAGAGATGTGTGTTTGAGTTTGACATGAAAACCAGCCAACAAACTTCAGAATGGCACTTCAAGAATGAGCCAAAACTGAAAAAACCATGTTAAAGTCACTCAAAAATCAGTCATGTTGACTGTTTTCTTTGGCTGTCAGGTGGTGTCCACTTGGAATTTCTTCCAGAGGGGGCAAACAGTCAAAAATCAATTTTAACTGGGTGTTATAAGGCATTTGAGAGAGAATTTTTGCTGAAAAAGGCCAGATTTATGAAAGAATAATTCTTTGATGTTACACTACAATAACGCACCATCTCATGCATTGACCCTTGTGTGTGAATTCTTAACCAAAATCCAACAAATGTGATAGACCAAGCACTGTATTCACCAAATATGGTCCAATGTGATTTTAACATCAAATTGTGTGTGAAGATTAGCAAAAGTGTTTTTCAACTACTTTCAACAGCTGTAATGTATGGTGAGAATGCTAAGAAGTCAAGAGTCTTTGAGTGGCACAAGAAATTCAAAGAGAGTGAGATGTGAATGATGATGCCAGAAGTGGACAGCCAAAAACACAGGACAGATACAAATGTGGACAATGTGTGAGCTTTGGTGCAATCAGACAGATGATTAAGTGTGCAGTTAATGGCAGTGAACTACATTTGAATATAGAAATAGTAAGAAAAATTTTAATATAGGATAATCATGTAAAAATTTTTTGCATAGTTTGTCTTGAATTTTGACAAATGCACAGAAACAGCGCACACACAAATGGTTAACGTTTGCAATTGATCTTTCTGCAGATGAACATATGTTCAACAAGGATATTATAGGTAACATGGTATTTCCAGTGTAACTCAAACAAAATGCATGTAATGAAAAACATCAAATTTGCCAGCTCAAGAAAACAGCATGCATTGTGCTAACAGTTCAAGACCATGCTTGCGTTTCTCTAATCACAAGATGATAGTCCATTACAAATTCATTGAACAAGGACAAAGTCAATCAACAATGCTATTTAAAATTGCTGGAAAAGTTAGGTCTTTTCTTTAATCAAAATTCCATGAGCTGTGGCCTTACAAATGGATCCTCCATCATAATATCTGAAGTCATGATGCATTCAGTGTTCACAATTTCCTGATGAAATCAATTATCAAGTTGGATCAAATTGGGACTAAGTCCCAATTTGATCCAACTTGATTACTGATTGTGATTTCTGGTTCTTCCCAAAAATAGAAATCACCATAAAAGGATAAAGTTTTCAATGTTTTTTACATCCAGCATCATGTACTGTACCTAAGAAACTCAAGAGTATTTCAGAAACAGAGTTTCAGGTAAGTTTCCAGCAATGGCAGCAGCAGTCTTGTTAAATGTGTAGTTCTGGAAGGGGATTACTTTGCAAGTAACAGTTGTTAGTTCACAGATACGGTACATGCACATTTTTTTCTACAGGTGCATTTTGGAAATTAAATTGCCTTAGCTTGTAAATTTATAAATGTTCTTGTTTGCTTAATTTTCTCTCACTATTTTCAATTCTTTGATTATATTTGAGAGTAATAAAATTGTTATTTTGCCTAATAATGTAATTTGAAATTTTTCCAGGCATCCTTTTCAGGGTCAAATGAGCATGGCTGATATGAAACTAAGAATATTTCAGTAAGTTGTTATTAAATATCATAAAATCATATAGATTACTATTTATGAAATTTGATAATATGCTGAATTCATAATATAACCAAGTAATATGAATAAAATAGAACATAAAGACAAATTTCAACTATTGTCTAGTTTTTTTTGTTGTTAAGTGCATATTTATTATGTAAATTAGAAAAAATAGATAAGAATTTGTATGGTTGACTTCTTAAAGAAAGATGAAATTATACAACTGAAAGAGAATATCTAGTATCATGGCCCCCCACATCCAACAACAGAGCCCCAGACCAGGATCATTGGTGAGCTCCTTCCCCTCCTTCCACCATCCCAGACTTTAGTGGTGAGAGGTGAGGGACCTAATCACTTGGCCCCCATGGCTGCTTTGGGATATGATAAGGCAGCTAAATGACAAAAAATATTATTTTAATTCACAAATTAAGCACTCATTTACAAAAACATAGATTAAATTTATTAGAGACAATAGAGGAATTACACCGACAAATTTTACAATGATAAACATGACATTAAAAACAAAAACAAAATAGGAACCAACACAAGAACTGAAAGAATGACACAAATTGAAAAACAAAGCACATCAACGAGACAAAACCCAAGAAACTATCAATTAAATTATTTCGCAGTAAATTTTCTGGCTTTTGCCATAATTGTGAATGGGAAAAATTCTGATAAAAGTTTTTTCAGCTTTCCTCGTGACTCAGAAAGATAATTTTTATACTTTATGATTGTTATATTAAGTTAGTAATAGCAGCTTAGAATATTAATTAAACTATGTAAAGAATTAAATATTCCAATTAAATTGAACTCAATATTCCACAAGAAAATCCAAGCAAAACAAAAAATACAAGCTGGCCATTTTTGTACTGTGTCCCCATGAACCCAGGCTCCCTGATTAGGGTCTGGTTAGTCACTACAATGTGGAGGCCATGTCTAGTATTTTACTGAAACTTTTAAAATTTTGAAAAAGTTAGTTTGTTTTACAAGTCATGAATGTTTGATGTTGTGTAGTAACCACAGAACAAAATGGTTCACTGACAATCTATCACTATCTACCTGTTTGTAATCCACATTATTTTGAATTATGTTTTGTTTTAAATTGTTTACTTTTTGTTATATTTTGGTACATAGATTAAATAATTAAATGTAATATATATATATTAGAGCTAAACTGACTGCCATCTGTAAATATTAAGTTTTGTCATCATTGACATAATTTTTCATTTCCTGGAACACAATAAAAATTATAGTTATTCCTATCAATTATTGTCAGTCTAATCAATTCAAAAAAATTACAAAATCCTTAATAAGTCAATATAGTTTCACAAAACTACAACAGACTGCAGACTTAGACTAAAAAAAGGCTATATTTTTTGTACTAGGATACTGTAACTAAAAGATTCAAACAGGATACTGTACTAGGTCAAAAAGAATGTGAATGTGTACACTCTTCTTGGCCTAGTAAAAAATATTGCAAAAACTATGAGTGGAATAGTGTGGATTACTTGTTTTCTTTTCAATTTTGTCCTTAACTAACAGAGATTGTCCATTCCAATGAGTTGACAAGAGAATAAAATTTTCTTACAACTGTATAATGGTATGTAATATGCAATCCAAATTATCTTATAAATTATTATTGTGTTGGGTTAAGTGAGAGATACTCGGTTAACACCGGTGGCTGTGTACTATGCCGGACCAAAGTCAAGGCATAGTAACCAAAACAGAAATTAAAGAAGTGTATCAGTGTGTGTGTCTGTATTCAGGAATTTTCTCACAATATGACATGTATTCAATATAGTGGCCTTCTGTAGTGTGATGTATGTGTTTCTATTCAATTGTAATGTGCCCAGGCTTTTGTGTAGTGTGTGTGGTATGACACCTGTAGAGGAGAGAACAACAGGTACAATAAGCACCCTATCCATCCTCCACAGATGCCCTATTTCCTGGGCGAGTTCTGTGTACTTGCTAAATTTTTCAGCACATGTGTTTTGTATATTGTGAGTGTTTGGAATGGATATGTCTATAATGTATGTGATTTTATTGTGTTTGTCAATGAGTGTGATGTCTGGTCTGTTGTGGTAAATTGTTTTATCTGTGATTATGGCTCTGTCATAGTACATTTTGTGCGTGTTGTTTTCCAATACTGTCTGTGGAATGTATTTGTAGTATGGTTCGTGGATGTCTACTAATTTGTGTTTCTTTGCAAGCTCTTGGTGTATTATATTTGCTACTTGATTATGTCTGTGTAAATAATCTGTCTGTGCCAAGAGCTTGCAACCAGAGGTGATGTGTTGTATAGTTTCTGGCATGATGTGACATTTTCTGCATGTGTCATTTGTGAGTGTCGCATCTTTGAGTATGTGTTTTCTGTAGTTTTTAGTATTTATAACCTGATCCTGTATGGCGATCATGAATCCTTCCGTCTCCCCAAAGAGGCATCCCCGAGCTAGCCAGCTGTTTGACGCAGTTTTGTCAACAAAATCCTGGGCCAGATCATAAGGATGCCTGCCATGGAGTGCCTTTCGAGCCCACGATTGCTTAATGGTGTCTATGCTTTTTATATGTTGTGTTGTGTCCATATGATGCGAGTGTAAGTTTAATGGTGTGTTATTAGAGTCTGCTAGAGTTACTGCTTTATGTAATTGTGATGTTTCTTGTTTTTTATAGAAAAACTCTCGCAGCGACTGTATTTGTTTGTAGTGAAGGTTAACTATGTCAATCAGGCCACGTCCGCCATCTTTACGTGGAAGGGTTAATCTTTCTGTGGCGAATTTAGGATGATGATGTTTATGCTTAGTAAGTGTTGTTCTTGTTTATCTTTGGAGTTGCTCAAGATCTGTGTGAGTCCAATGTATAACTCCAAAAGAATATGTGAGTACTGGAATGACATATGTGTTTATTGCTTTAACTGTGTGTTTTGCATTTAACTGTGTTCTGAGAATAGCATTTAACCTACTTTGGTATTCTTTAATTAATCTTTGCTTTATTTGTGTATGTTCTGTTAGTTTGGCCTGTTGGAATCCTAAATACTTATAGAACTCGCCCTCTTCCATGGATTCAATAATGTCTCCATTTCCAAGTGCAAAATCTTCTTTCTTCAGGATTCCTTTTTTTATGTGAAGTGTTTTGCATTTATCTAGGCCAAATTCCATTTGTATGTCCTTGGTGTATGAATGTGTGATTTGTAGGAGTTGATGAAGTTGTTTTTGTGTGGATGCATAAAGTTTTATGTCATCCATGTACTGTACATGAGATGTGACAGTGTAAACTGTGTTGTTTTTTCATGTCTGATATTGTAACCATATTGCGTGTTGTTTAACATGTTGGATAATGGGTTCAGGGCCAAGCAGAACCAGAGAGGACTCAAGGAATCTCCTTGAAAAATTCCTCGCCTAATAAAAATTTGCTTTGTTTGTATGGAAGTGTTACTAACCCTGAGATGTAGTGTTGTTCTCCAGTGCTGCATAGTGTTTTGAAAGAATGCAATGAGTGACAGATGTATTTTGTACATGTGTAGAATATGTAGCAGCCAACTATGTGGAACACTGTCGAATGCTTTTCTGTAGTCTATATATGCCATGTGTATGTTTCTGTGTTGTTTGTGTGCTTGCCGTAGAATGACTGAATCTATGAGTAGCTGTTCTTTGCATCCCCTGTGATTTCTACGGCAACCTTTTTGTTGTTCCGTTAGAATGTCGTGTTCTTCAATATGTTTGTATATTTTGTTTGCGATACAGGATGTCAATAATTTGTAGAGTGTTGGAAGACATGTAATTGGTCTGTATTGTGTGGGGTCTGTGGTATTGTTGTTTTTAGGTTTCATGTAGGTGATGCCCTGAGTAAGAAAATTTGGCATGTCTTGTGGATTGATGATGATGTGTGTTAGGTGTTTAGCTAGTTCCTGGTGCAGTGATGTAAACTTTTTGTACCAGAAATTGTGAATGTTGTCTACACCAGGTGTCTTCCAGTTGTGTGTTCTGTTAACAGTGTATTGGAAATCATGTATGCTTATTTCAACACAGGGCATAGTTGGTATGTTGTGCAAGTTTCTGTTCTCCTCCTCAATCCAGCCTGCTTCAGCATTGTGCATGACAGCCCTGGACCAAAGAGAAGACCAATATGTTGCGAGTTCTTCTTCTGTTGGTGTGCCACTGTGCTGTGTATCAGTGTTTGCTTTGTTATTAATTTGTCTGTAAAAGAGTTTTTCATTGTTTGTAAATAATTTATTTTGTTGTTTTCGTAGTGTACATGTTTTGTATCGTTTGAGTCTACGTGCTTTGGCAGCAAGTTTTTGCTTTAGTGTATCAATGTATTCTGTAATGTGTGTGTTGTTATGTTCGTGTTTTGTGTGTGTTTTTATTTTCTTGAAAATGTTTTTGAGCTGTTTCCTTAATTTGGGTGTTATGTTGCTTTTAGTGTATTGTGTCAGCCTGCCTAATTGCTGTCTAATGTCATTTATTTGTGTTTCTATTCTTCTCTGCCAGGCAGGCTTGTGATAGAATTGTGTTTTCTGTGTATTTGTCTGTGATTGTACTTTCAGTCCATGGTGTGTCACTACTGTGACTGCCCCAGCATAAACTAATGTATGAATGTCTGCGAGTGTAGAAATTGAATGAATGTAGTGTGGTAATAAGTGAGTGTTTACATAATTTAGTGTTTTTCCTACTTCTTTTGACGTGTTGATTTTTGGTATTCGTGGTCGTTGTGTGGGATCTGTACCTGTATATTTAGTGAGTGTTTCCTGAAATATAAGTGAGAGCGTATTAACTAAATCCATGTCTATGTTATCAGTGATGGATGAGGAAGTGTCTGTAGTATCATTAGTGGTAATTGTTGTATGTGTGTTATTATCAATGCTTGTTGCTGGATTATCCTGACAGGTTACATGATCTTCATTAATGTTAGATGTTTCTGTCTGTTGATGTATTTGATCAGCAACCTGTTGTTTGATAAGTTCAAGTGTTGTTTGTGGAATAAGGTTGTTGTGTATAATTGTTCTTTTTTGATCAACAACCCTTTGTTCGGTGACAGTGAGATGAGGATACTGTTGTTTGAATCTATGGTGTAGTTGTTGTCTGTATGCTGTCATGTGTGTTTCGAGTTTTGTGATCGTGTAATAATTACGGATTATAAACTCGTTCATTTCTACTGTCCATTTCATCCGTTGGCGTGGTTTTCCAGCCTTTGTGGTCTGTGGATGCATTGCCACAGAAACACCAAGGCTGGGTTGGTTCCTCACATCTGTTGAGGGCATTGCAGTAGCCATGCTTGGGCCGGTGCTGCTTTCGCCACCGGTAACCAAGGGAGACTGTGACCTATTTTTCGAACGTGAGCCTCTGCCTAACCCACGAACGCGGACCTTGTTAACCCGGGCGACGTCCGAGCCGGTATCACACTTTGATCTAGTTATTACCATGATGAATATCTCCACAGAATGTGGGCGTGGTCACTCTTAGCTTCATTTCTCCCCATAGACCTTACTGGCATGGGTGTCCCTACCAGGAGCTTATGCTCCAGCCTGCATTGCCCTATGGATCAGTAAAATTACTGGGCTCTCCCACCACGACCAGGTGGTGACCACGGGAGAGTTATTATTATTATTATAGCCATTTCTAGCCCGATAATTCGGCTTTGGTTGGTGTATTGCTTTAATGTATATTGGGTTAGATGATGAAGTTTGTTTAAATGTGCAATCCACCTAGTTGTGTCATTGTAATATAAGAAATCTTGTTGTATGATTGACAAATAGTCTTGGATGTGCAAACTGTGCAAATAGTCTTGGCATAAAAATTTACAGAGGAAAAACAAATACACATGTTTATTTATTATCAGGACTAGTTAGATATCAATAGACAGGGATGTTTGACTGGATACAGCTGGCCTTTTTATCATTTACATCATAACTCTTTTGAGATGCTTTGGATAAAGGAAACAAATTTGCTGTTAGATTTTTCTGCCAGGATTGGGAGTCACATCAGTCTACCTCACCACCATCAAATGGTGAAGTGAGATTGATCCGTATCATGCTTAGAAAAGACTTTTTTGAAAACGTATTAGACAATCAACTTTTATGCTTTTGTGTCCTTAACTTATGTATTTATGTTTAAATTGTCAACAAGCACTTAATTTATTAATATACTAGATAACTGGTTCTGCAAGTTAAATAATCAAATCAGAAAAAACAGTCTTTTATTTTTACCTGAATACATACATAATATCTTTGTGTTTCGGACCTTTTGGCCCCTCATCAGCAGGTTTCCAATTGACATTCTCTAAAAAATCAATTATAAAATTGTTATAAATTTATATAAAACAAAACTTCCAACAATGTAAAACTTACAATATCATGGTTTATAAATACATCCTTGAATCCAACAATATTTAAGACAATAAATAATACATATCCAATCCTATTCCTACATTTAAAACAATAAAATCAATTAAATTGATAAAATTGGATTAAACCCTTTTTTAAAAAAAAAAAAAACTTACATTATTTATCATTCACTTTCAATTAAACATTGTCCAATCCTGAGTTGATCTTTCCATTTATCCTTCCACCCTCTGTTCAATTCCATGATCGGTGTATTTCCCTTCCTGTATTGTTGTTCATTTTTTTCTTTCTAACTATGTGAATGTGTTCATACAATTGCTGTTTAAAATTATTTCTTTCTATATTTTTATGGTGTTTAAATCTACCTTGCATCCTGTTGTATTACAATGTTCAGCTATCGCTGAATTTGCATAATTCCCTTTGATTGCTTGAATATGTTCTTTTATTCTTATTTTTAATTTTCTTTTTGTTTCACCAATATATGTTTTCTTTTGTTGACAACTGCAACTGAATGAATACACCACCCCATTTTCTTCCATTATTTTATATTTTTCATCATTTCTATAACAAATGTGTTTTTTAGTTATTTTATTATATTATATTAATTAACTTATTTTTTGTGGTATTAAATTTATCTTACTTCCTATTATTTTTTTAATTCTCTTGAATAACTTTGGGACATACGTTATTTTTACAAATTGTTTTTCTTTATCTATTAGTTATTTTGGCTGTTCATTTTTTTCTAATTTTTCTATCCATTTTTTCAGTAATATTTTGGGTAATCATTAGTGTAAACATTTTAATTATTTCTTCTTTTTCCTGTTTCTGAGTTTCTATTTCACTAATTGAAACTATAGATTTGTAATTAAGTACTTTAGGAATCTGTTTGGGTTTAATATATTTTTTATAAATTAATTTATCTTCTTTTCTTTCTATAGTTAAATCTAAATAGTTAATGCTATTCTGCCCCTCTATTTCAATTTCGAATTTGATATATTTTTTTATTTGGTTAACTTTTTTTAATATTATATTTTCACTTGTTTCTCTTTTGTCAAAACTTATAATGCAGTCATCCACATACCTGTTGCAAAATTCGATTTCCTCTGTATTATTAATCTGTTCATCAATTTGTATCATGGATAGTTCCACCAGTTTCTGACCTATGCATGTTCCCATAGGTATTCCATCTGTTTGGGTGTAGAATTTTCTATCATACTGGAAATAATTGTTCTTGATTATTATTATACTTAATTTAATTAACCAATCTGGTGCATTTATTCTTATTAACGAGCTTTCTATGTCTTCTGTTGTAATACTTGAGTACACGTTTTTAATATCAAGTGATACTAACTTCATATTATCATTAATTATAATATGATTTTTTAATCTTTTTAATAATTCGTCTACATTTTTTAAACTATATATTTCTAATAGATTTAATTAATTAATTAATTTTTTTAATTGAAAATGAATGATAAATGATGTAAGTTTTTTTTTAAAAAAAGGGGGGGTTTAATCCAGTTTTATCAATTTAATTGATTTTATTGTTTTAAATGCAGGAATAGGATTGGATATGTATTATTTATTGTCTTAAATATTGTTGGATTCAAGGATGTATTTATAAACCATGATATTTTAAGTTTACATTGTTTATTTTATTGTTGGGAATTTTATGTTTTATATAAATTTGTAACAATTTTATAATTTTTAGAGAATTATAAAATTGTTACAAATAACAATTATAATTTTTTTAGAGAATATTGGTCGGAAACCTGCTGATGAGAGGCCAAAAGGTCCGAAACAAAGATATCATGTATGTGTTCAGGTGATAAATAAAAGACTGTTTTTTCTAATTTGATTATTTAGCTTGCAGAACCAGTGATCCAGTATAATAAGTCCTAGTAGACAATTTAATCATAAATACATGTATTAGACAATCTTTAAGGAATTTTTATTCCGTGTTTCGCTTATGTCCTGCTTGGTAGAAAAGACTCAGCAGGCAATTAGTTGGATATCTTGTACAGATGCAAATAGACTTAAGCATTTCTTCCTCCACTGACACTTAATTATAAAATATCTGGAATCTTTTCAGTACAATGCAAAGCACAGAAAGGGGTCGAAGGCTGAACAAGATGGTATCAGGGACAGGAAAAGTGGTATCACAGACTGGAAGAGCTGTGGGTAAGCAAATTTTTCAGTTTTAGTGGATATTGATATTTTTCCTTCCTTTTCATTTGTATCTCTTCCGTTTGACAAAAGAATTGAGTTTCTGGAAAAAGGCCCTCCAAATTGAAGGATGTGTTTTCCAGGAACTTTTGCATGGATCAATCCTTCTTTTTATTGGGAAACATCAACAGTCACTTTTAATATTCCCTTCTCACATGATTTCTTTGGCAGGAGGAGCCATCTCTGGAGCAAGATCAGCCGTCTCTTCCTGGTGGTCTCATCTGGGTGGTGCCAGAGTCCCAGACCAGTCTACCAAAGAAGACATGGATCAAGATTTAACAACTGAATCCCAACTCTAGAAGACACCCAGCAGAAGAAAACTGACAACATTCCTCTATTTAATATTATTAATCTTAATTTTGTATTCTAAGTTATGTAATAAAATGTCGCACTCTGGTTATATGTGAGAAAAGCTTATCTTGCCCCTCAATAATAGCATTAGACAAAGTTTGGTCTATTATAGTTTTAAAATGAAGCTGCCAAGATTAACCTGAGTCATTTCCCTGAAAAAAATTTTACACATTTAAAACATTAAGGTTAGAAAATAAAATGCTTATGTATAGTGATTTATTTTCAACAATAATCTAAATTTTATATGAATATAACCAATCTGATAATTACTTCAAATATCAAACAGCCAGATTCTTTTATTGGACTATTAAGACTAAATAATCACTAAGTAATATGGCAAGAGGTAGGCAGTTAAGCTGCCATCACTTATTTATACTTATTAAATTTAATTTTAGAATATTCTGGAAGAAAAGATTAGTCTGGAGTTACTGAGCAAAGTTGGCACAACATTCACATTTGTGAGCTAGCCTCTTTCATGTGTGTATGGAACATGTGCTTTAAAGTAGGAACGAATACAGTAGAGCATCGATTATCTGAAACAATTCGGGACTGGGGTTTTTGAGATAATTGATTTTTTGGATAATCGATTATGTACAAATCGATATTCAGATAATCGATGCTCTCTACTGTATTTGTGATAATTGGCTGCAGTTGTCGTGTGATTTTGGCATCAACACATTTCTCTAGGAGGAGCACATGGTGCACTAGGTATTTTTAGATCTCATGGATGTTAAATTACAGATTGTTTTTGATAAAAGAATAATCATTTTCCATATAAATGAACAATAACTTGAAATTCTTATTTTTAACCAAAAAATGAAGTAGATCTCATTTCATAATTGTACTTGGCAACTTTGATGTTACATAAAATCAGCAAATACAATTTCCTCCAAATTTTACCTTAATATTCTATGACCATATTTTCCTTTTTTCCTTCACTATCTTCATAGGTCAAAAGGTCTAATAAAGAAGTATTTACAACCACTTTTTTGTTTATTAAGTTTTTGAGGCAGTTTATCTCAAACACACAATATTTGATATAACATTGCTTTATAACCTTGTGTAATAGTGTAATTTAAAAGTCTCATATGCAAGATCACAGTCAGTTGCACAAACATGTTTCTTCATTTTTCATCATAAACAACTGAGTAACTTGACAGTTACTTGGTTGTTTAGCCATCAGTTATATGAAGAAATATTTTCCTCACTAGATCAAAATTCCCTCCAAAAGGGAAAAAAGTAGAGAAATGCCAGAGGCAATTGTCATATTTGCATCAACCAAGATTATGGTTTAATGATTCAAGAAGGAATCAGGACATTTGCATCTGTGGCAACACCGACAGCAGTTGTGTTATTTACAATAAGTAAGGAATGAAGTTTACACCCAGAATGGAAAACCAGGATAAACACTGAAAAGGAGGTGGAGTAAAATTTGCCACTGGAGCCACCAAGAAGGCTCGGGAATACAATAAAGTTGGATTTTCTGATCTATCTTGAGTCATTCATCATGTAAAGTTCATCATAGCCAATCATTTCATGATATTTGGCTAAGTTATTCATCTTCAACATCATCCTACTTGTTTCTAACCACCAGATCTGTTGCTTGTCTTATTTTTCACGTTCTGTTTGTTCACGTTGTAGTACATGCTTTGAATCCTTGCTCTCCTGTCCATTTCTTTTCTAAACCTATTTCATCTAAGTATAAGCAGCTATCATGAAATGTATTGGAATCCATTGGGTTGTTTGATATCTAAGTTACATGTGTAGGGTCTGTAAATTCTTTGATAAGCCTTTTGTTATTTAGTTACAAAAACCCTCCTCTTCACTATAAAAGCCTATTGTAGAAGTTTTAACAGCACTACAAAGAATATCAGTCTACCAATACAGCTTTGCATTTGCATACTTTACTTGAGATAATAAGCTGTGTGTTGTTAGAGGTCAAACTATTTACAGAGCTATTTTGCCATCAACTTTCAGGAGATCACAAAAATTCTTTTGTGGTCTGCTGAGAGTTGATGGCAAAATTTACAATAGATAGCATACCATTTATTGGGCAACTATTAACTATATTGATAATTTTAACTTTATAATTTGCTTTTCCACCCAAGTTATATGAACAAATAGATTACTTGTTAGGAAAGAATGCATTTCTTGCCTATTAGTAAGTCTATAATAATTGGAAATCTTTTTGTTTTTATTTAAGTTTAGAATATGGATGGTTAATTCATGATAAAATTGTTTCACCCAACCTTTCATGTGTTTTTCTGCATTTCTAACAAATTATTGGGTTTTAAATGAAATTACTGTCTTATTCCATCATTTTTAACAATTTTAAACTAGTTCTCTACAGAATTCTTAGTGTTCCTGTTGCAGTCCGGGAGCATAATTCCACTTCATAGTTGAAAGTAAGGTAAATATTGATTAAGGGATATATTGAGAAGATTCTCAATGAAAAATTCATTTCCTTCAACAAGAAAAGTGTAATATATCTTGTCTTTAAGTTGTAGTTTATTGAAATATGGGGGGGGAAGTAGATGAATCTTTCAGTGTAGAGCTAATGGTGAGTGCACTGATTGTCAATACTTGACTGATTGCTTTCTATTCCTTCTATTTACCGGAAGTTTGACTCCAAATCATTTCAACCAAATTATTAAATTGTTGTGATGTGAATGAATGTCTCTTTAATCCGAATGAATAAATCCAGTAGACTTCATTCACATTACGTATATACAACTACCACATCTGACATTGAGAAGAATATTAAATTGTTGTTGAGCTATATCAGTTTTTGTTTTTGATAACAGGATTACAAATATGGGGGTAAGAATGTTATTTGCTATTCTTTTAAACATTTAAAGTGGACTTTAAAGTTCCTTAAATTAATGCCCAGCTAAAATCAATTTCAATTCTACTTACTGGCAAGCTTTTAGTTCCATCTATAATTTTATAATGGTACTGAACTTTATCAAAATACTCTGATGTTGGTACAGTATGGTCATTTCAAAACATCCCAGCAAATTCAATTGGTGGACTATATCTATTTGCAGGCTTCAATACAGCTGAATAATAAGACTTGTATATTCAGGTAAAGGCAATTATGATACTCCCTGTTGCATGAAAATATAGAACAGGAAGCATTCATCTTTCCCACAGCAATAAATTTATTATTTACTGATCTGAAGATAGTATTACTCAGAATGGTGTAAAGCATAATTCCTTAATATAGCTAGACTGCTGTGCTCACTGGTAGAAGCTTAATTAGATATAGAACAAGTGAGCAGCTAATGATTTTGTAAAGCTTAAATTTCCTGAAATAATAGTTTCAGAATGTGTGAAGGTAAACGTAGCTTTATAAGCACTTGGTATTTCAAATCTTCAGATGCTTTTTGTCAATTTTGCCCTTTTTAGATGTCTGAAACATTTTCTTATTGTTTAGGCAATATTTTTCCTTTTCTGTCTTGTACAACACCCCTATTTGACTAGTTTTTTTTTATTATAAAAGTAAATATCAAACAATTTTTGTGCACACAGTGTGCTTTAGCCACAATGTAATGATGCCTTTTCTTTCTACCAATAGGAGAAACATGATGACAATCAAAAACTAAACATTGTTTTGTTATGTAAATAAAACTTTATAAAATAATTCATTCCAACCTATCTGACAGTCCAGTAACACTTAATTGTTTCTTCTGAATTGGTAAAATATCTTTCCATTCTTTTTCACTTAAACTGAAAGAGAATGGAGTAGGTAGAGGAATTAATTCAACTTCAATTTCTTGAAGAATGTACCTTTTTTTAAGGGAGTTGTTACTACAGTATCTAAACTATTCAAATTTTTACTCTTATTATTGGAGCAAACTGATATATTGCTTATGAAATTTACTTCAGTATTAGTAATGTTGAAACCATCCTCAACACTTAAATTCATCATTTAGTAATGATGAATTTAATTCATATTTTTTCATTTTTTTCATGTATTGGCAATTTACTGTACATTCATTACAAAAGTAGGGTGTTAAATTTTTCTAAGTGTTCTTTCCTTATCTATACATTACAAATGCTACCAATGCTACACTTATCACAAGCTATCATTGATAAGTCATCTAATCACCTTTTACATAACTATCACAAGGCATGGCATAGTTAATGATTTTGTGGTTGTCTTTGGTAATTCTACATCAAAATCTTTAAATTATTTTGGCAAATCTATTTTCCTAGGCCCACCAGTGGTCAAGCGGTCTTCGTACCCCGAACACTGGGAGTTCAGTCGTGGGTTCGCACCTTGCTCGGACGGGCTGGCCACGAGTTTTTCCGGGTTTTCTCCACGTCTGTAATGCCTAAATAGGGGCCAATTCCCCTTAAAAAGACCTCGCAGAAGGCATCCCTCGGCAGATCACCTAAGTGTAGCATTGCCATAACGTAACAATTTTCCTAGATGGTGAAATCATTCCTCTCTGAAGCCATTTGACCATTAAATCCTAAAATTTCCTGTGCAATATTAATTGTCTCAGTAGTTTGTGCACATTCACTATATACCAATGTGCATAATATGTCCGATTCTGTTTCCTTATTTTGTGGATCTCTATTTTCTGTACAACTTAAGTTTTTAACTGAAGCAACAGAAGTTTAAATTAAATTTGGCATCTACCATTAACTTTGCTATACACATTTTTCCTGTAAACATCATATAATCAAATATTTATTTACTTATTTGCTAAATACCTACTTACAATTGTCCATATATTACTTCCTCTATTTTTTTAGATCATGTATAGAAGTTATTTATAAGAGTATTATATTTGACAACTCTTCTACTGTCACTTTTTCCCAGTTCTTCAGATATTGTTTCCTCTAACAATGTATAAGCCGAAAGTAGTTAAGCACACTTCAACAAAAAATTAAATGGAAACAAACTGAAACTAATCTCAAACAAAATGATAAAGGGATGGTTAAATATGAATACTACTACTACAATGGAATTTAGCCAAAACAATCAAATGTTATCCAGACAATGGAGTAGTTCGTATAGTGGATATTAACACTTAAATATGTACAGTACAAACAATGAAATAAAACAAGTCTTCTATAGCAGTGTCAACTTGTTCATGCAGAATTGTTTGCTGCATAATATTCGTTACTTTTAGAATGTTTTAAGTACTCGCAATTACTACCAAGTAGCTTACGCAGAATCGATATAATAACGTTTATTTCCATAAAACAATCTAGTTTACTTGTTTTACTTGTTGTATATACCAACTTATCCAGAAAAAATTGGAAAACAAGTAAACAACACATTCAACAAATGGTACTCTCTATACGACAGATGGACGATTTACAATGGGCGACGGTTAACTGGGGCATAAACTTAAATACGTTTGCACGCTTAGCAAGCTTACTATTTGTCGAATATTTTTTGGAAACATTGTTAACCATATTTATATTTATAGGTATTTTAAGACTTACGAAGTACGAGTAATTAGTTATTTCCAAATTAGGAAAAGGTAATGTTTTGGAACAACGTACGTATATCGTTAATTATTGTATGTCAAGCGGTTAACAAAGCACACCAAAGAAAAGTACTTATTCTTTCGAAAAATTTTTATACTTTTTTGTTTTAATTAATGTATGTGACATGTGTAATTTTTTTTAAATTATAAAATCGTTCTTTTAACTCGTTTCTTAAAAAAAATATTTAAATTTACCGGGATCAATAGAAACGAATGACGATTTTAATAAAACAATTAAAAAATTGTTTTTTGTCTATTATTGATCTCTCTTGTCGCCCATTTGGCGGTATCCCAGTTGACCGTGGCCTAGATGACTGTATCCCTCGAAGTACCTTGTGCACTGCTGGGTAGACGAGGCGACGCCAAAATAACGTGACAGCTGCAGCCAATTATCACGAAAATTCGTTCCTACTTCAAAGCGCGTGTTCCGTAGACACTTGAAAGAGGCTAGCTCATAAATACATGTGCCAGCTCTGTTCTGGAGGGGGAATCAAACCCGCAACTCCTGCTTTGCATGCAGACTCATTTTCGGTTACGCTATCCTAATTTCAATTTTCGCTTCCAGTCTAATTAACAACTGTAGATAATGCATAAAGTAAAAGTTAAAAAAGAACGCTCATATTTAGAGGCTCGGTACCTGTGCCTTCACAGCCCTTGGTCCGGACTAACGAAGATCTCGTAACATCAATGGCACACCCAGGGGGACAAGGGCCTTGGCACCCTCCAAAGAAAAAGGAAAACAAACAAAAATTTTTGGAAATTTTGTAGTAATTAAAATTCATTTTTACTTTTCCGGCTGTTATAACAGAAGGAAAGTATGGCGATCCGGCAAAAAAAATGACCCCCTGCAGATTTTTAAATTTTTGGACTTAGGACACCATAAAAAGTCGAGAAATGCAAAAAAATTCGGTGGCAATTTCTGTATGTATGGATGTTAGTGTCTGTATGTGGGGCGCAATTTAGTTCATCCTGATTGAAGCTTAATAATTCCTGTGCATTTTGTCGAAAACTTCTGAAATTTTGTGACCATGATATTTTACGCCTAAAAGCGAGTTTAGCAGTGTTCAACTCGCTTTTACGTTGGTTTTACGACCTGCTCAGGCGTAAAATATCATGGTCACGTGATTAAAAGCTTTTACGGCTAGTGGAGTCGCGGCCTTTAGTGTCTGTATGTGGGGCGCAATTTAGTTCATCCTGATTGAAGCTTAATAATTCCTATGCATTTTGTCGAAAACTTCTGAAATTTTGCAAGGAGGTTTTTTTTTTATTAGGGATTAATGCTATTAAATTTTGGTGGTTAAAAATCGAGAGTTTTTTTTTGCTCTCCACGCTGTGGGCACTAAGAGAATCTGTTTTAGCAAGCCCGTTATGAGTTCGCGGCCTGGCCCACAATGGAGAGGCCAAGTGGTGAGGGACGGGGGCCGCCATATCCGGTCGGATCATCCCCGAAAAATTCCTGGGATTTTTTTGACCTGTCCGGATTCGATCCCGGGTTCCCAGAGCGGTAGGCTGCAATCTCGACCGCGCGACCATCATGGTCGAAGGGTGGGGAGATAATGAGGTCGTGTGTATCTCCAGTAGGATCGGACTTAATAACGATTTTCCTTATTAGCTTTCTCAATTTTTTATAAAACTCATCCCTACCCTCAAAATTAAGCTTTTTGCTGTTGTATAATAGTTAATAATGTAACAGATGGCGCCACTAAAATGTTAATGTTGCCGGAAAAGTTGAGCAACTCGTTGCTGGTTTTTTATATTGTGTTGTGTCTTCCGTTTCTATACTACTAATCAATTAGCGGTCACATAAGGTGGAAATTTTATTGAACTCGCAGTAAAAATGTTTTTATTCGTTCGACTTGGCTTCCCTAAATTTAAACAGTGCGCCACTGTTGGGTGTTGTTATCTTTATTGAACGCACTGTGTTTTTATGTAGTTATTTGTTAGTCGTATGTTGACCAAAATCGGATTCCTTATTTTCAAGGCAAGTTAGCCACGAGTGCAACTAGCGCTACCTTATTGGAGTGCTGATCCGAAGCTGAATCAGTTTGTTTGCTCCTTTTTGCAGTCTGTGGGCTCTGCTGTTAGATATCATAGTATTTACGAGACTACAATATTGTAACGGCACGATTCGAGGGGGTCGGCGACCCTCCCCAAATTGTAGCCTCCCCTTGTGAGAACAAAAAAATATCTAATGAACTATACTCCTACACGCGACCTTTCACGAGATATAGGCCTCCAAAAATTACCCTACGGGTCACGTGACCGCCTTTTCGACACAATTCAAGCTCCGAATGAGGGAGTCACCGACCTCCTCATTCGGAGCTTGAATTGTGCCATTATAACTTACGATGTGCTTTGTGACTATGAGACTTTTTGTATCTCGCAACTTAGGAATTTCGTCACAACTTAGGATACGAGGAGTTTGTAAATCCGGGCCTTTGCCTATTAGCCTTCCCCGTGGTCTCTCGAGCCTTCTCATCCAGACTTGTTAACAGAAGTGGAAGTGACAGTCTGAATTAGTTGGACCCAACCCTGATTAAGTTTCTCCCTCCAATTGCTTCTTTGGAATTCCGGATTTTTATCCCAGACTGGATCTCAGTGAAAGAAATTTGGGGACATTTAGCCTTGTCATCTCACATGTAAATTTTTTTTATTTGGAGACAGACAAAAATTTTATCTGCTTCCTAGAAGAAAGAGAGAGCTGCTGTGCCTGATCTTGTTCCTAAATCAAGGATGACGGGTGGTATTTGGTTGACATTTATGGCGAACCAGCTAATTATTCAGGTGAGGAATTTCTTCATCTAGAACAATAGTGATGCCCAGAATAGTATGAAGTGAACTGTCTGATGATGAATAAAACCAACACATAAGCGAGGTTGAGGCCGAAGTTTTAAACGCGAAAACGTGTACGTCGGACGTTCGGCGCCGCTTTCCTGTAAGCCTAGAAGTTTGACAATGGTGTTTGGAAAGTCAGTGGAATCATGCTCGACATTCCAAACGCCATTGTCAAACTTCTAGGCTTACAGGAAAGCGGCGCTGAACGTCCGACGTACACGTTTTCGCGGTTAAAACTTCGGCCCCAACCTCGCTATAGAAGGAAGTGGAAAGTTTGTTTGTTTGTTTAGTTATGGCAACACAACACTTAGACGATCTGCCTAGGGGATGCTTTCCGGGAGGTCTTTTTAAGAGAAACTGGTCCCTATTTAGAGTCCCCTCCTCCTGGAGAAAATCCGGAAAACTCTACGTGGCCAGCCAGCCGAGCGAGGCGTGAACCCACGACCGAACTCACAGTGTTCAGGGTACGAAGACCGCTTGGCCACTGGTGGGTCCGGAAGTGGAAAGAATGTATAAAATTTTCTTATTCACTATTATCTGAAAAACAAGTTTCAGTCAAGTTTAACAGTAAATATAGACTGCTTAAACAGGAGTCCTACCATAAAAAATTAGTTTTTCCGGTTCTAGGGTCTAGGGCTGTGTGTCCATCTGTTCAAGAATGCCATTTAGCAGTTCTTCCCATTTCCACCACACTTTCCTACCTGATATGGCACCATTAAAGCACATCTTTGTAGCGCAATATCTGCGAAACGGCTTAAATGAGCCAAAATGACCTAAGTTATAGGCCTATATTCGTAATCAGCGGAAAATACAGTGCAAGAAGTAATTTTCTTGGTTTTTTACCGAGGTACGTAGTCTAAAGTCTAACCTAGATGTTCACAAAGTACAAGGACTTCGCCTTGTACTTCTTGAATATCTAGTACCGGAGCAGCGCCCTGGTACACCCTGGCACCACCAGAGAGCTGTTTTCACCTTCTCCGCTTTTTGTTATTCTGGTTTCTACGTTTTATATTCTATAACTTTCCTTCCTTCTGGACTGCAGAGCTGATCAGATAAGGACGGAGAAGATAGATCCCAGGGGAGAAGTCGTCTTTATGATATACAGTATATGCAGACGGGTTAGAGACAGATTTTATTTTCGTTCTCCTGTTTGGTGCACAGTAAGACTAGCGTGGAAGAAAGTGTAGAGCTATAACTGGCAAACGAACAAAGACGAAAGGAGAGAGAACGGATTACATGGAAATTTCATGTTTGTGTTTGTTGGCATCTATTTCCCAGGGTGGGGTAAAGATTGAGAAACGAAATTGGCATCGTAACTTGTATATAAGGGATATTGATGATATTAAATTTTGGTTGATAAAGGTCGAGGGGTGGAAAGATAGTGTGTCATATGTCATAATTCGAATGGGTCGGATTTAATGAAAATTTTACTCGTTATTGGCATTTACTTTCTTTTTTTTTATTAATTCATCTTTATCTTCGAAATTAAGCCTTTTGTCTTTTTACAATAATTAACAATATAAAAGTTATTTTTAATAAAATCTCCTAACAGATGGCGCCACACACAATTTTAACTTTGTACTAATAAATATTTTTCGCCGGGAAAGTTGCTGGTTTTATATTAGAAGACTAACAAAACATGCTAGAAATAGTTTTTCAATTCAAGAAATTTTGTGACAAGAATATGTTAATTAAGTCTCTTTGTTGAACATTGTTTAATTTCTACGCAGGTAAATCAAGTGTAATCTCTAAACCAGTGTTTTTCAACCTTTTTTTATCTCACTGCATACTTGAACCAATAATTAAACTTTTACGGAAAAAATCACGTGATTGAAAGTTGTGTTTGTAAACATTCTATCGCCATATCACATGCCACTTAACATAATTCTTTTCGTCTATATTGTGAATTAAATAAAACAGTACAGTATTGTTGTTCCTTAAAATAGCAGCAGGTTACATTAATAATTATTTAAATTAATAATTTTCATTTACATAAGAAAAAACAATTAACATTAAGTGTTAATTTGCATTTAAAAGTGGCACGATAATTGCCTTTAGAATCCTGCCCAATGTTCCGCTATTTCTAAGTTTAAAAGTTAATCTGAACTAAATATGGGTAGTTATGGCGCATTTTTCGCATGTAACACGACAGAACTCCGTTTCCCTCTTCTTCATAAACTGCATCGCGAGTGCTAATTCTCATTCCAAAAGTTCTCTTTCGCCTGTTTTTCTCATCTCACGTTTGCTTAAACGCAGCTTAGGGTACGTCCTACGTAGCAGTGGCATGCCGTCATTGGAAGCGGTGGAAGCGCCACTTCCACCGTCCAATGACCTTCCCTTGTATTTTCTAAAATATAAATTTTCATATTTTAACGTACTTTGAATTAATTAAAATTAATATTTTATCATTACTGCATTATGTATCTTATTAAAAAATTCTATACTATATGTGAAAAAAACGATAAGATAGCTATTGTATATTTGTATATTCGAATGTTAGTGGCGGAATGGAAGCGCTTCCGAGACAGCTTCCACGGCGAGAATAACTGAATGATGTAAAGCAGCCAGGGCATTGGCGCATGCGCTTTACAGCGCACCAACCTCAGCCGGTTTAACTGGTGGAAACTACACACGTGTAACGCTTCCAACGATTCTATTCCTTAGCCACTGGGTAGGGAGCTGTCTGACTAAGTGAATTGTTTTAAGATTTAAAAAATAAAGAGTATTCAATGTTATTTTTATGTACGTTTTTTTGCAAAGTTATATTTAATTGTAATTTTCTTTTAATTATATTGTAATATAATATATGTAATTAATATATGTATTAATATATTGACAGATTTTCAGACAAAATCTTTAGAATTTTTATCTTTTAGATGTTAATAATTTTAATATTATGAAAAACAATTTTCCAAGCGTGTGTTAATTTTTTAAATTAAGTAAATTTTATGGAAAATTTTTTGATCTATCTCAATTACGTAGTGAGTCGCAATATTTATATTCGTGTCCAGACTATATTCACAAGTAACTCTTAGACATAAAAAGTATTATAATTAATGTCGATCAGAACAAAGACGTACTAAAAAAATTATATGATTTAATATCATTAATTTTTACGGTACTATCCACCAGTGCGTCTGTTGAGCGTAGTTTTTCGACCACGAAGCGAATTCATACATTGGGCAGGAACACTCGGTCGGAGGATAAATTGTGGTCGCTAGCGTTGCTTTCGATAGAAAAAGAGCTTTTAAATACGTCGATGGAGTCGACGACCAGCGGCTTTTATGATAAAGTAATTAACGACTTTGCGGAAAAATCGCCGAATAGAGTTAGTTTATAAAAAATTAAAAAAACAAGTTTTTCTATCATTGTTTGTATCGTATCAATTTGTATTATGTATGTATTATTTGTATTTTAGAACTAAAATACATAAATTGTTTATTTTTGTCATTTCCAGTATTTGTTTAAAACTTTTATGGAAATGTCATGTACCGGACAGGTCTGACCCGTCACGAAAGACGCGAAAAAACGGTTAATTTAGAGAAAAATTTATTAGTTTAAAAAAACATAGGTAAAAGTCGTTTGTAGTCGGACACCCATTGTTTATATCAAACTGCCAGGCAGAAACCATAAATCGCGGAGGAAGTCGTCCTATGATCGGTGGAAGATCGAATTCGTCTTTCGATTTTGACTTTTCTCGCTCTTCAGGTAAGAGTCTCATTACGTTTAGTAACGAGGGATTAACCACTCGGGAAGCGTGATTGAGGGAGAACGACCAATCAAAATGGATGAAAGAAAGAACGGTGATTGATATAATCTCCGACAATCGAGGACACCTGGCACTCGGTTAACGTTCCGAATAACCAAAACGCGTGTCAACGCACAAAAAAAAGAAAAAAAAAACAGTTTCTCGTCTATTGTGCCAACCTGTAACCCGTGCCACTTCGGACTTAGACCGTGTCCTTGACTCCAACGGACGAAGTCTCCCCCTGCCTTACAGACTTGTCAACGCCACTGTCCCGGGGCCACCTTCGATCGACCATCGAAGAACCACATCGACGCCCAGGACGTCCGAACGGCTGATTGTCCTAAAGCAAACTATTTTGTACATAGTGTATGTTTATTTTATGTTAAAATAAACGGTGTTTTGTCAGATACTTCTTGTCTTTGTCTCTACAGCCACCATCCATGTACGAATGGACCCTAGACCATTACTAACGCGCAATTAACTGATTGCCCCTGAAAGTCGGCTTCTTACAGAAACACAGCTTCCCTATCATCAAACGCCACGGCACGCCACTGCTACGTAGTATCGCCCAGCGACTGCGAGCGTGTACAGATTCGGAAAGAATCTGTACGCTCTTCCAACTCACCAGCGACTTCTGTCCAGAGTGGAAGCGTGTTGTTTACAAAATGGCGACGACTTCGTCGAATGCTTGCTATGGAAAATATGACAAGCATTAAAACGTCATATTTGAAAGGTAAATGTTATCGCTAACTAGATGCACAACAAATATAATGAATCTTCATAGAATAAGTTTTAAAAAGTTTTATTTTTAAAATGTTGCATTTAAAAAACTCAGAAATTATTAAATTACGTAAAATTATTAAAATAAATACATGTATGTACAATTTAATTGTCGTTCTGTCTTCATTCGTCTACAAAATCAGCCATTTTCTAGTTTGGAAGCGCGAGCAATGGAAGCAGCCATCAAATTTGCTTGTAGTCTTGTGCGTTTTAGTTCACTTTAAAGATCGGTCAATTTAGTTCATTACACCTCAATGAATTAGTTCGTTCTTTTAGTTCATTAATCTTCAAATTACTTGTGCATCCTAATTCACATTATAGTTCGTTCAACTTAGTTCAGGTCAACACACCAGTGGAGATCACCTTTTTTTTTTTTTAACTCTTTCCGCCCTGTGGGCACTAAGAGGGTCTCTTACAGCAAGCCCATTATGGGTTCGGCCAGGCCCACAATGGGGCGGCCGGGTGGTGAGGGACGGGGACCGACATATCCGGACGGACCACCCCCCGAAAAACTCCTGGGGATTTTTCGACCCGTCCGGACTCGATCCCGGGTCCCACAGGGCGGCAGGCTGCTAACCTTGACCGCTCGGCCATCCGGCCGCAGTGGAGATCACCTGTGAACTACGTGTATTTTGTCCGTTTCATTCATTATCCTTGAAACGTATGTCATTTTCGACTATATTCATATTTATACAGGGTGGGCCATGCGAAAAACGAAACGGCAGAGTGTTCGTGTTCCGTCTGAAACTATAGTCTTCAGGTAAAATTAGTCTACATAAAACTATACTTTTTTTTTTTTTTCGTTGTTGCATGCGCTATAAGGGAAAGTGCAAAGAAAATTAAATTTAAAAAAAAATGCTATACACTAGTGAATGCGGGCCGATCACCGGACATTATACGGAGATACCAACTAAGAATTTAAGATACGATAAAATAAAGACTAATATATACAGGGTGGGCCAGCGAAAACGAAACGGCAGAGTGTTCGTGTTCGTCCAAGCAAAGCGCTCGGACAGGTCGATTTTACTCTCGAGGGGACATCTTTTGCAATAAAGTTTTTGCCATTCTGAATATTAACTAAACAAACATTTTTTCGAAATAAATGCTTGTTTAGTTAATACAAAATAAATGAGTTTTTAAAAATTTTTTGTTGTCTGTTGTATTCAGAATCGCAAAAACTTTATTGCAAAAGATGTCCCCTCGAGAGTAAAATCGACCTGTCCGAGCGCTTTGCTTGGACGAACACGAACACTCTGCCGTTTCGTTTTCGCTGGCCCACCCTGTATATATTAGTCTTTATTTTATCGTATCTTAAATTCTTAGTTGGTATCTCCGTATAATGTCCGGTGATCGGCCCGCATTCACTAGTGTATAGCATTTTTTTTTAAATTTAATTTTCTTTGCACTTTCCCTTATAGCGCATGCAACAACGAAAAAAAAAAAAAAGTATAGTTTTATGTAGACTAATTTTACCTCGAATAGATAAGTTCCACACGGTATAAGGTGAATAATTATTTAGTTTATTCAACACTTGAATACCTCATACACGCACATAACAACGAATTAGATAATACTGGTCAGGAACTGAAGTGAACTAAAAAACTAAAAAAGTGAGCAGTTGTGAGCTAGTTTACTTCGATCCCTTGAGAGATTGATCTTTCGAACTAGTTCGTTCACTATTTGCCCGAGCCTATTTGCTTTGTAGCTGCTTCCTGGGCCGTGTTCAGTAATGCAGAACACTTAAGTTAGAATTCTGAGTGGTTTAGTGGACGGAGCTAAGAGTAGATAAAATAAGCTAGTGGTGGGAGGAGTCAAGCAGTAGTTAGAAACGAGTTCAACATTACAGCATAACTAGATTTAGCAAAGAATTCTGCGTTACTGAACACGGCCCTACACTCACTCGTAGAAGCGTCATCTGGTGGTAGCTGCACGCTAAACCCGGTTACTTCTAACACGCAGATTTGCTTGAATCAGTTAGTCCGCTCCGCTTGGAAGTACGTTCACGTCCGCTGTCGCTGGACGCTGCCACGTAGGACGTACCCTAAGGCTTGATTCCACAATTTTAGTAATTGATTCTCAATCTTTTTGGTGATAGAATCTTTTGCCTTAGGACAACTGTAGTTACGGCACAATTTGATCTCTTATCACATAATTTGCGAATCACTTTACGATTAATTTTAGAACTGGAGTCTCTCGTTTGTGTATTCCATTCCTCCACTGCAATAGGGAAAACATATACATTGGATGCGTCGCCTATCAAAGCCGTTTTACTATGCAACGTATGTACCTATAGTCCTTCATAAAATCTTACCTCCGATGGCATCGTATCCGGCAAACAAGGGGACACCATTCCGTAGCGTCTTGGCGCCGATCCACCACAGAGGAAGATGAGGGTCAACGTACGACCTCTCATTTTTGTGGTCAGTGGCGCCCAAACTACGGCCCCGGTCAAATCCGAGCTCGCGGCACACGTTGATCTGCCTCCAGAACATACTTGTCACATCACTTATAAATGACAAAAATTGGTTTACTTTTAGTATATTATATGAAATATACAGAATATTTTTGGTCTACTTACCTACAACTCATGCACAACTTGGCCCAACAATAAACAAATTTGTGTACCACTGGTTGCATCGTCTGCGGAAAAATCGGTGTGAAATGTGAAATTTTTTAATTTAATAAATAGCGAACGCATCATCTGAAGTACCTATTGTCCAAATGTTTCATTTCGAACAGTAGAACACATTCCAGAGCCCTCTGAGTTGGGGAAGTTATTTTTTAACAATCCTGTACTTAAATATTAATAACTAGCAGATGAGCCTGGCGTTGGTCGGGAAAAACTGACAGCAAAAATTAAGATTATAAGATTATTTCGTACTTCTAACCCTTATATTACATCTTTTCATTTCCTTGTATTACATTATGGTATTTAATTTATACAGTATTTACAAAGGTTATCTTTAATTATTTTTAAAATGTGTTAGATAAACCCTTACATAAAATAATCTTTGTAGTTATATAATTCAAATACTATAATATACAAGGAATAAAACGAAAACCATATAAACAGTTTGGTTATTTGAGTCTACCATTGTCATTTATCGCCATACTTGGATGTTACGAAATGGCACAATTTTCCATTGGTCAGGTAGACACCAATTGAAAATATGATATCTTAAAACTTTTCAACATAGGCCTATCATATTTTTTCATAATGTTTTGTTTAAGAAACGGTATCATTCACAGCTGAATATCAAACGGTAATGCCGACGAATGAAATTTCGCAAAAAACGGACCAAATATTTAAACTCGGCAACCTCGAAAACAACTTAAAACATATTTTGTGATCGCTGATAACCTTACATTATATAATTTTCTTATTCGGGTAGGTTGTGATGGCCCGCACGTGATCTAAGTTGCTAACCTTAACTTCATATGACTTGTATAAATAATTACAAAAAAACTTGTAAAAAAGCGAGAAGAATTGCTTTTATGTGATAATATTGTTTAAATTTTGGCAACAGATTGTATAAACTATGTGCGAAGTATGTTTTTATAAATATTGTGTTCATAGAAAAATTATTGAACTGCAAATTAAAAAAAAAATATAGACTTATAAATTCTGACTGACATCCGCCTGCTGTCTGTCCTTCTTTAATCTCGAGGACGGGGTTAGATAGATGAAGGTCGAGACAAGATATGGAAAAACCTATGGCAGGAGACTCAGGCTAACTATATACGAACTTCCGGTTTGAACGAAAATTCAAGCGACTTCAATTCACAGTTTTTCCTTGAAAGGAATTAGATAGATAATTGGCACGACTCTACTACTAACAGGAAAAGTATGATGAACAAGGGAAGACACCGCTAAAAAAATTCAGAACAATATGACGAAAAATTGCAGCCCGGCATTGCGACGATGCCACAATAAATAATCGCTCGTTAGAATTAGTTTGGTTTATTTGGTTATCGCAACTCGACACTTGAGCAATTTGCCGAGGGGATGTAACCCCCGGGAAGGATTTTATGGGAAGCCGGACCTTATTTAGGTGTTACTAACGTGAAGAAAACCCGTAATACTCCAGGTGGCCGGCCATGGCCGAACCCATTACTAACTACCAGTAAGACGGCCGGATGGCCGAGCGGTAAAGGTGGCAGCCTACCGTTCTGGGGGACCCGGGATCGAATCCGAACGGGTCGAATAATCCCCAGGAATTTTTCGGGGGTGGTCCGTTCGGATATGTCGGGCCCCGTTCCTCACCACCCGGTCGCCCCATTGTGGGCCTGGCCGAACCCATAATGAGCCTACTAAAAAGAGGCCCTCTTAGTGCCCACAGGGCGGAAAGAGTTAAAAAAAAAAAAAAAAAAACTACCAGTAACGTGTTCCGTAGTTTTAGCCACTCGGCACTTCTTAGAATTAAGAAAGGTACAGTACTTTCTTAATTCTAAGAAGTTCAGAAGTGAAAAAAAACCCGAGTTGTTAGATATGGATTAGATATTAGATGTAAATAAATACTTATGTATTTACTAAAGACTTCACAGGGTAGCACTTTCGATTCCATGCAGGCAAATGCTATATGCTACCTGTCTATTTTGTGCTATATCATTGATATAGCACAAAATAGACGCGCTATATCATTGTCGCAGTAATTAAATGAATATAATATGTATTTTTTAAAATTATGTCTTTTTTGTAAGAATTATATTTAGTTTATTATTTTGTTAAATTTTTTGCTAATAGATGGCGCTACATGTAAATCAGCAAATCGAATAAAAATTAATAGAAATTAATTGATTTTCAGAAATACAATGGATATTTAGAGGTGGGATGTACGACATTATTTAAGTTAGAAGTGTACGAACGCAATGCCGAGTTTCCCAGCAATTGGTCGAACGGCTTAGGGGTACATAGCGAACAAACCAACAAACAAACATTTTCATTCATATATATATATATAATATATATATATATGGATTACAAATTCCCATAATTAACCACTTAGAATTCAAAGTTAAATGTTTCCTTAGCAGCTAAAGAAAATTAATTATCGTATTTACTCTAATATAAGACGAGCTGTGCCTTTAAAGATCAAAATAAAGAAAATTAGATTTATTAATACAATTCTAAGTTTATTTCGTTTAATAACAAATAAAATATCAAATGCACGTAAATGCATACATTGTTTCCCCAAAATTACTGGCATTTTAAACCAAGGAAAAATCTTGTAAAACGACATCATAATTTGTTCATGTAAAGCGGACCAATCGGGAACTTTTTTTGCCAATTCTTAACAGTCGAATTCACTCTTCGTCGATTACACTTATGAGTTTCTTCGAGTTTCTGATTTCCAAATAATCATCTGTTTTCACTAGGGAATGAATTAAAACTTATATCGGGCTCCCGTGTAATTTTGGAATTCAATTCAAAAGCTTTGCTTTTCCTATTGCCATTCATCTTTACTCCCGACAATATACAAAAACGATTCAAACAACCCAGATAAAATACTTATGTTTTTAAACACCAGAAGGTGAGAATACGGTAAAAAATGCGAATACACCGTTACAAAAACGAAAAGAATCCTTTATTTGTGCATATAGGACGACCTAGGTTTTTGAAGCAGTGAAAAATGGATAAAAACCTCGTCTTATATGCGAGTAAATACGGTAATTAAATTATAACCAGTCTTGTAGTGAGGAATAAATCATGGGGCAAGCTGATAAAATTCCGACTGATATTTTTCTGTTTTCAAGCTAGCATTAGCTACAATCTAAGTGCGAAACGTGTGATAAAAATGAAGCATATACTATATGCGGGAGGCCCATACGGCCAAGCGGTTCCGTTTCCCTGAACACGGGTAGTTCGGTCGCGGCTCCGCGTCTTGCCAGAACAGGCTGGCCACGTGGGGGTTTCTCCACGTCTTTAACGCCTAAATAGGAACCAGTTACCTTAAAACACCTCTCTGAAGCATCCTCCTAGGCAGATCGCCCGACTGTTGCGTTGCCAAAAGAAACAAAGCATGTGGACACTTTCGACTAAGCCCAGAGGGATTTAACCACCTCAAGCGGCCGGATGGCCGAGCTCTGGGTGACCCGGGATCAAATCCGGATGGGTCGAAAAACCTCCGGGGATTTTTCGGAGGTGGTCCATCGGGATATGTCAGGGCCATTCCCTCACCACCCGGCTGCTCCATTGTGGGCCTGGCCGAACCCACAATGGGCTTGCTAAAAGAGGTCCCGTTAGTGCCACAAGGTGGAGAGAGTTAAAAAAAAGACTTAGCCACTTCATAGCCAGCTGTAGCTATGGCTCTGAGTATAACTTAATTATTTTTATAATTTTGAAAAATCAGAGAGAAGAGACCCTCATAAAGGGAAGTTTTATAGCTACAACTAATCTTATGTAATATTAGCGAGGTTGAGGCCGAAGTTTTAAACGCGAAAACGTGTACGTCGGACGTTCAGCGCTGCTTTCTTGTAAGCCTAGAAGTTTGACAATGGCGTTTGGAAAGTCAGTGGAATCATGCTCGACATTCCGAACGCCATTGTTAAACTTCTAGGCTTACAGGAAAGCGGCGCCGAACGTCCGACGTAGACGTTTTCGCGTTGAAACTTCGGCCTCAACCTCTCTATTATGTACGGTACTTACGTATAGGCTATAGTGAATGATAATGATCTTAATCGTTACAATATAAATGTATTTGACTTTGTATTTGGATATTTACTCTCAATTTAAATATTTAAACTTTGGTTTTATTTCTGCAATCCATTAATATTTCTACCTCCAGATTCGTAAATATTTGTCGTGTGACTTTCTTCTATAGCATATTGAATTTACCATAAGAAACTTACAATGTTCTTGTAATTGGATGACGTTATCTTAAAAGCCATTCTCTTATTGGTTTAAATATCAGAATAGTGAGAGTACTATCGATTTAATGGAATAGCCAACTTACCAGTTTAACTTTGTACTTTTGTGCATTCGAAACAACTTCTTCGTTACAAACGCTTGTGAACAATGACGTCAGAGAAACTCTATAGCTGTGCCGTTCTTTAAGTTTTATGCATATGAACCTTCCACGTTTCATTCAGACCTCGTATCTTAACCTTGCGTTAGGCGTATAACCCTGCGTTAGGCGTACCCTGTGTGTTAAATGTGTGTCATAATGTACAGTACACATTATGAAGACTTATTTTAATCATACCCATCTTGAGTTCGGCCAGTTCCTCAATGAGGAGCAATACAATGGAAAAGAAAGGAATCCGATATCTCCAAAACCCATCCGATATGCCCATGAAAAATTCCTGGGATTATTCACCTGGATTCTTCTGAATCTGAGGATTGGCAGCCTGACGCCTTAACAACTATGGTTATCGTCTCATCATCGTAATCATCAAAGGAATGTAAAAATATTTCCAAGTTTGTTAATAGTTTTTCTTTTGTTCAACACTTTTTTAAGTTGATCTTTATTGCTATTATGTTTGGAATTTGAAAATTGGGAACCTTAAGTATGTCGTTCCTCATTCCTCACTACCCAGCCGTCGTCCATTGTGGGCTTTGCCGAATCCGCAATGGACTTGATGGCCCTTTTAGCGCTAACAAGGCGGAAAAAGTAAAAGAACAAAAACAAAAATATACAATTAGTGCACATTCTTTCACAAAACGAAATGAGAAAACGATGGGCCATGGCGCACCGTATAGTGCCGCTTTCTATAAATATGCACTCGTCAGAAGTGAAACAACAGCACGAAAAAATGCGCTAGCCACATGCAAATTGCAAGACCGGTAGAGATGACAGAGTAATGATTAAGTTTGCGTACGCATCGGATCATGAGGTATCCAGTTTCGGGATTAAAAGACCAGAAGCCGGCTCGGGTCGCAAATTCTATCAGCGACAGTTTGCGGCAGCTGAATTTTCGAAGAAGTGTAGAAAATGGAGTGCATCGGAGATGACAGCGAGCAGATTACCAACAGTTAATGGCTGGGGAACGAGACCGTATCCTTGAGCTGCGCGACTTTGATTTGTCGATACACGCAGTCGGCATGCGTGTTGGACACGACTTGAGTACCATCCAGCGATGTGTGACATGACGGATGCAGGAAATCTGTGAAACACACCGAAAGGGAGTGCATCGCATCAGTATACGATAGAGCACATTGGCAGATCCGCCGACTCGTTCGGTACGGCACGTGACATTTGAAGCCGTTTTTTGCCGTCCACGGGTGCATCTGTGTCCACTCAAACCATTCGCAACAGGTTATACGAAGTCAGGCTGCACGCACGGCAACTAGCAACGGGTTACCATTAACATTAAACAGAAACAATTATCTCTTACGTCTTCCCTAATATCGTAAGATTCGTTTTCTTTTCCATCTGTTGGAAATTGCGTGCACGACCAAAAAGGTTTCAATCAGTCCTATATGGCAATATGGTTCTGCAGGGCGCAAAATACTGTAGATGGTAGTCAGTTGGCGCAAAGTCGGGGCTGTAACGTAGATGATGCAGAATCTCCCAGCCCAGACTAGCCAGTTTCTCTAACATCATCTTTGCTGCATTTGCTGGCGAGTTATCGTGTCTGTATCGGACTTTGCCACTTTTACGACAAAGTTCTTTAATCTTAGCGTTCAAACGATCCAGCTGTTCACAGTAGTAGAGTTCTTTCGTAACAGTGATGTTGGTTGGAAGCAGCTCCAACGTGATGACGCGAAACAAACGCAGATCATCGCCTTCTGCACTATGGGTTCTTTGACATTTGCAACAGCTGGTTGATCTTTGTTCACCCATAAACGCTTTAACAAACGCTTTGCAGATGACATGGTAAGCCTTGCTTGCATTGTGGACACTTTTGAAGTGATAAAGCAACAGAATGCGAATGTGTTCTTTCGAAAGTCATATTTTCAGACTTGACGAATGCGTCTATTTCCGCCCTTTGGTTACTGTACTTATATATCTAACGTCCTGGAACAAGTTTCAATTCGTTTCTAGAAAAAAAATCGAAATGTCTAAATTTCACCTTTACAACCCGAAACTATCGTTTTATTGGCTGTGGGAAACGGTCAGTCTTAGCGGCAGCAACAATAATTCGGCAAGTCGGAGTTTCCTTAGTGTTGCGACTAGCAGCTGAAGAAATGTCTCGTGGGATTGTTTCCATAGCAACAAGTCCAATCGAAACCGCAAACGCCGTCACTTTCGATGGAATCATGGAATAGAATGCTATATCTTTGCTGCGGCGTTTTCCGATCGCTTCCACCAATTGTCTATTCACATCTCGCCAGTCGAAAGAGGATTGGTCAAATCTTCGATGCAGTGTCACGGTTTAACAATATCCATGCGCCGTACTATGATACACCGCTAGCGACTCGACTCCCTTTTTTTTATATTAATTTTATTAATTCTCCATACAACGCGTGCAATCTATACTAAAATATTGCGTTAAATTAGATGATAAATATCTAAAAATGCATTTGCGTAAAATAGGATGATTTTCGAATGAAATTAACTTTGATTTAATTGAGAAATAGTGAATTAAGGAGGCGAAGGATGAAGTTTGAGAGCAAAAATAGTAACGCCAGATGTCGGTAGTTGTCCGAAGAAAGGATTTTTCTGTCACTTGGCGCCGATGCGCTTTACAAAATAAAATCTGAAAAATTGGTTTAACGCTAAAAATCGCATCACTGCGCGACGGTCCGTTCTTTATAGGAAAACAAAAGCGATGGCGTTGGAGGTAGTGGGCGGGCGAAATATTTGGCAGGGTCAATTTCTAGTCCTTCGGTCGATTTTCTCCGGAAATCGGAGCTGGGAAAGGTGGAGGGAAAATTCCTTCCTTTAGCAAGTCGCGCGTGACTAGCGGCCATTCTCGCGTCTTCTCGGTCCGTCTCGGGATCGTTCGTCGTAACAATGCGCGCGTGTTGTCCTTTGACGTCATTCGACGTAGGTCACGTGCCCCGGTGCGACTTTTGCTCCCTCTGACGGGTCAGTTTGAAAAGTCGGGGTTTTTTTTTTACGATGATGATGATGATAATGATGATCTTCGCTTCGAATCGGATATGTTAAAATGGATGTTGTTTACGTGACTATTTCTACCCGGGATGAACCGATATGTTGCGAAGGGATTAATCCTCGGATTCCTATTATAAACGTGTGGTTTTAAAGAGAAAAGATTATTCTACCAGTTTGGATATTTTAAAGGAATTTCATTTAATCGGATGATTGTCCTCATCTCGATTCCGCCATCTTGACTTATATCCATAGAAAATCGGATGTTTTAAATATAAAACATCGAAATACAGGAAGCGATTGGGGTTTAGATACGTCTGTAGAGGGTAAGGATTAACTTATTATAAAGATGCCTATTTTCGGGAATCGAAATGGCCTCGGTGGCCACACAATAATTCCAATTAATTATTGCTATTAACGAAATATTCTTCCCTTCAACGATTTTGAAACGAATTAATCGAAACGTCTACGCTTTTATAAATATGAATGACTTTTTTGATTTTTTAATTTTCCACGCTATTAGCATTAGTTTAAATGCCACCACCGACCAAATCTCTAATCGTTTTATTATTCTCTTTAAGAACTCTTAACCATTGCTATATCACACATGGCAGGATTTAGATAATTTCTTAAATATATCCAGGTGTGGCTAATCCAATATGGCTTCTAAAGACATGAATGCAATCAAGTATGGCTTATTTCTTTCGTATCGTTCAAAATACGTGTTATGTTTCAGATACGTTCCAAATCTTTCGTGTAAGTTTTGTCGCAAAATCCGCAAAATCCTCTTACCTTTCGACTAATTCTGTCCAAATTAACCTCCATGTTTAACTCGTCGAAAATTTGACAAAATTTTATCGAATTCGGACTTAAAAAATTTTCCCATCAAATTTGTTCTCGTGTATATTCATAAACACTTATTTATTATGCTAAAGGACTTATATTTCTGACTTGTTAGTCACCTAATCGTTCTAAACTTAATGAATCAAAGAAATAGTTTTTCTCTATGATGTTTGGTAGAGTTTGAATGAAGTCTTGAGTCACCCATAGATTGGCTGTGTTTCTGTACCAAATGTATTGTGTGTGTGTTCTAATTTCTCTCCCTTCTGTCTGTTTTTCTTGGAATTGGTCGTCCTGGAGAATTTGACCAAATGGATGGCACCACATTGGTTCCCGGTCTGGTCGGTTTCCCTTTGCTTTGCCGTTCTTTGGAAAGATGGCGAGACCATTGTCAATATTACATGCAATAAAACCTTAAATCGCCGGTAAACAACTTTAATATACTTAATTTTTGAACAAATGTTTTCGATCTTGTACTAAGACGGGACAAAGCTGTTGTTGTTAGAGATGTAACGGGACAATACCATTGTGTGGTTTGTTTGTTCCACAAAATTTTTAGGATTACTTTCTATTTTGTTTTTCCAGTTCAGTATTTCCATGGATGAAACTTTTGCTTATAAAATTTACTAATTTCTTTTGTTACATTTCACAATTTGTTAAGATTGTATGTTGGTGAATTGTTGCTTTTCAATTATACCAAAAAAGGGGTCAAATTTAAATCGGTGGGATCCAAGTGGGAATTTAAAAATTAATTTAATCACTGTTTAACTGAAATTGAATGATATAAATGAATTTGACATATTTAATTCTGTGATGGGTATAATAGATAATTCATTTATGAGCAGATTAAAAACAACACACATTTTATTTGATCATATTAACATAATGAAATGATAAAAGTTGTTTATCATTTAAAAAACATTGTTAGCTTGTTTTGTCTTGTCATGAAATTTATAACATACCAAGTTTTACTTACATGGAATTAATTGTCTTGGTATGCACACTACTTTTTCTATCTATTCAAAGACATTATCCATATACTAGTTTAAATAGAATAACAGTAGTAGTTTACAGTTTGTTTATTTAGACACTAGAAATTATGTTAGGATGTCTATTTTGTTGTTATTTTGTTACATATTAAGGTAAAGATTCTGAAAATATATTGTTTTACAGTATAATGATAATATCAAAAATGTATTACATTTTATATTTCTGAAACTATGAGTATATAATAATTTATTTTCCAATATAAACTAAAACTGTTTGTCAAATACAGTATATACAAATGAATAATAGCAATTAAATTACAAACAATTAGTTTTTATCTTTGACTTTTTATTCTTTTGTTAGAAAACATATTAAAATGTCTAGCATTAAGATTTGTCTTTAAAGAGAGACAAAATTTCTCAAAAATACTTTAGATTTAATATTATGTCGTATGTTTTATATATGAAATAACAGTCCAAGAAAAGTACACTCACAAAAGATATTGATAGCATTATTTAATAAATTTGAATTGAAAATGATAAATTTTAATTTTTTAAATATATTGTATTATTAACAATAAAACAGTCATTTTTTTCCAGGATTGATTTCAAAGCATTACCTACCACAATGAATTAATTTAATAAGAATGCCTTTATTTATTAGTAATTCATTTGGTTAATGCAATTATTTGAATTGAAAGAAGAAAAGCAAAAGAAATTATAATATGCTAGTTTGATAGAAAATTTATATAAAATGTAACATTTAGAATGCAAACTGAATATAATTTTAAAAACATATTTATGAAGTGACTGGAATATAATTTAGTTGATTTGTTTTTGTATGTTTATAGGAAGGTTGAGAATTTTATTACTTAATGGCCTAAGAGATTTCCAAGCTTAAGTGTTTTTATCTGAAAAAAATGAATATGGATGTATAGAGCAATATGGTAGACTGCATTCATTAATAATTAGTAATAAAAGTTTACCTAAGTTCCAAATAAGTGACTCAAACAAACTGCATGTTAAATGCTGTTTTTGTATCTTGACAATGTGGATAGTTAATTTAATAATTAAAAAATTTCAAAAAATCTGGTTAAATTTTATAATCATTAAATTACTTAATTGGACTAATTAAATAATTTAATAATTATAAAAACTGAATAAAATTTATTAGAATAGTTGTTGCTGTTATTGCTATAGATTAGTGAAGTTTCCAAAAGTTGTCAATATCATTATGTTGTAATCTTTGTAAATTGTAATTACATATAAATTTGTGTTTCCTGAATAGGATTTAAAAGTACAATTATCATCTAATATTTGAGATAATATAGTATAACTTTTGTATATTGTCAGTTATGTCATTTTGATTCCAGAAGTTTCCAATTAGAATATGAATTTGAAGATATGGACAGTTATGTGCTATTTGGAAGGGTGCTGACACCAAACTTTCTCGGTTGACATGACAATTGCTATAATTATATTCTATTCAAAATTAATAGTATATCTGGGTGAATTTTACTTGAATTCCATATGGGATAACTGCCACTGCATTTTCATTTGGTAAATTTGAATTCTATTTTTAGTGGATTTTTTTAGACATCAAAATATTATTAAATTAATGTAAATTTACATATATGAAGTTTTCTGACGAGATTTCTTCTACAAATATACTTTACTTTATTTCTATAAATATTACTAAAATATTAATCATAATCTAGAATTTTGATCATTTTTGTTAATTAAATTAGGTTCATTGACAAAATCTGAAACAGAATTGTCTGTCATTGACAATTGACTAATTTAAACTGAGAATTGCTTTTCTATAAAATTAAAATTGTTCAACTTATCCAAAATTAGTCTGAATGATGTGTTGCTTACTTGCCAAATTGATTAACTCCATAAAACAAAAAGTGGAAAAAAGTGATGAAATAATATACATTATTTTTTAAAATTTCTTTTAAAATATAAATTCAAATAAACATTTTAGAATGTATTATTGTAGATGTAGCTTTTATTTAATGATATGTCATAATCGTTATTATTATTACTATTTTGGTGTGATTGAGGGAGTTCATCAATTTGGCAAGTAAAAAAAGTAATAACATCAAATTTTGTCTTCATATAGTTTTTTTATTATAGAGAAACTTCGTTATTGTACATTTTTTATTAAAGATTTTTTGCAAAAATGAATAATAACTGTTCTGTTACTGTTACAATGGTTGTATTATTATTATTATTTTGTTTAAATTGATTATTCAGCAACATAAATGATGTCTTCTTCGTCAGCTGTATTTGAGGTCCCATCACATTGATTTGTTCTTAAATTTTTGTAAGAATCATGTTTAATAGAAGGAATGAAACAAATTATTTTTAGTTTTATCCATCTTGATGTAACAGTATAACTTTTCTCTTTTCTAAAAACAATTGCCACCAAAATTAAAATCGTTCAATAATCCGCAAGTATATTTACTTCTGTGGCAGTTGGACTATAACTAACTAATTTCTTTTAGTTGTTTTTTCTGATGAGATAACATTTAATTTACCATTATCTACAAGGCACTGGTCAGCGCACACTGCGATTGCAATGCTGCAGTGTGCACTGGCAGATTTATGTTACAGTATGGAGTTAATTAGATCGGCTTCTAAAATAAATAAAATTTTTTTTTTGATGGCAAATAAAATTTTGTCATTAAGTGGCATTGATCCTTATTATTAGGGAAACTTATTATGAATATAAAAAGTTATGAGTGTATCAAGTGTTTTGACACTAAAATTTAAAAAACTTTGAAATGTGGAGTTAATCGATTTGGCTTGTGAATGAATGACTCATATATTACTCAAAAAGTAACAACAATAAAAGTAATCATGTATTTAGGTTCTAAACATATTAAAATACTTTATTAAAAACAATATAGTTATAGCATTTTAGAAACTATTGCTTGTGTACTTTAAGATACTATAATTTATATTACATGCGGCAAATAAATTTTAGTTTTAAGACCAAATACATTTCTTTTGAAGCTAAAGGGGTTTTAGAAATATGTTTGATTCATTTATGTAAAACTTATCTTAATTGATGTTTCTTTTGTAATTTGTGAATAGGCTATTCATCATCTAGATTTCAAACATTTGTATATTAACTGTTACAACTTTTACTTTAAATGTTCTTATTTCATACCTTTGTTTTTGTAAAAGTGTTATAAGAAATATAACTGGCCAAAGAACAATTTTTCTCATTCTCTCTTAACAAAAGTTACTTTTCTGTATGTAATTGATATACTACTAAATAAAAGATTTTCCATTTGTTTTTTTATATAAATATTTTAAAATTGTAAAAAGCTGTTTATTAATTTTACATCATAATGAATAACTATTAACAAATAGTTTGATCTCTAATATCAAAAAGTAACATATGTGTAATGCTCATTTACAGCTGCTGCTATTATACTGATCTAATGTACTAATAAACACAAATATACACCTATAATCAGCATAAAAACTGATAAATTTTAGTGAAAACAAATGTTTTCCTCTGCTTTAAATGAACATGATCATATTAGATGGAATGAAAATAAAATCAAAAGTAACATTTTAATCCAGTTTTTTGTTATGTCAAAAATTTATATTTTTGGAGATCACATATACTGTTTATTTGGAATAGGCAATCTGCATTAAAATAAACTTTTTTTTAAATGTTTACTGTGGTGCTTGGGAATTAAGTTTTAGGGTTATAAATTTAAATAAATTGACATATTACAATGATGGAACTCTGCAGTACTGTCAAAAGTAATTTTGAGCAGCTGCATTTTTTTTTTTTTTTTTTTTTTTTTTGCATTTGCTGTGTTGGAAACATCCTTTTAACTTTATTTGAATTTACAGTTCCTTTTCACATTACATTTAATATCCTTTAATCCTAAAATTGTCTTCGTTTTATTATAAATTTTATAGTTGAGAACAAGAATTAATATTAAAATTACACTCTCAATTATAGAAATATTAAAAATCCTTCAACAAAGCAGGAATCTTCTATTTAAAAAACAAACAAGTTTTCCTAATTAAAATTACTCATTTAATTGATTTTAATACTTGAGTTTATTTATTAAAAATCTGTTATGATTGAAAGTGTAATTTTAATTATAATTAAGAATATCACTGCAAGAAAGATTAAAAGGAATAATATGTTGGAAATAAATTGGGAAATTAATGAGTTAGTTTACTTCTATATTCTGTACTTTATAAAATATCTCTTATTGTTATGAAAAGAAACTACACACTATTATTGAACAGAACTAACTGTCATCTGTTCTAAAGTTTAGGATTTATTTAGTAACTTGTTTTTTTTTTGTTTATACATTTCAACTTTCATCTAACTTGCAAGAAAAGCTAATGTTTATTTTTGTTTCATCACTACAAATAACCAGAATAATTTGCATTAAACAAGATCTCTAATATGGGCATCTTCTTGCATAAGATAATTGCTATTTAAAATTAGATTGATTATCATAGCCAGTTTAACTCTTCCTCTTTACAAGTATCTTGGCTCTTTCAAATGACTGAAATGGCTTTTATGGTTTTCATGTGGTTTTATATTCACATAAACTATAATAATACATTGTATGTGAAATTGATTATCATTACTTCTCAGGTTCAGATTACATATATAGTAAACTGTCAACTTAATGGACTAATTGGGAAAGGTGTGTTTACTATTCCCAAAATGAACTTTTGGGAATGATGAACTTTAATGTATTACAAAAACATATATTAATAACAAACTTAAAATGTGCAAGATATGTTAAAATGTTATGATGTATAAGTATGAATAAAATAATATAATTAAACTTGGAAAATTGAGATGCAAATTTTCTGTAAGAAAAAAAGGGCTAAAAATGTGATGGATTTTTGTGAAAAAGTTTTAAAAAAAGTACTAAAAATGTAACATGCCATATAACAATATCACTGCAGAAATTCTGCAGTGATATTGTTATATGGCATGTTACATTTTTAGTACTTTTTTTGAAAAGTAAAATTTGGTATTTTCCATGAGACTCCTTCTAGAATCCAACATGGCTCTGGTAAAAGAAAAAGTCTTGGTTCTATTTCTTCAAGAATGAAGTTGGATTCTAGGAGTCTCATGGAAAATAGAAAAAATTAGATGCAAAATAATGAATGAGATGCTTGATAAGGCTAATAACAGATATAAAAATAAAACCATTTTATTGGACATTATAGTATACATATAACACAAAACTCAAAATGATAGAAAATATGAATTGGTCACTTCTGGAATCTCATTCATCAGTTTTGTAGTTTACAAACAGAAAATATTGTACTTGCAAACACAATTGTTCTATATTCTTCATGGTCAGCTACAAATGGTGCAAGGAAAGTAAATCTTTGAACTGCAAAAACAATCTCCACTTGTGAGAAGCATATTTGTTTTCACTAAAAACTCTAGGTTTTCTGACTGCAGATACTCAGGATTTGTGTTTTGATTATGAAACTGGAATATTCTGTCTACTAAGAATATCTGGAATATACTCTAGATTTTCTCAGTAGATAGACTGCTTTCCTCAAGCTTAGAAACTAAACTATACAGGAATTTGTGTGTAGAGTTTCTTT
Organism: Centruroides vittatus; assembly: GCF_030686945.1. Taxonomy (NCBI): domain Eukaryota; kingdom Metazoa; phylum Arthropoda; class Arachnida; order Scorpiones; family Buthidae; genus Centruroides; species Centruroides vittatus. The sequence goes on along the minus strand of NW_027122209.1, from coordinate 2,191,428 downwards.
AAGATAGGTTTCTTATTTCACAGACTTTTTGAATTTTGTTGTGGTTGCTGAAGATTTTTCATTCAATTTATGAATGAATGCTCCTATAGATGAGAAATTTTCAGCATAAAAACAAGCTGTTAAGATAAACTATAAACTGTTAAGATAGAAATGAATATTTAAAATGCAGGTTGAGGTGACACGCAGCAATCCCTATGAATTGTCAAGCGATACATCCTCTGCCTGGTTAAGGCAATGGGCAAGACAAGTGACAGTCGCAGATTCAGATACATCAACTTCATATTTAAGCATGCACTTAGTGTATACAGTACAGTACCTGGTCGATTATAATTAAGGTTGCCAGACTCTTTTATTTAATTCCTTTATTAAAATGAGAAAGGATACAATTTGTCCTTCATTTTCATTTCTCAATGTGTATTGTGTAATGGCAATAGTAGATTTTTGGACAGGTATATTACTATCCTTACATATTAATCCATATCCTTACTCATAGAAAGTTATGGTTTATCACTAAATGTTTTATATTCTAAATTAAACTAAATTTGCAAAAATTTATAGTCAATATGAAAATTATAATTTTTAAATTAAGATATAAAATTATAGACAAAATGTTTAGGAATTAGCTAAAATATCATTCACTTTTCATTTTTGTGATGGGATGGACGGAGTATTGGGTTGGCCCATAAGTTCTGGTGTTTTTTTTTTTAAGTGAAAATTTTGCATGAGAAGTGAAATGTTTTGGCAATGCGTTTTATGTTATTCGATAGAGTATTATGTTCTCTACAAAAAAGTGTGTTTAGTTTTTTATGCTGATGTACTTTTTGTTCTTTCCAAGTCAATAAAATGGTGTGTCAAGTCAACAAAAAAGGGTATTTTCGACAACTTCCTAAGAGGCATGCTTCTTCACCATACACTTCACAAATCTCTCGAGCAGATACTGTGGCTTTGGCACCTCGATTAAATGCAAAAAGCAGACGGTGTCAAAAATGTTTTTTTGTCGACTTGACATTCCGTTTTATTGACCTGAAAAAAACAAAAAGTATAGCAGCATAAAAAAACTGAACACACTATTTTGTAGAGCACATAATTCTCTATCGAATAACATAAAATGCATTGCCAAAACATTTTATTTTTCATGCAAAATTTTCACTTAAAAAAAATGCCAGAACTTATGGACCAACCCAATAAAAGTTGGAAAATGGTGGTATTATCCATTCCTTTAATTCAGATGTAGAAACCTGCAACCCTAGTTACAAGTAACCAAGTTTTTCAAACTGAATGGCAGAGTTCCACACTTTGGCACATGCATCATTGAAGACATGCATAACAGTTGTGGAATTTGTCTTTTCTAATTTGTAAAGTCTTAACAACATGGATTGTACTAGCTTCCCTGTTAACAGTCTGACAAGAATGTTCAGCAGGTATGTCTAGCACATCTGTTGGATGTACCTGCTGAACATTAGTTTGTTTTTACTATTTCCTGTATTTTTTTGAAAGTTGCTTTATATGTCGGCTACACATAGCTTTTTGTAGGCATGTTTTAGTTAGGGATTGAATGCTTGTGTATTTTTTCTAGGCAGTTTTTATACTGGATGATTTACCTTGTTAAGTGCAATCCCTCAGTGTATTAAAACTGTAGCCAGTTCATAATAAAATTTATTCTTCTTACTGCATTGTCCTGTGCAGAATTTAATGATGCCAAAATAAAATTCTGTCTCATCATTTTTTCGTTGTTTCTTTTCTTGTTGGAAATATTCAAAATATATTTAATGTGCTGCTTAACCTGTAGAGATGCTTTTAGTCCAAATTTATGGTAACATCACACAGTTCACATCTCAAAATACCATTGTTGGTCATATTTTTTTTGTCTTTAAAACTATTTACTAACTCCTTTAGTTTTGACTTTGGTATCTTTGGCATTTTTTTAACCAGTAAGTTGTCATATTACCATTATAGCTCTTTTTCATATGGAATTGTTCATATCATTTTGCACTAAAGAAAGTATTTAAATATCAAAATATCAAAAAAAATTATTTAAAAATTTAATTTCAGTTTTATAAGTAGAAATAGAAAAATACACAAAATACCCAATTTAAGTGCAAAAGGAGAAACTATCAAAAAAAGTGTTCAGAGGTAAATAGCTAGGGCAGGGGTGGCAAACCTATGGCACACGTGCCCAAAGCGGCACATCGGAAAACTCATCTGGCACGTAATATATCATATGATTTCTGTCTTTTTCAATCATCCTTTCTGTTTATCACCTGACCATCCTTTTTTCAATTAGATTTTTTACATTTATTCGAATTAAAGCGTATTCTTTTAATTTTTTTAAATGTCATTATTCGAAGGCTAAGACTTTGGCACGCATTAACATCTTTAAAGTTAAGTATGCTTACAATATGGCACGCGGAATTAAAAAGGTTCGCCATCCCTGAGCTAGGGAAATGGCTAATATCTCATCCAAACAATTGCAAACTTAAAGAACTATCCTGTGATACTTTCAGTCTCTTGTGCAAATAATGAAAAGGTTTTCCCTTTTCATTACTTGCACAGGGCAAAAGGGAGATTTCAACTTTTCAACTTTAATTATAAACATATATTGAGTAATTTTTATTCATTGGCTACTTGTTCCAAAAAAAGGTTTTAAATTTTTTGTATAGGACAGATTTTTTGTTCATTATGTTCGAAGTCCATTTAAAACAGGGTCTATTAAATCAAGGATATACTATACCCGAAATCTATAAAATGCCAATAAAAGATTCAGTTGTGTACTTGGTGCAATGTTACTAGAGTATTCCATTTTGAAATCTACACTATAAACTTAACAATTACTTCAAATTCTTGTTCAAAAACGTTCATGTTTAATGTAATGTTTGTGAATTAAGTTCTAGGATTAGTCATTGGCATCTTTCTTTAGCACAATGCAGAAATTTTTCATACCACAAATGATCTGAGACAAGTTCAGAATTCTGATTTGAAATTTTGTTTTATTCTCAATATTTTCCAGATTGCTGATTAGTACTTTTTGCTATTATTGACAACCACATATATAGTCAAATATTTTGAAATATAGAAAATGAAATTGAATAGTTTTTGCTTCTTGGAAATGAATTCTATTTGGAATTACTTTATGAACTAGTATCTCATTGGGAAACATTTGTTATGATATTTAATTTTTGAAATAAATTTGTGTTTATGTTTTATTTTTATATTTAAAACATGCAAATTTTTTCTGATTGATACATTTTTATGCATTTGTAGTGGATTCTGTGCTTGGATTAAAACCTTTGCCAAAATTTAGGCCTGTAAACTGACAGAAATGGAAATTGTTAGACTATGAAATACTATGTAATTTGTTGGATTTATAAAGTGTCAAATAAAGCACAACAGATTGAAGTTTAGAATTAATTCTAAAGTATTTGAAGTATACAGCAGCAAATGATAAAAATAAGTATGATTATCATTATTATAAATACACTTGTAAGTCAATTCTTTGTCATTTTCTTTATAGTTTGAGCATGATGAGCATTAGATTTAATAAATCTTTTCATGGTATTTTAAAAATACTCAATTGGAGATCAATCTGAAGATTGCTGGCCATCTTCAGATCATATCTCCAATTGAGTATTTTCTCAACATTTCTCAATGTCTTGTAATAATAGCCTATTTATAAGACACACTGAATTTTCACGTTGATATTCGAATTGCTATAATCAAATTGGATAATTCTTTTTATCTGTGATTGTTTCTCAAATTATGATTCCAGGTATTACAGATGTATGTCTTTCATTAGTTAAACCCAGGTGAGCTCTTCAGCTCTTTGCAGGGCATATTAATTAAAATAACTCACTTTCAGATAGAATTTGGACTCATCACTGAACAGTCTATAATTCAGTAGTCCATACTAACCATAAACTAGGTCATTCTATGTGGCAAGGATATCGAGTTAAAGATAAATACTGCATGAAAACTTGTGATCTTAGGTCAGTCTCATGTAGTTTGTTGATAAGGTTTCTGTTGTTGTGATTTGTTAGTGTCATAGGAGCAATTTTTTGATTTTACCACTATTTACACTATTTATAGTGTGAGAAAATATTAACATAAAATTCCAGCAAACTATGCTTAATTTAATGTAATGTTTTCAATTGTGTCGAATGGCCTTCATTAGATTATCATCTAAATCAACATGAAAAAATAAAATTTGAGATATGGAATTTCTTTTGAACCTAGAATGATAACACAAATGTTTGAACCACTTTCCATTAAACAAAACTAATCAAATAAAAAAGTGACAACAAAATATTTAACTCATACTTGTTAATATCAAAATAGTAAGTGGTAAAAATGTTTATCAGTTAGAGAACACATTGTCAACAACCAAGTTAGTTTCTTTGACCAAGATGCTAAACGACTTTGAGTTGTCCCTGTTAAAATAACAAATCTATTAGATGAGAATACATGAAAACACTATAACAGAAATGTCAACCAGATGATTACTGGATTTAAATCAGCTACTTCACCTATAGTAACCTGATTTAAATCCTCATCATAAAATGTCAGGTTTTGAGATGTTCAAATGTCAACTAGTTTTTCTTTAACCAAAAGAAACTGGTTGACACACAAAAATACACTTTATCATAAGTTTAATAGTAGAATTGTTGACATAGGCTTTGCACAGGTAGTGAATATGGTGACACTTCATCTTATATAAAGATCATAAAGTTTTGGCATTTATCTTATTTTAGTACAGAAATTATGAAGATAGAAAACAAGCATCAATATTTATCATCTAACAAGACATTTAGACACATTGTAAATAAATCTTCAAATCTGCTAGAAACTTTTAAATGTATAAATACAAAAAAAGTGCAGAACATTTGCATTTTCATAACCTCCAGCAGATTGCGTGATTATGGATTTTAGTGTATTAATATATGAAGTACTGTAAACATTTTAGAAATTTGTTATTTTTTTATATTGACAAATATGTATTACAGTTAAATTTTTGGTTGTCACATTTTATTTGATTAGACATGCTTAATGGAGCATGGTTCATACATATACTTGTATTTCTGTTCTGTTTAAAGGAAATTTCATATTAAGCAAACAATTGCACCATAAATAGTGAAGCTTTTATCTATGGAAAATTCCCACTTTCTGTAATGTTATATAATTGATAAAAGTCTAATGTTTCTAGATGTACAGGGGTGGCCAACTTTTGTGCACATAAGATCTACTTTTTATCGTAAAAATGTGTCGCGATCGACTTGTTGTCATAGGCATAGTCTAAGTGGGGAGGGGGAAGTGTGAAATATACACTATGTTTATACACTGTTTCAGTACGAAGTGCACTCACTGCTTATGAGTCGAGTCATAACTGCATGCATATAGTTGCGTTCGGTTACAAATATAATACATTAAGTCAAGACATCACTAGCGATCGACCAAAATTGGCTTGGCGATCGACCGGTCGATCGCGATCAACTTGTTGGCCACCCCTGGTGTAGTGTATGTGATATCACTTTTATGGAAGAAAATACTGGCACAATGAATATCTCTCTTCCATTTTTGACAAATCCATTATTTCTTATGCAAGTTTTGTACACTTAGGATTTTATTGATTGATTTTACCAATGTTGGTATTTTGCATATTTTGAGTGTTTGTGATAGCTATTTCTACAATTTATATAAATGATTCTATTTTCTTTATCAGTGAATGTGATGTCTGGTGTATTCTAGAGGATTGTTTTATCTGTAGTTATAGCTCTGTCATAATATAGCCTAGTTTGTGTATATTTGTAGAATGTTATTTTTAGGGTTTCTCTACTGGATCTGGGATCTTGGTTGTTTTTTAACCATTTAAATTTCCTGGGAAATCCCACAAATTCCTTAAAAATTATTTTTTCTTTATTTTGTTGGGGAAATTTTGCTAATAGAAAATATAATTAACTCATACATTGTCAGAATAAGCTTGTATTTATTAATTTAAGCTTGCTTATTATTTTTTAAATTTTTGCTTGTTATGATTGTCTATAATCAATATATTTGTTGCAGGACTGTGAAAATTCTTTACTTATCAGAATGAGTAATATTGTGTATAATTGCACTTATGCTGTCTTAATTTGGAACCATGCTCAGTAGCTCCAGTAACTGCTTTATGCCAGATTGTGCAAGTATATGTGTGACAACTCCATAAACCTGATTATTAATTAAAGTCAAACAAACTGACATAATAAGGCTAATTAAATGATTATTGGTAATATAATCTTTTAATTAAGATAACCAAAAACATTTGAGAATTAAAAATTGTACTGTATGTTAAAGGTCTGCGTTATTAGTATCAATACTATGGTTTATTACAAGTGTAGTTTTCAGAGAAGTATCATGGAATTGCAGAACATGTGAGAACTATAAAATATAATTATAATAATAATAATACTAATCTTTATTCATAATAAAGGAGCCCCTGTTACAGGGGGAATTGATTAAGTACAAAGAATTGTAAGTACTGTACAAAATATTAGGTTAATTGTAAAGATGATGATAATTTACTTAAACATATAATTAATTTGTGTAATGAACATTCAATTCGTTAACAATTTGGGTAAAAAAATTAGCAATTTTATACATAGTCATTTTAGATAGATTGGCCAAAATGGATGTATAATTTAATTTGTTATTTGTAGAAAATAGGTCTGAAGTTTGAAATTTTTTTTGGTAGTTTTTCAAGGCTGTACAATCTCTGAGAAGATGAAGTGTGGAAAATGTGTTGGAATTACACCAATAACATGATCTTGAAAAGTCAATATAAGTATTGTTTACAATTAAGGAATATTTGTTGAGTCTCAGTTGAAGTAACATACGTTTGATATTTAAAGATGTGTTCATTGTGATAATGTCCGATTGAGTAGGAAGGCTTAGAATATGTAAGTACCAAGGATGATATGTTGAATTAATTATAGCATTTTGATCACTAATCATCGATTGCGAGAATGCAGAGTCCATTATCATAGAATAGGCATTTTTACAATTGTCAATATCGTTGTCAAATAAGGAACTAGATACTTCGAAAGATTGTAAAACTTTATTAAATTTATAGCACCATGTTGTTTTGTTGATATTATCGTTATTTATTTGAGTATTCATAATGTGAAATAGAAATTTAATATTATCATCTTTTGAGTTCAATAATCGGTAGTAGAATTTGATTAGTCTTTTCATAAAGAAGGGGAAAAGTTGACATCTGTTTGTTTCTGCACGTATAGCGTATCCAGGAACAGTACGTTCGAGTTTATATAGTTTTTGTAGGAATATGATATGAAATTTTTCCAAGTCATAAAATAAATCAATGGCCCAAATCGGACTGGCATACAGAATAGCTGGCATTATCATTGAATTAAACATTCTCATATGAAGTTTTAGATTCGTAATTTTTAAACTAGCACCCAAATAGAGGATGTTATTGATTAGTTGATTGATTTTAACATTTAAGATATTTCAAATGCATCTGAAATTTACCGTTCCAGTTGAAAAACATACCTAAGTATTTTATATTATTGACCAGTTCTAAAGGTTGATCATTTATGTAGAAGGATTTCTCTTGGTTTGCAAGTTTGATATTGTTTCTAAAAATAACTATTTTTGATTTGGAGATGTTAATCGATAAGAATATAGAGTTCAAGTAGTCATTAATTTTATTAAGCTTATGTTGTAGAGTAACTTTGGTTGGGGCCAATAAAACCAGGTCGTTGGCATATAAAATGTAATGAAATGTTCTTCCGTATATATAAATGCCTTCTGAATCATTTAGAAACAGCTTATCAATATCATTAATGTAAAAATTAAACAAATAAGGAGACAGTGGTTCACCTTGAAGAATACCTCGATTTATAGTAAATTCAGGATATCGCTGATTTCCATAAATAATATTGATTTTGTATGAGGAAAAAAGATTCATAATAGTAGCTGCAAATTTATTACCAGTTCCAAATATTGTAAATTTTTTAACCAAAGAGAGTGTGTGTATAGAATCAAAGGCCTTAGAAATATCAATGAATGCGGCAAAAGTTTTCCTTCGTTTTTTTCTTGAGTATATTTGGATTAAGGAAGTTAGCAAGAATATAGCCGTTTCAGTTCCTTTAGATTTGATAAAAGCATATTGGAATTTCAAGTTCAATTTTTGGTTTATAGTCCATTTTTGAAAACGTGTTGCTAACATGGATGTGAAACATTTTCTTATAGTAAATAGAAGTGCAATGGGGCGATAGTTCTCTGGTGCTAATCTATTTCCTTTTCTTCTGTAAATCATGAGTAGCTTAACTGAGTTCCATGATAATGGATCCAAGTTGGTGAATCGTAAAAATAGTTAAATAGTTCAAGCAGCATTTGTTTTCCTGATGGAGGTAGGAGTTTAATGAATTTGTTGGTAATTAAATCTAATCCTGGCGATGATTTTAGTTTTAGTTTTCCAATGGAGTATTCCAGTTCATCATAGGTAATGGGTGAATCAAGAAAATCATTCGTTAAGGCTATTTGGTAATTATTTGATAGATTTTCATTAATCGGAAATCTATTGAAATAGTTAAACCATATTAAAAAGTCTATATCTGGTTGGCGTTCTGGACGAATTTTACGCAAGTTTTGAATTGATGACCAGAAAAGTAGATTATTTTTGTTTACTAGCATTCGTTGTTGTAGGCTTTTAAAATAGTTTAATTTTTTTGCTTTTAATAGATTGAAATATGATATTTTTAGTTGTTTATATTGCTTGAAAGATTCTTCTGAATAACTTATTCTAAATTGTTTTAAAGCTTTATTCTTTTTAGTTTTGAGCTTGTAGCAGTCCAAATCATACCATGGTTTCTTGAATTTATGTGATATATTATACTTTGAGTTACGTGTATGAATAAATTCTTTTATTACTGATTCAAATTGAAGATAATTTTTCTAATCCCTCTGTTGGAGCATAATTCAGTAAATGTTTAATTCTGTTGCTAATCGAAAGTTGGTATTGTTGATAGTTATAATTGGTTATTTGATGAGATATTGATTCATTCTTATGTAGTTGATTTTTTGCTATTTGAATAGACATTTTTATTGGAAAATGGTCAGAGAGATCATAATTCAATACTTGGATCTGCATACATAAGTCTATAATTAGTTCTGAACATATGATTAGATCTATTGTTGAACAGCCAGAGTTGGTCAGACAAGTAAATTCAGACGGGTAATCATTTTTAATTCTGCCATTCAGTATATAAAGTTGTAGTTGATCCATATATTCAAGTAATTGCAGTCTTAATTTGTTATGTTTTTTATCTTTTGATTTACGAGTATTTTGAATTAATAAGTTGGGTCCCTTGTATTCCATGTCCATTTTTTGGGCTATTCTCGCATTTAAATCTCCTATTATTATAACGTAAGGGGTAATAATTTTCCATTGTTCAATGAGTTTAAAGACGTCTTTTAAAATCTGAAGCTGGTCTGGAGGGATATAAACTAGTATAATGGCTATTAATTTGTTTATCAAAAACTGTAAGTCTGGATTGGTAATTTGGATTAAGACTGCTATACAGTTATCAAGTTTTTGTAAATTCTTAAATACTCCTATATTTTTCTTGATGAGCAAGCTTAAACCACCATATGGGCGACCAGGGCCGACTGGTTTATGCGCCACGGTTGATATAACAGTATATTCTATGTGTTTATTTTTTAAACCTTCATGTGGGGAAGTCAACCAGGTTTCGGTTAGTCCCATTATATCGGTATTGTTCAATAAACATTTAAACTCCATACTATCAATTTTTTCAATAAACCATTACAGTTCCAGTTTATTATGTTCAGGTAAGGTTTTTCTTGATTTTTATTGCAATCGGTTTCATTATTGAGTGTTGTCGAAGATTGATAATTATCGGAATTATTTAAGTCGTATATTCTAAAAAATCCTCTGCATTTACCAGTTGATTTGTTGAGAAGCTGTAAGTTACTTTTTTCTGTTTAATTAGAAGAAAATCATCTCGTAATTTAACCTGTATATTTTGTTTTTTTAGATCGATATAGTAAGGTAGTGGAGCTTTTCTTCTCTTACTAGAATTAATAACCAAATCTACAGACATGTTTAAATTTTGCCATGGTCCCAATGATTTATTTTGCTTTAATTTATTGAAGGTGATCATAATTTGATTTTGCAATTGATCAGATTTTAAAGTTAAGCATTTCATATTAATCTTAGAATTAGGAATATTATGAATGGATTTTATTTCTTCATCCATTTTGCATGGAATATTTAGTGAATGATTCAAGAAATTCAATAAGTCTTCTTCATTCCCGTCAGCAAATGTTTTCGAGTAATCGTATATTATTAAATTATTATTGTTTAATTTATTATGCAGTGCATCAATCTTAAATTGAAGCAACTCATTCTCGTTTCTTAATTTTGTAAGCTCGGATTCGAATTTGTCATTTCTATCTCTCATAGAACGGAGTTGATCAGTAAAGTCACTAATTTCTTTATGAATAGTAATGATTTCGTTGCGGATTAGAGAAAATTGGTTTTCTATTTTTTCGTTACTAGAAGTAATCAGATTGACTATCTTCGTCCAGAGAAGTGCAGTTGACGAGTTTGATAGTTCCATATTTGAAGTTGCAAGTGAAGAATTCGAAGTAAAGAATTTACTTACCGAAGTGGTCGATTCTACTCTTCGTGGTTGAGTATATTCGGTAATCAAGTTGCTTTCACCTTCAGCCGACTTTGTATTGGACGAAGATTGCATAGCTCAAATTGTTGGAGGTCTACCTCTTTTCGTTGGAGTTTTTTGAAGAGGACCTGGGTTAGGCTCAATTTCGGACATTAGTAGTAATAATTGAGTCAATTTTAGAATCAACATAGTGGAAAAAAACACAGGAAAAATGAACTGGGTAAAATATTTTCCGACGAAACCGGGTGTAATCAAAAACTCACCAGTCTCTGTAACAATCGGAGTGCTCCCCTCTTTAAATCATATTAAAGAAAAGATTCATAAAATATAATTATTGTAATTTGGCAGTTGCAAGACACTGCAATGAACAAGGCTATGAGATTAAGTTAAATACTACAAGTTATTGTGCTTATATTTATTGGTAAAATAACAGACAAAACATATATTAAAACAATTATTATGTAATAGACCCTACATAATTAGGATGCCTTCCACAATTACAATGTTTCTAAGGAAACCACATTATAAAATCTTTTTTACAAAATTTATTCATCAGAACTTCAACATGCATTACTTAATTCAATAATATGTAGATTTTAGGCAGCATTTTCTTTCCAATTGCATAATACCTATTAACATTTACATTAAGTTTACATTGCTTAACTTTAAGTTATAACAAATTAATACTGTTATATTTACATATATCACCACATTTGGATATACTTCATATAATTTAATTAGTATCTCAAATGATGATACAATTGCAGTGCGGTTTTTCTGGCTTCTACAGGCACTCAATGAAGCTGCTGCTATATTATGTCATCAACTTTGCAGAACTGGTATACATACCTGAAGATGTCTGTTATATACAGTGGAACCTCGCTTAATGAGCATAATTTGTTCCAGAATATTACTTGTAATGCAAAATACTTGTTAAGCGGAACAGTTTTTCCTATATAAATTAATATAAAATACGATAACGCATTCCATGCTGAAAAAAATACTCAAATATTTTATATATAACATTTATTCAAAGAAAATTATACAATATACAGTACATTGTTAAGGAGCATGAATCATCATCATCTTTTTTTCTAGTGAGGAATGAACCAACTTGGAATGTGAATTCGATTTGCAGAAAAGAAAAAAAACAGATACTATGTCTGATAAACATGCCAAACAATATTCCAAATTCTTGGGCTATGTAAACACTATAAATAAATATTAGAAATTAATTAATTTGCCTAGAGGTAGGCAGTTATTCTGCCATCTCATATTAAATTTAATAATTATAATTTTTAATTTAGACATTTCTGGAATTTAATTTGGAATTGGTCATTAAATTTAATACGAGATGGCAGCATAACTGACTACCTTTAGTCAAATTAATTAATTTCTAATATTTATTTATAGCTTTTACATAGCCCAAGAATTTGGCATATCGTTTAGTGTGTTTATTATATAACTGGCTATGGTTGTTGATGTTTATAAGTAATGTGTGTGAACACAAGTTTGGAAAAATGTGTGATCATAAGCGACACAAAGATGCTAGCAGAATGAGTGCTAAACACAGACTGATAAAGCATGAACATAACCCGGGACTTCCCCTTTGCTGACCACTCATTATGCGAAACATCGCTCGTTAAGTGAGTCAATTTTTTACAATTTGTTTCGCTCATTATGCAAAACACTCATTATGCAAGGTTCCACTGTATTATTGTTTAGTATTTGCTATGTTGTATTTTAGCAATAAGTACAGTACATTGATTACATTGTAGCCAACTGAGGAGGAATGTGTGATTGAAAAGTATTTAGGCTTAGAAATAGTATAAATGTATCACTAAACCAAAAATTAAAGCGGGATTAGTCTGTTTAATTGGTCTTATAACCAGTATAGTATAAGATATCTGAAATACAGACAAAAAAAGCAAAACATTAATATAGATAAGATGCAAATTAATTTGTCTAGACACGGGTGCTTAGGCTTTTATCTTGTGCTAATTTTAATTTAGAATTTCTGTAAGAAAAGAATCAGTCCAGAGTGAGTTCAAAGTGCTCAGTCAATTGACTATCTTTGTTTTTTGAAATCTTAGAAAAATTTACATTGATAATTTTTTGTTATATTATTCTTTGAAATTTGAAGGTAATTTTTTCTTTAAATTTTATATGCAATTCAAAGGCATTTTTTAAAATCAGTTTTCAATGAAACTTCAAGCAATTTCTTTTATTTGTGAAAATTTCTATGTAATTCAAAGATAATTTTTAATACATATTTGACCCAGCAATGTTAGTTGTCTTTATCTTTCATGGAAATTGCAGAATATATTAAAAAGTGAAAAAATAATTGTTGTATCTTTTATAGCTGGTGAATGATAACTCGTGTGGGTTATTTCTTAAGATTGATCAAGCAAGCAGCACTGGTGGACATTTTTTAGATACCAACTTTTGGTTGGTCAGTGGTCGACATACAACCTGACATCTTTTACAAACTTAACTAGGTCCCTGTATTTATCCCTGCTGCCTCATGTGATTCCTTTACATATAAAATAGCAGCATTCAGGGTGCTTACAAGGAGAACCTTTTCTCACTGTAACAACATTTATCCCTAGTTTGGACCTCACAAAGCCCTTCATTAACAAGCATGCTCCCTAGCTTACTAGCCAGTTGGATTCCAATACAGCCCAGACCAATATCTCTGAATACCTTTCTCAAATGTCTCTGTAAAATCATGCATACCTTTTTACTGAATACAACCAAGTCTTACATTGCTTATACAAAACACTTCTGACAAAAGGGGTGCTAAGTTAACCTATATGCACATTCCTATATAAACTACTCTTCAGTGGGAAAGATAATGCCAGTAAATGCAAAACACTGGGGATATATTCTGTTCTTATGAGGAACAATAGATTTGGCAGACACCTTGAATAATAGGTTCCACCAAGCACTCACTTCATAGATGTTAGTGGAGCATCAGTAAGTGCAAAAAACATTCCATCTCCCTATCTGTTTACACCACTGATAATGATATACATAATTAGTAATAAAATTCACACCTAAACACTAATTCCAGCAGGTGTGAATTTTGTTAGTATAGTTCCAGTTTATGTGTGCTAATTTTTTGTCTGATATTAGTAATGCAGTTCTTATCAAGTAATGCCATAACAATCTTAGAATTTTATAGGCTTTAGAGATATGTAAGTCTCAATTGAGCAGTGATTGTATCAACTACAAGGGAGAGCAGCATCTCTCATATGCATAGCAGCATTTTTATGAAAAATCTTAGATTAACCTTTAATGACAACTGTGTTAACATTACTCTTGTGAAAATTATTGGTGCTTCGATATATTTTTATATTATTTTATTTATTTATATTTTGGTTATATTTCTTGTTTTATTTTTATTTTATTTATTAGTATGCATTTTAAAAAGGTTTGTTCTGTTTGAAATAATTACTTGTATATTTAAATAATGAATAACTTTAAATAACATTCTATTATGCATTCCATTTTGAAATTGTAATTAAGGCTTGCACACAACTTTGTAATGTTTATACTATATATTTTATGCAACTACATCTTATGATACATTTTATTGTCTCTTGTATGATATGTTTTCTATATGTGTTGTCTGTAAATGTTGTCTTTTAATTTTTTTTCCCTGTAAGATTTTGTGTTTATGATTTGATCTTATGAATCCTTTGGTCTTTCCAAAGAGTTATCCCTGAATCAGCCTATATAGTTTGAAACAGTTTTGTTAATATAATATGATGATGTTTATGGAACTTTTGGGTTCAAGACTATTTAACATTGTCTTTTTTTTGTATATTGTGTTGTATCAAGATTAGTTTTATTTTATTTGTAAGAATTACTTCTTTATTTAAATTTGATGTTTCTTGTTTATAGGAAAACTCTAATTGATTGTTTCCATTACCAGTTTCTGTAAATTTTTTAAGCCTAAAATTTTGGCTTTTTTTTAGTGACTTATATCACACAAGGAACTCTTATTGATATAGACTTTATTACTAGATGTGGACATGCATTTTAAGTCTTAATGACCCCTCTTCAGCCTTTATTTTTATATACAGATATTATTAAAACAAATAAAAGTTATAAATTACATCACACATATGTGTTTACAGAGAATATTTACAAAATATTTTTTCTATTTTCATTAGCTGATTATTGGATACAAATTGAAATTTAAAAAAAGGTGCTGTATAAAATATATAAATAAAAAAATATAATTTTTTCAAAACAAAATAATTTAAATTGCTACTACTTGTAGATGGGTAAAATTACAAGTTGGTAAGATTTAAAACAAATTTAAAAAATTAAGAGTATTTTTCGAATGAAAACTAATAAACAGAATTAAAAAATGTGGGTTTAAAAACTTTTCTTCAAAAAAGTTGAAATTAAAAACTCTTAAAACCATTACAAAAAGTACAAATTACACTGTGTGAGAATCAACATAAATTGAGAATAATACACAGTGTGTTATAACCGGATGGGGGAACAGGTTTGAAAGGGATCTGCAGTGAACTCTACCTGTTATTAAGAATTGGTTGCTTGATCTCGCTAATAGTCAAATCATTGTTTAAGTTTATTTTATATTCATTTACTTTAATAATTTCTAAATGTTCATGTAATTTCTTTTTAATAATAATTTTTTTTTTCTTTGAGGATTTTAATATAATCAAGTGAGATCTTTCAACCTTTCTCATTACAATGTATGGCTACCACTGAATTAGTGTAATTATACTTTAGAGCACACAAATTTTTCTTAGTCTGATTTTTAGAGCTCTTTCGGTTTCATCTATGTATTGATAATTTGGCTGGCAACTGCAGGAAATTCTATATATAATATTATTTTGTTGCATTCTATCAATATTTTGAACAATACTTTCTTTAGTTTTTAGCAATTTTTTAATGTCGTTATTGAATACTGGAGCAAGAATTATAATGTATGGTTTTAATAGTTTTTAACTTTTTTAAACACTATGGGGATATAATTAGAATTTTTTAGGTCATTTGACTTTGTAATGTGTTTTATTGAGATCAGTATTGTTAAGCCATTGTTCTATTACCTAATTTGGATAATTATTTAGTTGAAAGGTTTTATAAATGTGTTCTGTTTCCTTAGTTTGTTCAATATAACTGCTCATATGTATTTTAATTTTTGAAATTACCTTCTTCTTAGTACTGGAATGAATCACAAACACACTTTAAACAATTTGTTCTGCACATTCCAATTTGGAATTTCATTAATTTAAGGTCTGAGGTAGACCTTGGTCAAAGTCAAAAACATTTGTCAAAAGTGTTTTATTTAAAAAATTTTTGTTACTAGACTTTAAAGGTTGTTTAAAGTGTTTGTAATTTTTGTGATGTATGGTACATGTTAAATATATTTCTCTTGATATACATAGGTGTACTGTAATAATAATTAATGACTTTACCTACATTACATGGTGAAATGTATTTTTTAAAACTTAAGCTATTATGAAATCTTTGGACTGTGTGAAAATAATGGTATTTCACCATTTTTAGACATAAAAATGGTGAAATACCATTATTTTCAATTTCAATATCAAAAGTTATATTAATTACTACGCTATTGGTACAGTTAAGGATTATTTGAGGGTTGGTTAGAGTATTATCATAAATGATGAAATAATCATCTACATACCTATTATAGTCAAGTATTCCATTGAGGTTTCTAATAATTTGATCTTATTTTTTATCATATATAATTCAGCTAGTTTAGGGCCTGTACACGAACTCATGGAGATACCATTCAATTGTCTAAAAATTTGGTATTACAAATAAAATAATTATTATTTAAAACAAATTGAACCAGTTCAATTACTCAATTATCACATTTTAAGTTAGTTAATGTATCAATTATAAATTTTTTATATATAGATGGATACATATTTTTGCATCTATGCTCAACATTCCACAGTTATTATTAATATTAAGTTTTTTATGGTTTCAAGGAAAACACATATATGATTTATAGTGCAGATTTATTATGTCAATGTAACCTTGTCTTCTGAACAAGGAGAATCGGTTTTTCTGTAGATTTGAATGATGTTGGATAGAGATAGGTGAATATTATTCATAAATAACTCAAACATTATGTTGATGAAAGATAAATTTGAATACTATGGATATTTCCTGTATTATGCCATAGATACAATGAAAGATTATATACACTAAGATGGTCAACTCAGTCACAAAAGTAAAATCATAGCCCAACACTTTGAGTATGTTCTTCCAGAACTACTTGCAAATAAGTTGATTATATGCTAAATACGTTATTTTAGCTTTTATAAAATACAGGTAGTTCCCATCATTACAAGTTAATTGGTTCCTAGAAGTTATTTGTAAAGTGGAAACTAATTTTTTATACAAATAAATACATAATGCAAAATTATATTCTTGCATATGGGATTTCAGATAGGAAAATGTTGAAAAACAACAAAAATATTTGACGACAAAAATTTTATTAGTATTTTATTTGCATTATAATAAAATAAAAATATTATATTTTTAATATTAATTAATTTATTTTCAAGCAAAAAATAAACAAAATTACTTCTTTAAATATTATTTTGTCCAATGCTCAGTCTTTTCCATAGGCTGATTAGATGCAGTAGTAGTGCATCTGTTGAGAAAATTCTTGGGATTTTTAATTTCTTTTAAATATTTTTCTTTTGCTTCAAAATAGTACAGTCAATAAAACTTAAAGATCTTTGCACCAAATATTCTATAACAGTTCTCCCAGCTTTATAACTGCTTATAATTTTGTACTTGTTTTGTCAAGTTATTGATTTACGTTGTTTTTTGTTGTTTGTAACAGTAACGGTATCATCTTTTCTTTTACACATGTTGAAAGAATACATGAAATATTTGAAAGCATCAAAATTAATAAAAATGAACTTATACACAGCTACAAACAAACATATGGCATCTGCTCTTAATGATGATTTATTAAGAAAACAGTCATTCACTAAATCATGCATATTGCAATGTTTCATTAATACTATCTCTTCCAATGCAGTAATGAATGAAATTGTAAAATGGGAACTACCTATATGCTTAGAGTCTGCAAATGTATTGGTCTGTAACACAAGAAAAACTGCATGTGAGAAATCTCTCCCAATTTCCACAAGATAAAGAAAGGTAAATTTTATTCTTTATTCTCCTATTAGATTTATCTCTAAAAATTCAATATATTAGGACTAAATATTTGTTACTGCATGAAAGATGATTATTTAAATATACAAATTATAATATATTATACTCATATTTCATATATTATATGTATGGATAATATATTTTGCATAATATATTACACATAAAATATGAATTTGGATAAATTGTTAATCTACGTATTTCTGTCTCAACAATTTAGATATTAATTACAGATTAATTAAATATAAAAGTCAGTATAATAAATAAGTATTAGTTTATCAATTTTGGATATTTAATTATAGTAATAATACAGTGTTATTTACTTAACATTAAATAACCATATTATATAATAATATCAAGCCTCTCCCACCAATTTATCATAACTGACAATTTTGCTGAAATTTTGTTTTTTTGTCACAAATGATGCACTTCAAATCATGCACTTTATTATGCACTTCAAATCGTGTCACAGAATTCTTGTAACACTGCAGACCTTTAAAAAATTAGAAAGAAGAGAATTTTATCATAAGTTTTGTTTACACTTACTCTATATTATATGTGACATAAAAAACTAGGTAAATTTATCACAATTTCTCATGAACATCACTTATAAAAAAATATTTGCCAGCTTGTGCTGCATATTTTAGTTTATTCATATTTTGAATTCCAATGGATAAGTGACTTTTCTTGTTTTCAAAATTGAGTTTTTTGGTAATTAGCTCACTTAAATAATATAATTTATCTTTAAATTTAAACATGTTAAGTTATTAGCAAAGATCTTCCATTAAACATGAATTTACCAAGAGCTGTTTCAAGTTAAATTACAGCTGCCAGGCTTGTTGTATACAGTGATAGTGATTCAAATGACATTTCGTATACTTTGATGGATCTTGATAATCAAATCATCATGTGAGAAAATAAAACAGAAGATTTTAATTATGGGACTTTTGTTTTGGAACCTGGGCTTTCAATTTTCAGTAATTCAATGCAAACTTACCTCAACCAGTACAGGAAACATTCAATTAACATTATTTACAGCCAAGTACTGTACATCCTGGAGATCAACTAACTCTTTTCCATATCAAACAGATGCCTTTCTTTGTAATTCTAGTTATGCAGATTCTGAAGATTCTTGTCATCTGAAGTCTTTATGTACAGGGTCAGCTGACTTAACACAAGTTAAATTTTATCATGTGCAAAGCATGCGCCACTGTACTCTTTCTGGGCCTGTAATAATGATAGCAAAAGTATTGTAACTGCCAAAACATGTCTTTATACTTTAAAAAAATAAGTAAAAGTATTTTTATTAGGTGAAATATCCTAAAAACTTATTATACACAACAAATTTACTTAATAGCTAATGTGTAAGAGAAAATAATTTAAAATATTGTTTCTTGTAAAATTTATTTTTTTGGCGATTACAATAAATTGGCAGGAAGGGCTCAATATATTGATACTTTTGAATTAATTATATTGCTTTATTTTAATATATTAATTTTGTAATGTATTTTTATGAATAAAAATTGTTATTTGTTTATTTATTTAAGATTTTTTCTTTTGTAGGTGAAAATCAATAGGAAATGTATGCAGGTTTGATGTGTTTCAAAACATATGACTAAAAAATTAAAACAAAGATTTTTTTCAATCATAAGAAGAAAAAATTATTGTTTATAGAAAAGTTTTGAAAATATTTTTATATATTGTTCATTTAAACTGTATGTTTACATAAAAACAAAATTAAAAAAAGTATTTTTTCTAACCTGTGTTTTGTAAATTTGTTTTAAATATTAAAAAATTGTTACTAAAAATTTAACTATATATTATATTAGATTAATAATTTAGTAATTTCATAAGAAGAAATGTCATCAGCATAATTATAAGACTTCAATATTTTAGAATGCAGTATGTAAAATTAACAAATACTAAAAATAATGTATGCATTTCTAATTAGTTATTAAAAGAATTATTACTGGTAATCAGCTTTTTTATAAAGTAATCAGTTGTCTTTTTATATTCATATGAGTTTTGTTGCTGAAATTAATTTCAAGAGATTTCTATGAGAGTTGGCTATCTTAATGTATAAGATCTTTGTGTGCAGTCACAGTAGTGGTTCCAGAAGACCCAAATGGGGGCTAACTTAAAAATTTTAAATATTGAATAATTAATAAGTACCTTTTATTAACATGTGCACACTAATTGTATTGCAAATGGTGTAATAAATCATATTTATCCTTATAAATGTTCTTAAGTTCAAATTTATTTTAATTTTTTTTTTGTCAGTGATTTTACCTTAAATCTGCCATTGCATATAGACCTCACCTCTTCAGCTTCTCTGATTTAATTTGTGACAAGAAAAGAAGCACACTAAATCCTGAATGTTTTTGAATTCTTATTTTCTTAAATAAAAATCTTTAGTAAGTGAAAATGAGAACAATTATTTTTTAATCTATTGTAGTTGAGACAAGAGTACTTAAAAGAAGCTACTTTTAAAACAAAGGAAAAATTGTTTGAAATTGAAGTAAAAAGAAAAACAATTTCATGTTTTTCTTTTTACTTTTTGTTTTACTTTATTAATTCATTATTATATTGAAATAAAGAAAACAAATTAAATAATAAATATTAAATAAATTATTAACCAAAGTTACATAAGTTAAGTTCACTAAGTATTTAAGATATTTGAGTATTTGAGAACTGATGAATACAGTTTGGAGGCATTCAGAAGAGATAAAGTACAAATTTTTGACCACACCTATTGATTTGCTCAGAATATTTTTTATTCACTGACATTTTCAGCCCACTCTTATAGGTTATCATCAGGTTTCTTAAAACTGTTTATAGAAAACGTTCCATGAATAGAATATTTCATTTAAATTTTAACCTTTGAAATATTCTAAATACAAATTTAAATTGAAACAAATTAAATAAATAACTTATGAAATATAAGGTTAACATTAAATAAAAATAAACCTAAAAATATACAATGTTAACAAAATATGAATAAATATGCAAATAAGAAAAATATATAATAAAAACTATGATAGTATAACGCAAAAGTGAAATGTAATTATAGGGGACACATAATTCAGGGGTTTTTGTAACTCCAATGTCATCTTTTTGGAACCCTAACTGTTCAACAGTTAGGGGTCCAAAAAGATGACATTGGAGTCACAAAAAGAAACCTCATGGTGTGACTCAAGGAACACAAGTACAATGTAGAAAAAGGCCATAGCAATACAGTTTGTGGCAGTGTCTGGAAGGCTCTGTGATAAAGTGAGATGAAGCAAACATCATTAAAAAGGTATGTTCTCCAACCTTCTCTATGGATATGGAATAAATAGAGATTTATAAGAACAAGATCAAAGAGCAGTGCCTGAACATGAGAGATGCAAACACATTACCTTCAGCCTGGAAATATATCATTGAAAAAAGATTTGGACACAAAAACTCCTTAATTATGTGTCCCCTATAATCATATTTTGCTTTCATGTTATACTATCATAGTTTTTATTAAATATTTTTCTTATTCACATATTTATTCATATTTTGTTAACATTATCCTAATCTATAATTATATTTTGTTAATTTTTAGGTTTATTTTTATTTAATGTTAACCTTATATTTCATAAGTTATTTATTTAATTTGTTTCAATTTAAATTTGTATTTAGAATACTTCAAAGGTTAAAATTTAAATGAAATGTTCTATTCATGGAACATTTTCTATAAATGGTTTTAAGAAACCTACATCAAACGAAACCCGATATCATAAGCAAATACACCAACAACTGCCATAAATAATCAAGCTAAATTTTTGAATAAATGATTATAGATTAGAAATAAATTTGGCACTAGAGTTAGGCAATATCGAGTTTCGTTTAATATTGTTTCGTTTGTTATTGTTTGATATCATTTTGAATTCGTTTAGAGATATCGGGTTTCATTTGATGTATGTTTGTATATATATACCTTGCCAGGTTGTGATGGCCAACTGAGTGCCTTGAGTGGATGTTTCTGGCCGTGGGTGCGGATGTGTCCCCAGTCGGCACCATAATAACTGTGGATGAATAATCTTAGTCCTATATATGCTGGAAGAGGAGTTTGGACCGAAGGTCCGGGTAGCGTAACTGGCAATGCGTCCACACAGTAAGCGGGAGTTGCGGATTTTGGCCAATTCTTTTCTTCCAGTTTAATCTAAATTAATTAATTAAATATTATAATTATTAATCTTAATAAGAGATGGTACTCAATGCCTAACTCTAGTGCCAAATTTATTTCTAATCTATAATCA
Source organism: Centruroides vittatus (assembly GCF_030686945.1). Classification (NCBI taxonomy): domain Eukaryota; kingdom Metazoa; phylum Arthropoda; class Arachnida; order Scorpiones; family Buthidae; genus Centruroides; species Centruroides vittatus. The sequence continues at coordinate 2,169,248 of NW_027122209.1, read as the reverse complement.
TTTATCCAAAATTTAGCCCGATCATTTACGGCAGTTATTGGTGTATTTGTTTAAGAAACCTGATGATAGCATATAGGTGTGGGCTGAAAATGTTAGTGAATAAAAAATATTCTCTTAGCAAATGAACAGGTGTGGTCTAAAATTTGATTTGGTTAATGTTTAAATTTGAGGAAAGTGATATTCACCCATCTCTAATATCTGATGATAATGATATAATTAGTATTATAATCATTATCCAATATAGTCAATTGCAAAAATTTTTTTCATAAAAGGAAGATATTTAGTTTTCTTATAATGCTCAAAATTGAAGCATAATAAATCAGTCATAATGGCTGGCCATATACCATCAAGTAATAATTTACATTGCTTCATTTGCTAAGGTACAGATGGACAGAACTTTTTAAAAGAGCAAAAATATGGTATTCTTAAAATGGAATATTATACTCATGTATAAAGTAAATAAAAGATATATATATCATTAAAAATAACATAAAATAATATCTTAAATTTGAAGTAATAAGTTGGAATTATAGTAATGATTGAACTGTTAATATTTTTGTATTTTTTCTGAGTATGATTTTTTCTTGAGCCATACACAGAAAAATATAAAATCACTATCAAATGAGCTCAGCTTTGCTCATGCAAAAAATAACAGCAAGAAAGATTAAGATTATTAGATTATTTCATACTTCTAACCCTTCTACTATATTATATTATAGTATTCAATTTATATTTACAAAGGGTATCTTACGTAAGTATCACACTGACTGCCCAATTTAACACATTTTAAAAATTCTTTAACTTGTGTACAGTAGAGGAATAAAGGACTTTTAAAATGTGTTAGATTGGTCATTTGGTATGATAAACCCTTACATAAGATAACCTTTATAGTTATATGGCTGATCTTACCTGTTTTCACAGGTGCAAGGATTAGGTCCCCGTCTTATGAGTCTAATTAGAGAATTTTTAGATGGATGTAAAAATATGTTCGATTTTCCGCAAAAACATAAACTGCATTTAAAATAGTACAGTAGAAGCCAAGTTCTTCAGAGTAATCCTTAACCCTCTCCCTTTCCCCTGTGGAGGGAATTTCACAAAATTCCTTCTTAGTGTGCATTCTTATGGCATACCCTAACTGTGTACCAAATTTCAACTTTCAACTCCTAACCATTTGGGTTCTGTGCTTATTATCATCAACATCCCATCTCAATTATATTATAAAATTGAAAGTTAAATTTATTTATTCTTGAATTTGCTTATTATTGTGAAATTTCATTACTTCAAAGATGAAATTTTAAAAGTTTTAAAGTTAAATATCTGATTTAATGAATATTTAAATTCATATATATTGAGAAAAATTCAGCATTGATTATGATGAAATTTTAGATTGATTAATTATATAATCATTAAATTTTGTATTATTTTGTAAGGTTCTACCATAGAGATAGCTTTTAGTAGGAATGTGTGACAATTTTTCTCAAGTTTAAGCTTCTATAGCAGAGGTTCTCAAAGTGGGCGATACCGCCCCCCTGTGGGCGGATGAGTAAATCTAGGGGGCGCTGGAGGCAGGGTACTGAACAGTGACCAAAGGCAAAAGTTGGGGTCACTGATGGGTTAGGGGGCGTTGGGTATAACTTTATGGAACAAAGGGGGTGGTGGATCAGAAAAGTTTGAGAACCAATGTTCTATAGCAACAAATAATTCTGTAAGTTTTTGAAGATGAGTAGTTAAACTTGAAAGCACTTGAATATTTAAATTTTTGTAGTTATTACTCAATTCAGAACAATGTTTTCTTTATTGATCTTTGTTTTATATTTCATTATTTATTTTGTTTTTATATTAATATGCTTAGCTTACTTTATTACTCATGGATAAAATAATAAAACAAATATTTTAGTTGTCATACAGATAATGACTCAATGTAAGTGTTTAAGTATATCAATACCTTTTAATTTTATAATGTTCCTGACTGTAGTGTATAATTTATTGATATCATATCTAAAGAATTCAAAATTCTTTTAAGACTCCTTTTTATTCAGCTTTTAAACTAGACACACTCCAACAAGTTTAAAACAACAAACATTTTTAATCACTATAATCTTTTTGATCATTTTTAACGATCTTCGTCAAGAATATACAACAGAATGCCAATGTTCTAGAACACAAATTTTTTAAACATAGCAATAGGATCATTAACTAATCATAAAAAAGAATGCACAACTGTAAATTAATTTAAAAATAATCCAAAAAATAATAAGACAGATAATAACATAACAAATAAAGTAAAATCAATACTAAACATAAATATATACAACTACAATTAGGGTTTCTCTAATGGGATTCCAGGATCCCGGCTATTTTTTAACCTGGGAGATTCTTCTTGTTCCAGGAAATCCTACAAATTTCTTAAAAGGTCACTTTTTTCTTATTTTGTGTTAAGATTGAGAAAATTTTGCAAATAGAAAGTATAATTAACTCATAAACTGTCAGAATACATTTGTATTTTTTAATTTTGAGTTTGCTTATTAGGTTTTTAAATTTTTGCATGTCACAGATGGTCAATAATCAATATGTAGCCTATTTGTGGCAGGACTCTGAAAATTCTTTATTTGTCAGAACTTGTAATATCATGAATAATTGCTCTGATGCTGTCTTAATTTTTAACCATGCCCAGTAGCTTCAATAACTGCATTATGCCAGGTTGTGCAAATTGGGCAAGGATACAAACAAGTGTGAAGTATGAAGTTTTTTGTCATAAACCTGATTATTAAAGCCAATTGAACTGCTGAATTATTGGGCTATAAGCTTGATGTTGCTATTAAAACAGCCAAGGTAGACAAATCAAGAATACTAGACTAATACTGCAAAGCATCTCGAAAACAAACTAGAAATCTTCGAGACTACAGATGAGAAAACACATAACATCTGTCTTCTCTTAAATGCATTAAATATGATTTCAGTCAAATCAATTGAATCTGAAAGGGCATTCTCGATAGCAGGACTTTTTATTAGTAAAATAAGAACTAGATCAAGTGATCATTCGGAGTATTGACCATCTCTGCTTTTTAAAATCTTATTATAAAAATTTACAATAATATTTTATATTGTTTTATTTATAAAACAAAAATTATCTTCTAAGTTAGAAGTTTGATCTAAATTTATTTATTTTTTTTGAATTTTCAACTCAATTCAAAGGCATTTTTTTTAAACAGTTTCCAACAAACTTTAATAAATATTTTCTATTTGTGGAAATTTCTGCATAAATCAAAGGTAATTTTTTATACATATTTTACACAATATTATTATTATTTTGGAGGTTGCATGACATATTAAATTGCTTAAAAAATGAAAAATAATTATATTCGATTTCAAGGTTTATATCTTAAAAATAATTAATTATATCCTGGAAAACAGATCACTTTTTCTCAGCATCCCGAGATAAACAAAAAACCAGGAAATGAGAAACAATAACTGCAATATATACACAAATTAAAAAAAATAAATAAATAAAGTAAAAACTAAATGGTCCACACCACACTCTACATGGGTTACAAGTCACTTTCTTATTGGGTATTCAAAAAAGAACTTCCATGCTGCCGAAAGAGTTGATGTCCCTATCAACTTCAGGGGACGTCAACTGTCAATTATTTTAAAATCAGTTTGCAGTCATGTGTTCTTTTTTATGATTGGTTAACGGTCTTATCATTGTTTAAAAATTTGTGTTTTAGAACATTGGATTTTTGTTGTATATTCTACTTGAGGAAGATCATTAAAAATGATAAAAAATGTTAGCAAAAATTTTTAATAACTATGTCTGAAGGTTGTTTGAGTGTATTTACTTTACTAGGCAGCTGTGAATTAGTTTTAAACTAGATGTTACATGTTATTAAAATTGCCTTACTGTCCTTATTTCTAATTGTATTATTGTAATTGTCTACTCGGACCTTACTTATTAGTAGGACTTCTTACTGGTCTCTAAAAATTTTTGGCACAATGACAGGTGAATTTTAATAAAACTTTATTTTCTCTGAACTGTCATTGTGCCAAAAATTTTTAGACACCGGTATAAAGTCCTACTAATAAGTAACGTCCGAGTAGACAATTACAATAATACAATTAGATGTTACATGTTTTGACATTATTGCCTTCTTCAGATTAATAAATATAATTTTATCTTAATTTCATACAATAATACAATTTCATCTTAACAATATTCATTACCTATAAGCTTAAGAGAATACAATCATAGTAGTATAATTTGCTCTTTGTTTGCTTTAATAATCTTGATGTACCTTCAGCTATTGAAGTGCCTCTTCCCAAATCTATTATAATGATCAAAAATAACTTAAAGTGACTGTTTTTTCAATTGCTTTAAGTCATTTGTGGTTGTTGTCATAAGTTTGGGAAAAGGCACTCCAATAGCTGAAAGTATATCGATACAATCATATTTTTAATTAAATACAGTTCTGTAAGGATTTTTATTCACTTTTCATGATTTTCATCAATAAAAAGTTATTTTTTGGATATTTCTGCTAAAATGTAGGTTATTCTGAGATGATATAGTACCAAGACAACTGGTACTTGTGTTATCTATACTTCATTCTTATATATTATAAATGAAAACAATGTTAAACTGTCACCTTAAGCTATTATATATGAATCATTTTATGTCAGAATCATCTATACTTTGACAGCTAGATCCAAAAAAGTAATGTGATTGATGAAAAACATGATTTTGAGTAAAGGACTTACTATTAATTGTATCTCATTAGAAATATGTTTATAGTTTCTTAAGGTTATATAGGTAATAAATATAGTTATTACATGTCTTAGCCTAAAAGGCAAGAATGTCAAAACATACCACTTCCAGTTTAATAGCTATGTAAAAAGGAGTCTTACATAAAACTTACACACAAACTGGTACTGTATACTAAACAAAACACTAACACCTAAATGCTAATTCCAGCTTATATGCTAATTCCATCTTTAATGTTCCAAATGTTTTCGGCCATCTTTCAGAGGCCCTTGTCAGGAAAGAATGCAAAAACAGAAAAAACAGTTCTATCATTTGAAAAGCCTTAGCTTTCAAACATAGCTGTGTTCTAATTTTTTTAGACATTCCAACGATGTTCAGAACAGAGATTGTTACGTATTACAACATATAAATAAATTATTTTTTAAATAAAGCTATAAATAAAGCATATGCCACAAAGCATAACAATAATTTTTGACATCCTTCATATGTTAAAAAATTGGGCTAACTTTTACAATGCCATATATTGTATTATTAATAATTTATTTAAAGCTTTATTTAAAAAATAATTTACTTATATGTTGTAATATGTAACAGTCTTTGTTCTGAACATCATTTGAATGTTTAAAAAAATTGGGACACAGCTATGATCAAAAAGCTAAGGCTTTTCAAACAATAGAACTATTCTTTCTGTTTTTGCATTCTTTCCTGATGAGTCTCTGAAAGATGGCCGAAAAAATTTGGAACATTAAAGATTATATGCATGGAATTAGCATTTAGGTGTGTTAGTGTTTTGTTTAAAAAGGAGTCTTAAGAGTTGTGAATTCTTTGGATATAATATCAATGAATTATATACTATGAAGTTGTGGAGAGTACAAAATTAAATAATATATGTTTATTATAATCTTTTCTAATAATGTAGCATACTAAATTGACAGTAAAAAATGATACATTTCAAAATGGAATATTTTTCTGCTATTAACTGAAAAAGAATATAATGTATTACTTTGCACAGTATGACTTTGACTACCTTTTTTATTTTGAAAATGTTTTTCTTCCACTATCGTGAAGATCATCTTCCTCGAATCCTATTGCAAAGTGTAAAAGTTTGGAATATTTAAATTCTGAGAATATTATAGGCCAGTGATTCTCAACCTTCTTAGCTCTGCGACCCTCCAAATAGTAAATATGAATAAAATTAATATTTTATGACCCCCCACCCCCATTCCACCCAAAGGAATAATAACAGTAAGCCTTACTATTACTAATTGAATTTTGAGTGTAATTATAAATGTAAATTTTTTAAAATATTATATAATCACAATGCACTAATTTTATACATTAAGAAAATACCGACAGTATAAAAAATGTAATACAACTATTCCTATTATTTTATGTTTATAGTGACAGGTATGAACATGCATGTATGACGTGTACATATATGAGCAATTTACAAGTTCCAACTTGATGTGTACGTGCTCTTTGTAATTTGATCCACGTATGGAGAAAATTTTAAATGAAAGACAAATGCAACCATCACATTAATTTCTTTTCTTTACTTGTGTACTTATTGTAAGTAAAACATTTATAAGTTTATAATAAATGATTTTTTCTCATAAAATGATTTCATTATTGTGTAGCAACCCCCCCTTTAATATCACTGCGACCCCCAGGTTGAGAAATGCTGTTATAGGCCTACTGCACCTAGTGACATTCCATTTTACATTTGTTAGCCTGATGACAACAATTATGTATTGTTGAAAGTATTTGCACTATAAGAAAAGATTTATCATCATCTGACAGTGTATACATCTAATATAATAAGATCATCTTAATTGTATCTCAAAACAATTAGCTATGTATTGAAAATAAAGACCTAAGTGAAAAATTGATGAAAACAATTTTGTTATCTTCACAATGATGGAATAAAAACATTTTCAAGGTGTAAAGTGGTCAAGGTCAACAAGCTGACCTTGAAATAAAAGTTCGTTTTTCTTTAAGATGTGTGATCAATTGCAATAATAAAGCTTTGTATACTACTAATTTGGAAATTTGACCCTGGACCTAGGTTGACAGTCATGAAAGTTTTAAAATGCATTTAAACTTCATTAGTTAAGCAAATTAGTGATTAGTGGTTGCTTTTTAGTTTTAGATCTTCCTAAGATCTGTACAAGACCTCACTAATAAAAAAAAAACCATGTTTTCAAAGTTATAGAAAAATCTACTCATCAGGAAAAATATGCCTTCATTAAAGAAAAAAATTATCAAAATGGTTCACTAGAATTGAAATATTCGAGAGATAATATTTAACAAAATTGACACTTTTTGTGCATAACTCATTATTCAAAACTTTTTTGCATTCAATGTTTTCTATCAGCTGGAAAAATTTCAGAGACATCTTGTATATATATAATAGTTCTTTTTTCCTAAAAAATTTACTCCCAGTACCTATATATTATGACTAAAAATAAAGTTCTGTTTTAAGAAAAAATATAACCATAATTAAAAACAGTGTTTAATTCCACTAATTAGTTTTAACGTTAACTAATTGTAATGCTTTTAATATTATCTAATTTCTTTATCTCTTTGTACACTTTCTTTTCTATTTCTTGTTTTGAATTTAATGTTAGTTGCAGTTACTAAATGGTACCATTTTAGTACCAAGTTTTTACCTTTTCTCTTCAAAATATTATTATTAGTGCTTTTCTATATCTTATTTCTTGACAAGAATGTATGGGGATAGACAATTACTACATACTGAGTTTTTAATAAGCCAACAACTACCAGAAGTATTACATATGTACTGTACTTTGGGTTTGTAGATATTGGTTTATGTACTGAATTATTTTCTGTTCATTGAATGATAGCAAGACAGGTTCTTACCCATTTGCTGTTTATGTTGGCTCAATTCAGTCCATGGCATTTTTTGTGACTAGTAAAGTGTTGCAGTTAATTTTGTTCATTTCTATCATGCCAGTTACTAGACTCTTTTTGCCTGAACATTTAATTTCTTTTTTGTTGAGCAACTGTAGGTAAATAGTACCAGCTATAGATACTTTTTGTTATCTGACATTATGGCTTGCTTACCAATGTGTTACGGCTGAAAAATGAACATATATAGGGCTATTTTTATATGTATAGTAAATGATATGTACTACATAATCACAGTCTAACATAATTAAATCTTTGCTTATGTAACTTTTACTATAATATTTGGGTTTAAGAGTTTCAGCAATAATTGGGTATTGGTATTAATTTAAAAGTGTAGTGAATGTTTTTTAACATAATATTTCTATCTGTATATCAGTAATGACATGCAGAATTTGTTGATAGTAAGATAATCCTGTTTTTTATCATCACAGTTTTGCATTTTTTTTATTTATTCTGAAGTCACTGTATCTATTACTGTATATCAATACATGTATGGTACCTGTGAAATACATATAGTATTATCTTATGCAAATTGCTTTTTATTGTGAACATGCCTTTTTATGGTAATTGTAATAAAATTCTTGGATTTTTCCAAGAATTTTAATAGATTTTTAAATTTGGAATTTGGAATTTTTAATGGATTTTTCCAAGAAAATTTGAATTTTCTTGGAAAAATCCATTAAATTTTAGCAGTTAAGTGATTAACTATTAAATTTATAATAATAATTTTAATTTATTTACATGTAAGAAAACAAATTATTTTTGATGCTATGGCAGTTTTGATGAGTTACTGCTTGTAATTATGTTTTATGCATAATGACAAATCTACCAAGACAAAATCTTATCAGCCTACCAAAGGAAAAAATTATATAGGTGTTCACTTTAACATTTATCCAGGTACAAAAGAGTTCTTTCCAGCATTGTATGAGTGTATGCATAGCCTAAAGTGCATTAGTTACACTGAATGCATACGATAAGATAAATCTGCACCAACTGCTATATAATATTGAGCTATTTTTTGGCAATTATAATTTTAATTACTGATTAATTTGACTTAGAGGGCAAATTAATTAGTAATTATACAGCAGTAGGTGTGGCTTTATACTAATATATTGGGTTTTGAGAAATGTTTACAATAAGATAAATTAATTTATTAAAAAGAAAAGACAGGTTTACGTCACAGGGAAGTTCTGTTGCAATATATAAGTTTTTCCCATCTCTCCCAAGTGCAAAGATAATGGAAGGAAATCATTTTAAGACAGTATAATGTGCAAAAAAATATTTTTTTCTTAAGGGATCTAAACCAATATTGTATAAATTAACACAATAACAATTAGTTTTATTTTGCTGTAGTATGTATGTATAATATGTAGTAGGTATATTAGAAACTTTTAATCTTGGTGCAGCTGGAAAATTCTTGTGGAATCTACATTTAGCTGCTTGTGCATTTTCTCTCATTTCCACATAATGTATAATCATTTCATAATAATGTTTGTGAGTCTTAAACTCATCAACACTACTGTGAATTATAAGCATCATGCATAAATGATATTGACATTGTGTACTGTCATGATTTGTGAAGATTTCATTTTTAATTTGCAGTTTGTTCTTGTTTGAAAAATTTATGAATTGCCACAGAACTTTGGTATGATGTAAACATGTTTCTTTTTTGAACAAATTAATTTATTTTATTGTAAACATTGCATTGGAACTAATGCACCTTAGACTATTCATATACTTGTGCAATGCTGAAAAGATTGGTTTTGCATCTGGGTTAAAATGAAGTTATTCCAGTTCTAAAAATTCCAAATGCTTGTTATATGGGAAACCTTAAATAATTTAGATGTGGATTCATGTAATCATTTTACTTTGGATCTCTTTACTATGTAGTTAAATAGTCAGGATATGTTTATTAAACTTTTTTTAACATTCCTTCTTTATTTTTAATATTTCTGTATTACAAAAAATTCCACTTATCTAAACCTGTAACCGGTGTGTAAAAAAACTAAAAAAAAAACGTTTTCTGAACATCTTCCATGTTCTTCATCAGGTAAACTATCAATAGCTGGATTCTTTATTTTGGAACACTGTTACGAAACTTTTAAACAAATCCTCCGGTTTTTATGCACCAGTTACAGGTTTACGTAAATGGAATTTTTTGTTATACACACCCCGGTGTGTGTGTAGAAGTTATTTCTGTATTACTTTAAAATGGTTTATTTAAATTTTTATTTTAAGTATAAATAATAAATTCTGATTTTCTATTTGAATTTAACACGTTCTTCTATTAAATTATTTCTGAAGATGATGATAAGTTTTTGACAATACTTATAAATTTTTCAACACAAAGTATATGTTTTATTATTTTAAGTAAAATATTTAATATCAAAAAACTATTTCTTACATTTTTATAAAGTACTTGATTATGATGGGAGTTTGCATAATAATTCTTATTGCACAGTATTAAATGGAATTTAATATTACAAATTTTATACTGATAATTGCATTTTATAATAGTAACATAAGAAAAATTAGCTTTCAAATAAGATACAGGTAACCCCTGTATAACACGGCACTTTTATAGCATGGATTCACTCTAATACAGCTCGAAAATTGGGTAAAACCCTTGTACAACATAAAATGTAATAAAAACTATTAAAAGTGAACTTTATCTAATTTTAAATTAGGGAAATCACTGTACAACAGTTCAATAAACATGATAAAGCTTTTGAGTGTGAAAAATACCTCATTTCACATTTTTTATTCAAGCACATACGTACTATCAGATTTTCTTGCATAATTTTCGTGAACTATTAGTACTTAAGTACAGTATGTAAATTTTCTTTTCCTGCCTTCTGTCAATACATGTGGTCCTTCTCGAAACTTGTTTCAGTGTTGCCAGATCTCAACGCTTCTGCTTTTGTATTTGTTGGTGTTTAATTAATATATATCACTTCTTAAGAAAATTTTAATAAAGATAGTTATCTTAATTATGAAAATATAATTGCATGTTTTTTTTAATTTTTGAACCTAACCCCCCTTTTTGTACTAGTTCTTTGTTTTGTGTAACATGGCAATTTTTTGGAACATAACTTCCGTGTTATATGGGGGTTACCTGTACAGGCATCTCCTACTTATCATTCTTCCAGTAGAATGTTTTTTGATTTTTAATACCTAAACTGAACAGAATGTACTGTACAGTACATATCTCTTGATCCAATGTTTTTCACCTACTAACTAAACAAACTGGATAAAATTTAAAATCACAAATAAATATACATTATACTTAAAAATGTTTTGTTTACTGCAAGCATTTTTGACCTTATTGAAATGTCTTTCTTAGGTTACATTAAACATATAATACAATTGTTAAAAGATCAATACAGTAGAGACTCGTTAATCAGAACCCTGGTAATCGGAATCGCCGGTAATCGGAATGATTTTCAGTCGAACTGTGTCGTGCTGAATCGAACGTTTTTGATACTAAATTTACTTCTAAAGTATAATTTTCATGTTTTTTATATTCTTCAATATATTTATTTTGTTTGTACAAAATGCAGAAATAATTTTTAACGATACGATAGCCTCGATTATTATTATAAAAATTTTCATTAGGCTTAAAATCGACAAAAATTCAACACGAAGTGACACGCAACAGAGAAAAATTTGAACATTGGACAGGTTAATATATTTATTCGTACATAATCGGTAATCAGAACAAATCACTAATCTGAACAACCTCAGTCCCCAATTGATTCAGATTTTCAGTTCTCTACTGTAGATTCAAATTTTATATTTAAAATACAGTGGTACCTTGGTATACATCTGCTTTAGAATACGACTAATTCGGAATATGTCCTGTTTGGACGAAACAAATTTTGCTCGGTATACGACTTAATTCAATTATACGCACCATCTATGAACAAGTAGCACTATTGTTGTACTAGACCAGACTAGACATTCGCAGTGCCACAGTCTATAACTTTGTTAAATTTCTTCTGATTTTAATTTGTAAGTAAAACTTTATTATTTTTATTAATCATGAATCGCAAAAAGGCAAACGAAAAGCAACAGAAAACTAAAAAAATGACTAGAATCACAATGGAACTGAAAAAAAGATTGTTGAGAAATATGAAGGGGGCATGGGTATTCGAGATTTAACTGTTGCATACCATATTCCGAGAACGACGACATCGACAATCGTGAAAAATAAAGACATTGTTAAATCTGCTAACATTGCAAAAGAAGTTTAATCAATTTCTAAACAGATTATTAGTATTAAAGAGAATTTGATTTGATTTTATTTGCTTTTGATTTAATCATTTAAATAATATAATACAATATACTGTAATAACTTTAAAAATCTATAATAAAATGTGCTCAGTGTTAAAATTATTTTACAACCCCATTAATATATCATATCAAGAGGGCTTTTTTTTTACATGAAAACGGATTAATCATTTTTACATTACTTCCTATAGGAAAGGTTGGTTTGGTATACGTCTTATTCTGTATAAGTCCAAACATCAGGAACGGATTAAGGTCATATACTGAGGTTTCACTGTATTATTATATAATGTTGGGCCGTCAATTACAATTTTGAACAGTTTTTGTCCATTGTTTTGTGAGTTTGAAAATGTGAATTTTTGGATAGGATATGTATAATTTATTTGCTTTTCTAAAATATTAAACAGTAGTATTTTTTAACATTTATGAAAATTAAATACTGTATATCTCGGTGGATAAGACGACCTTCAGATAAGACGAGGTATAAATTTTCGTCGAAGTTTTATAGTTTTAGCTTATATCTGTCCTATAAGACGACCCCAAACTATCAACGGCCTATGAATTTAGTTTAAATTGGCGATCGTCATCTGAATAATAATGCTGTATAGTGTATATGGAATTATGTTCTATTTGTAATTTTTCAAATGAACAAATTTATTTTCTTGCATCTGGCAGCACTGCCTTGCGATTGTTGCAAGCATTCGCACTGATTTGGGCATTCGGGTAATGACCTTGACTAATCACAAAAATGTCGTATGGGCTATTCTATTTTGTGCACATACCCTACTCTCTATTAGTAAATAATTACGGTTTGTCTGTTTTTTTATAATGGTTTTAATTTATATAAATTTCAATCTAATTTTTTTGTATCTGTCCTATAAGACAACCCCAGATTTTCGGGGCCTTTTTTTATGCTCAATCTTTAATGCTTTAATGCCTTTTTTTATGATTCAACTATCGTCTTATCTGCCGAGATATACAGTATTTTAATAAAAAAAAGAAAGGTGGAACACATTTCCATTAAATGAGTTTGCTGGAATTATATGGTGTATTAACATGACAGGGTGTCTGAGAAAAATCTGCATTATTATAAATTCCATTTAAAAAAACAAGATGGTTTATTGAAGTGCTGTTTGCAGCAAAAGAAAGATTAACTCAAAAAAATTTTTTGTTACAAAAACAAATGCAAATCAACTTCATGTTTGGATTAATTTTTGTAATAAAAATCTTTTGAGTTGATCCTTCTAGTGTAAACTGTATCTTGATACTGTTTCATTTTTGTAAATGAAATTTTATGATAATTTCTTGGACATCCTTCATTTGAGTTTTTTATTTTATTTAGTTTTTTCATTCAATTTAAAGTAAATGAAATTTTTAAATATTACTATCTATTTTGCTTTTTCTTCAAAATGTAAAATTCTTGGCACCATATTGTAAAAAATAGAAATCCACACTGCTTATTTAGGTAGCCAAAAAAACCGCTTTAATGCCGTTTTTTTGTTGTCTTATTCTTTTTCTCAAGATAGTCAAATATTTATTATACACTAGCTGACCCGGCCACGCGTTGTTGTGGCTCAAAATGTATCTATTATAAATGTGTAACACTTCCCCCGTGGGGGAATTTAAAAAAATCCCTTTTTAGTGTATATTCTGTTGACGTCACCTATTAAAACGCAATTAAAAACGCAAAAAACCGCATGTAAAATAGTATAAATAGAAGCCGAGTTCTTCACGGTAAGCCTTAATCCCGTCCATCTCCCCCCGTAGGGAGAATTTCGACATGTATATTATATAAAAACACGTGCATATTCGAATGCAACGTTGTGTCAAAATTTCAAAGGAATCGGTAGGAACAAACAAACGTTGTATTTTATTTATATAGATAGGTAGAAAATGATCTGCTTAGGTCCATTCTCACAGAAAAGCATAATGCCTCACAGAAAAGCAAACTTAGGTCGTCTGAAGTTAGCGCCATCTGTTGGACATAAAAGCCTTAATCCATATATAAATATATTTTTGAAAGGGGGGAAATGGTGATCTTCACATATGCCACAAACCTTTGCGGGAATGTATTAAACAACTTCCCAAAGTTTCATGGCAATCGGATAAATGGTGTGGTAATGCATGAAGGACAAACACACACACACACACACACACACACACACACACACACATTCGTTTTTATATATATAGATAAAAAAAAAACATTATAAGTCTTTTTTAGGTTAGCTTCAGTTATATAGAACTCTTCAAAGTGGAACATAATTCAGAACATTATAGAATTGAGTAACAATTTAAGTTAAATTTAACATGTATATTTTTTGTATATTTCATGGCTACAGGTTCCTCATTTGTCTTTGTCCTTTTTTTTTCTTTCTCATCTTAACTAGATTTCTTTGATATTGTCACCATGAACATTGCATTCTAAAATTCTACTTGCTGTTTGATAACAGCTCATATCAGCATTCAATTTCTGAACTGTAATTTCTTCAAATGTTTCTTTTGGGTGTGTCTTTATTTAATTCTAAAAATTGTAACCGCTTTTGTTTAATTTTTAAGTTATTTTTGTTGGGATAAACTGTGAGTGAAGAAGCCACAATCTTTATTCTTTTATTCATGACAGTATTAACTGAAAACTCACAAACAAAACATAGATTCACATTAGCAAAATATAGAGTAGACAATTTGCTAACATGCAATACAAAGTGTAAAAGAAGATGCATTTAGCAACATCTATAAACTAAACTTTCCCTTTGGTGCAAAATGGGTTAAGTACTGGAGAGATCCTGTTTTTACACTAATATACATTCCATAAATCATAAAGTCCTTAAGCAGCCAAGGCAGAAATTTCTTTTTGACACAAAACATTAAATCTATCCTTAAATGCTATGTAATGCTCAAAATATTTATTATTATGTCAAAAATGTCACTTGTCTCCTTTTTGCAATCATCAACTCAAAAACATTGAAGACTGTATCTCAAAATGGAATAAAGTTACCTTGAAATTTAGAAACAACATAGCAATCTTGTATTCAAACAAGGAATCTTTAAACTACCAATGTTACAAAAAGTTTGCAAAGTGTATTTAAGAAGGTAATAGGTCTATAATTTTGAGAATTTGATTTATCACCATTATTTATATATCATTATTAAAACATTATCCCAAGTTTCTGAAAGATTTAAAGTTGATATAATAGACTTAAATCCATTTATTGGATGATAAATGGATTGTAAATATTTAATAAATTCATTCTTAGTACAGTAATGAACCAAATATCCAGATTACCAGAAAACTGTCTATTTTGAATTTGGAAGGCTGCATTACAGCTGCAGTTGCATGGCATCATATGACACCATTTCCAGTATAAGTGATGGCATACAGTGTATTAAATACAGTTTGATTGTTTATTTTACAATTCAAGTATATATGTAAATTTACGCTGTGTCCAGAAAACTGGAAAGTCAAGAAATCTGGATCACTTCCAGTTTCAAGCTTGCCAGATATTTGGTCTGATACTATGCATCTTGACCTGGAGAATTGCCACATTTCATTTGTGATCACTTTTCTCAATTCATCTAATGAGAATGAGTCAGCTAAATTTGAAAAAGTAGTATCATGTAGTATATCAAATTGGACTTGAGCATTCAAACTCATAAAAAAGATTGGAAATAATCTATCCATTTCTCGTAAGAAATCTTATCTACTCTACTAGTTCTAGCAAATATATTAACATCTACCAAAATTCTTTAGAATTTTTTATATTACTCAACAGTTATAATTTAAACTGTATTTATTAATTTTTACCTTATTTTATCTTTTTTTATTACTACTTTTTTTTTTTGCCTTACATGGCAAAAGAAATTTATTTTTTCTTTTATTGCAATATGTCTCAACTCTCACATGTCACTTAAAACTTTTTTCTTTTGTTTTAGTTTCCCAGCTCTGTTATTTATAACAGAGGGAAAGTATGACAATCGGTAAAAAATGACCCACCCTAGATTTTTGCATTTTTGGACTCAGGGCCTTGAAACATCAAGAAATCCAAAAAAAAAAAAAAAAATTGGGGGTATTTTCGATATGTTTGAATGTTAGTGTGTGTGTGTGGGATATGATTTTATTCACCCTCTTTCAAGCTTAATAACTCCTGTGTGTTTTGTCAAAAACTTCTGAAATTTTGCAGGAAGGTTTGTATATTAGGGGGATTGATGATGATAAATTTTGGTGATTAAAAGTTGAGGGGTGGGGCGATAAAGGGAGTTGTGTGTCATATCTGCAGTAGGGTCAGACTTAATGACAATTTTACTTGTTATTAGCATTTATAATGTATAAAGTTATAGTTTGATTCGGCATCTATAGAAGATCAAACAACACCTTAAATACTTTTTCATCAACACTATATTTTATTTAAACAAATGTTTTTTTATCCTTTTTATAGATCTGACACACGCCTATGAAAAGAGTGAAAAAAAAATCTTTAAATAAAATGTAGTGTTGCTGAAAAAGTTTTTAAGGTGTTGTTCAATCTAAACCAGTTTCAGCTTTTATAAAAGCATTTTTATTATGTATAGAAGAGGTTAGCAAAGTAACAATAACCTAATTGTATTGAAAGATAGAAGAAAATCAAAATTTCCATTATCCACAATACAGCTTGAACCTCATGCAAAATATCACATTAAAAGAAAGTAAAAACACACTGGGTGCAGCATTAACAGGAAATTCATTTTCATATGGAAATTTCTCTTTACAACAATCTTGGAACCATGCAACATGCCCACACTTCACCTGCCCAGCTTGTTAGTTGCCCTATATAAACATCTAAACAGTGATATGTTTCTGCCATTATGCTTTTGATGTGGGTGTACGCTCCTGCATGTGTGCTACATGATTTTTCAATATGTTGTGTAATCAAACTTTCATCAAACACACAACGACTTTTAATTTCGATTTAATGGTATTTGTTTCATTTACATTAGAATATTGTGTTCTGTTTTAAATTTTGTTCATCTGAATATGAGTTCATTGAAAGCACTAGCAAAAATTTAAAAAACTGTTAATGCCACACTTAGTGTGTTTTTACTTTCTTTTTTTTATTCCATTATTCACAAATTGTAGTGGAATATTCTCTGACATTTTCATGAAAACATAATATTATATTATCTGTTATATTATTCTTATATATTATCTGTTATATTAATTATACATCTATTATAATTAAGCAATAGTCTTTTTGCATCAAAAAATGCTTGACCTGTTTATAAAAAATCTAAATTTTATCAGCTTCTTCACCATAAGTTCATACATATGTCTCTGTTTATCTAATGTTAAAACATCAGTTTTAAGTAAAACTTTCCTATTTTTATATTTCTGAAAAGGAGAGAGAGAGAGAGATCCTTACATCCTAAGCGAGATTGATAATAAATTGTTGAATACTTTAACATTTGAATATTTTGAAGAACCATGCAAATTTTTAATGTTTCTGAAAATTAATTTATCTTAACTTATCTTGATTATTTCAGTAATCTTTGTTGTTGAAATCCCTTTCCTTCAATCTCAGAAAATAGCTTTAAACAGTCTCAGAACTGCTCTAGTCACATTCTTCTGGTTAAGGGACAATCCAAAAGTAACTAGGTTACACTTACACTTTCTAAATTAATTTGCAACACTATTTGAAATAAATTAACTGATTTTTTTTAATATTTTGAAATAGTTCCCTAGTGTCTAAATATTTCTTAAATTCTTTTTTCCATTTATAGTAGCTGCTGCTTGTTCTTCATGTAAATTAGATAGAACATCTATTCTTGCAACCATGTCTGTTAAACTAGAAATAATCTGCTCAGACTTGTCCTCAAATGGAAAAGAATTTCTGAGAAACCTGTGGATGAGGCTTCAATTAATGGAAAAAATTCTTAGTCTGGCTGTTTTAAAATTCAGTTAACTTGGAGATTATTGACACTTACTAATTGGTGTAATTTGAATGTCCAGTTAAGTCTTTGGGTTTAGTGTAGGGAAGTGAACTTGGGTTAATCTTCAATCCACTTATAAAAAAATTGTTATTCTAAAAAGGAGATATTATTCATTGATCATGAAAAAGCAATTCTTACAAAAGTTTACCAGTAGTAGTCATTGCTAAACAGCACCTCCTCTTTAAACATATTTTAAAGTTTAAATACAATATTTATGTTATCAAAATTGAAAATATTGTAAATATAAAAAACTTTTTATATTTACAATTTTTATAAACTCAATTTATATTTTAAAATTTTTAAATTGATATCAATACTTTTTATAAAATAAAGTAAAATGTTTTACATTAAGATGCTATAAGTGCAATCAAATTTAAAAGTATTTAAAAAAAAATTGAGAATTTTTGCTGTACTGTAAAAAATAACATTGAAAATAAGATTTAATGTAAATCAAGCCACTGTTATAATGTAAATTTTATAAGAGATATAATTTTAATTGATATATATGATGAATATTTAATGAAGTAAATCAGAAATATATAATGTTATTTCAAGAATCTATCAAGGAAAAAATACTTGCTTTTGGAAAGTTTAGATCAGAGGTTTCCAATCCTTTTCAACCCCTTTTAAGAAAGATTTTTTCCATTGATACCTATTATAAATATATATGCAAAAGTCCTCCTATGTAATTTTTAGAAAGCATCTTTCTAAGTGAAAAAATATGTAAAAGTTTTATCAATTCCTTTTCAAATTTTCATTAACTTCTAAGACTCAATACAGCTGACCCTTGATAATCCAACAGGTATGGGACCAAAAAGGTGTCGGATTACCAAAAGTGATTACATATTTGGCATTGTTTTGCTAGCAGTAGCCTACAATATTCCTACATTTTATGAGTAAAATGCTGCCTAGGTTAATATGGAAATGAAACACCCATTTTGGTTAACTAAAACATGTTTATTAAAGAAATATGGAAGCCAATTAATGTACTACATACAGTATGCATAGGCATAAATAATACAGTACATACAGAACTGCTCATGGAAAACACAAGAAATGTGTATCATCGTGTAAGAATTGGGTGGGGAGATTCATGTCGCGACATCCTTCTGTGCAAGCAGACACGTAACGGGACGGGGACTACGGTGACCTTGACAGGAGGTGCGTTGGACTACTGAGCATGTCAGATTACAAAAGCATCAGATTATCAAGGGTCAGCTGTACTGACTTTTAGGAAGCCTGATTTACATAAAATGAAAGCTTTTTGATAAATTTTAACTGCAAATTAAAATAAGCCAGACTAATTGCAGGATTATTCATTGGGCTGTAACAAGGCAAATTATTGAATCAGGTTGATGTATATGTAATAAAGTCAGTAGATAACCCATATTGTCTCATAACCCATATCTGCTTTCAAACTGACTTTTAAATACTATATATATTTAAAACTTCACAGGTTATTTTTTCAAATTATGATATATACCCAAGATAAATTAAACTTTGCATAATTTTTTTTTTATATTTGGTTGCAAAGAATTTAATAATTTGTGATTTTCTTAACTTCAGTTCATAAAACAATTTCTAAATAAAGCAATTTCTTCCAAGAATTGAGTTAATGAACATTTTATGAAAAAAATTTATCCTGTGATATTTTGATTACCAATAAATTTCCTAACACCTGGCTCGTGGAGACTATTTTGGCACCTTTGGTTTTACTAACCATGCCATTTTTTGGAATGTAATCCTGCAGTTGGCAAGGAATGTCTGTAGTTTGATTTATTGACCTGAACTGAAAATCTGATTGAACTCTGTGAAATGTTGAGATATATGATTGTTATTCTTGTTATACTTTTCAAATGTCATATTAAATTTTAATAAAAAGGGCTAATATTTGGGTGTTATGAAGATTAATAATGTTGAAAGATCTTAAAAGATCTTTTAAACTTTGAAAGAGTTCGAATTCCATTACATTCTAGTAACGAACCTGAAGAAGATCTCGATGTGAGATTCGAAAATGTTAGTTTTTCTGCTATTTTTTCGTCTTTTTACCGGAAATGTAAAGGTTGATGATGCTGTATTGAGAGTTCAAGAAGTCATCTATTTATTATGGTTTAAATGTTTTTTGGGATGATATATTTCTCATCATCAGATCAACATTGATGATTAGACATATTGGCACAACAAACAACTGGCTCTACCTGATTCAAAAATTATAGTACTAAACTAGACTTCAAAAATTTTAGTAGTTTTCAATGAGAAGAAAAACACCATAGATGTGTTTTCCATTCATTCCAAAAGACAACACAATTAAAAGGAGCTTTATTTTGTTTGCCTTTAATCATTACATGTTTTGGTCTTATTTAGACAACAACACAAACAAAACAAATAATACAGTAATGTTTAAAAAATAATCTTAAAAATCAACTTACTGTATATTGAAGACCTCACTAAATTTAAACCAATTTACAACATAATTTTAAAATTTACAGACATTCAATACCACATAGCATTTTGGTGTTCAAGCCACATTCATTTTCCCCATCCAATAACCTTTTATGAGTTGTTTTATCACAGTATGTGACCCCAAGGAGAAAGATAATTTAAATTATATTGCATATTAATTTTTAAGAATATTTTTTCACAGTTTTTTTGACATAATTAATATTTATTTTATTAAGTTGGTCATTATTTTTTAACCATATCAAACAACAAATGTTTTCGAACAGCTTGACTGTCCTGCTTCAGGTCAATTACACATGTATCCTAATTACAATGCTTGTTCTATAGCCATTTTTCCATTTTTAAAGTAATACTGGAATAAAGGAAAAGTTACCAATGTGATTAATATTTATATTTTTCCAGTTAATTTTTCTTTTTCAATAATTTTTATGGAGCTTTTATGGATATTCTTAAAACTTTAACCCTTACAACAGACCTGTTAACAACAAATAATACAACTGAAATTATATTTCAACAGATGAAATTTAATGATTATCCAAGGAGGATGTTATTAAAATGGCATGAAAACCAAAACAATTTTAATTTGCTTGGCTTTCCTATATCTGAATATATTATGCTATATATAAAGTATTCATATGAAAAAATTGAAAAGTTAATACAACTTTTACAAATATTATTAATCCCTAATTTAAATAAGGTGGACAACCTGTGTTCCCTGGGCTGTATGCAGCTCGTGTTGCACAAAATAATAAATATATCAATTTCCCACCTTAAGGAAGTATGCAGCAAAAATTCTATTGTTATTTTCTACAAATTATGAATGTGAACAGTTTTTTCCACAAATAATTTAGTAAAAAGTAAAAAAAGAAATTGTTTAACAGACTCATGTTTAAACCAATTTAAAATTAGCCGTCATGATGCATAGGGTACAAAATTATAAATTAACAATTTATAATTTTGTAGCCTATGAATAAATAATTGTGATTTACCATCATTTTCCCACTTCTTATGCAGCCCATGTCAGTTCAAAAGTTTTAAATGCTGCCCTTACATAGAAAAAGGTTGCCTATCCCAGATTTAAATAATGATTTGGTTAAAACATTAGAAGTTGCCAATAAAAATAAAAAGGCTGATTATTTATACTGTATTTTTACATACAGGTGCCATTTTTAAATTTAACTGTACAAATTCTAATAAATACTATTACATAGGAGAAACTGATCAATTATTAGAAGTATGATTAAAAGGACATTTAGATTCGGTGTGGTTAAATTCGGTTAAATACTTCAGCTATATATTTACGTATAAAAAGCTGTAACTGTACTTTAGATAATAACTTACTATAATGTAGATAATATATATATATATATATACATACTAGCAGGTGTGCCCAGCATTGCTCGGGCAAAATTAACGATAGTGAAGATTAAGATTATTACATTATAGTCAACCTTACTCGTTTTCACAGAATGCAAGAATTGAGATCCCCTGTTTCCAGACAGAATTAAAGAATTTTTAGATGGGTCTAAAAATATGTTCGATTTCCCGCAAAAACGAAAAAAACTGCATCTGCGTCTTGCACGTCGCTTTCTCTTAAGAATTTCATTGTTACATAACACTTTTATTGTTGACAGTTCCATTGTTACATAACACTTCCATTGTTGTGTAACACTTCCATTGTTGATGGAAGTGTTAAGCCTTATTCTTATCCCTCTTCCCCGTGGGGAGGAATTTCGAAAAATTCCTTCTTAGTGTGTGTTCTCGTGACGTACCCTAACTGTTTACCAAATTTCAACTTTCAACTCCTAACTGTTTGGGCTCTGCACTGATTATTATTATTATTATTATTATCAACTCGTCTCGATTATATATATATATATAATGACCAGCTTAATAAAATAAATGTTAATTGTGTTAAATGAACTGTGGGAAAATATTTGTAAAAATTAATGCAATTTAATGTAAAATGTAATTGTAATGTAATTTATATCTCCTTAGGGCCATGTACTTCAGTAAAACAACTCATAAAATATTTAAAAAATTAAAAATATACAATATACAGTGACCTCTCAGTTATACAACTTTAAAGGTACCAATTACCAATGATAAAAATTGTAAAAGTGAGATAGTTGTACAAAAGAGAGATTGACCAACTTAAATGAAAAATGTTAAAAATATAACTATGATATTACCACTTGTTTTATCTAAACATATAGTCAGCAGCCATTTTTTTTTCCTAAAAACAGATATGTCCAGCATGATAATCTTCTCTACTTTCTTATCTTCCTGGACACCTGTTTGACCTATGGCAAAGTGATCCCACTCTGTTTTTGTGATTGACAATAATGACAGTAAAATGTGGGGAAATACATTTGTTTGAAACATTTGTAGGGTTGTAGAACTGAAAGAATTGCTTAAGTGAGAGGTGACTGTATTTCTAAAAAATAAAAATATTTCATTCTGTATATTTAATTTATTTTTTATTTTATTTCGTTTTATTACTTCTCATCAATGATTATTGGTTGGAAAAAAAATGATTGTGGCTAAACATCAAAATGTTATCATGTGATATTAAATATCTATATATTATTGTAATTATATTGTAAATTGGTTTTAGTTTAGTGTTGTCTTCAATATATAGTAAGTTGGTTTTAAGATTACTGTATTGTTTATATTTTGTTTTTGTTATAATCTGAATAGGGCCAAAACGTGTATAATGCTTTTTTTAAAAATGAAATAAATCTTTTAATTGGGATGTGAATGAATGAAATTACTGAAATACACATCTATTTTTTTCCTTCTCATTGAAAATTACAGTAATGTAATCTTTCATCCATATTATACATCACGACTTCAAAAATATTCTCAATGTATATGTTAAAAACATTTAAATAATTTAACAGCAGTTATATAAGCAATCTGTGATTTTTGTTAAATTATTTGTTTTTTTGTTAAATCTGTTGTATTTAGGCCATTTTGATGTTTTTTATGTTAGTTGTTTGTTACATTCTAATATACAGTTTCGTTTTTAATAATAATTTAATTGTAATAATCTTTAATATTTAATTTAAAATATATGCTCTCCACCTCAAATTAGTAGTGGCTTGGCCCTATACATCATACTTTTTCTTTAACAATAGTCATGCCAGTTATCTATCTAATACCTTTAGGGGAAAATTTTTGAATTGAAATAACATGACTTCTGGTTTGCATTGGAAGTTTGTATATAGTTAATTAGAGCCTCCTGTCTCTAAGGTTTCCATAAATGGTCTTGTCTTTCATCTATCTAACTTTGTTCTCAAGAGTAAGGCAAGATGGACAGTCAGATGACAGTGGGAATTTATAGGTCTACAAGTTTTAGCATCAAATTTTCTTTGTAGTACCTTCTAAACAATTCTCTAGTAGCTTATTATTTTGGCAATGACTAACATTTTTTTATCCTTCAGCTGGATCATCTTTGGGTTGAACATTGGTGCTATAATTCCACTCCAGTATTAATAAGCGTGAGTGGAACTGTAGAATTTTTTCAAATTGCAACCCAATGAAAGGATGACTTCTTGACCTTTATTACCAGTATTGTGTTTCTTAAGTTTAAATGAGATTATTATTTAAAATTGTTTATTTAATACTGGCATTTATGATGACTATACATTACAAATTAAAATACAGTTTTATTTGAATTTTCTATTTTTATTTTCTGTAGGTATTAGCATACAAGAAGTAAAATGGCAGTAATATTGGACTCTAATTATACTATATAAATATATAATAAATATTCCTTGTCATATTTGTATGGAATGCTGATCAACTTAAGAATTTATTTTTCAAGATTGTTTCTTCTCCAGTGTAGTAATAAATGTGCATGCAGGTGTTAAAGGATTTCTCAGAATTCATCGGTTATAGGGTATGTAATTGATATTATTTAAATGTAACAACAGAACTAACATATAGTTATTTCTAATGCTAAATTGTTAATACATTTCCTACTGATAAATGTTGATGTCAAATTTATAATAAATAAAACTTTTAAGAATGTTCATTTCAATAATCCAGCAAAATTATGCAAAAATTTTTCAGCTGTTTGAAAAGTCATCTTAAGGTTACATATCTTCTTAAAAGGAGCATTGACTATTGGAATACACATAAAAAAGTCATTCAATTCTAATTGTATAAAAGCCCTCAATAATAGAAAGAAGTAAACAAACTTTTTAATTGACATTCTAGAACACACAAGTAACATACTGATGTTGATACCTCTGTAGTAACAAGTTGAACTGTAGAATTCCAATTATAAAAGTATTGTTTGCTTCTTCATGTACAATATCACATATCCTATTGTATTCTTTATACTTGCAGCTAAAACAATTATAATATTAATATAACAACAATGTAATGTTCTATCTTATTATGGGAGAACAATTGTTAATCTGTGTGGGGAATCATTTTAGCTGAGTTTCACAGCAGGTCCAAATAACAAGAAGAATATTGTTACTAACATTTTCTTATTAGTTAAACACATGCTATTTACCTGACTAAGAGGATATATTTCTATGATCAATATTTCTATTTTTTTTTTTTTTTTTTATAAGAAAGTAAGACTATTTGACGAGCAGAGGGGAGGTATAAGGCTGATCAGTAGTGATATCATTGCATTATGACAAAATATACTAGTATCCTTGAGCCATGCAATTGCTAGTGAGCATTATGTGTTTTGTTTGTGTCACAAAATTGCTTTGCCTTGCTTGTTTCAATTAATATATATTTTAGTAACAAACTGTAACAAATACATGCATAATAGAACTCTACCAACTTGAATTTTAAAAGCTGAATTGATTTCTGTTAAAAATTGTGTATGAAAATATGGTTTCTTTTAATTTTTACTATTTACTTATGCAAATTAACTATATTCGTTTGAAGCTGAGAATTTCATACTTGATTTCAGTTTTTCCTGAAAACCTGTGATTAAAGGTAGTAAAAAAGTAATTGATGCAGTGAAAAAATGAATAGAATATATTCTATGCATGAAACAAAAAAATTTATTCTAAACATAAAACAATATTATTAAGAGCTTTTCTAACTGCAGCAAGTTAAATGAAATAAACATCATCATAAAAACCAAAAAACCAGCAGAAAAGGTAAAAAATTTGCATTAGTGAACATTTTCTTCCATATTAAATGGACATTTTCAGGTATTTAACATTCTAAATCCAAATCAAATGAGATGGAATGCATCAATTCAAAATATGCAGACTTGTTGATTGGTGGACTAGGTCCCTTGATAACTTGTAGATTGTAAGATTATGAAGAGAAGTAGGTGTTTCAAACTAATAGAAACAAATTAGCATTCTTGAAGTTAATGACTGTCTCTGTAAATTTTTAACAATTTTAAAAATCTGAGTCAAATTCTATTGTGTATGCAGTGTAGAATTTGGGTACTATCAAAATGTACTGTACCTCAGTTTCAGGGCCACTGACATAGATGGCCAAGGCATTGATGTTTAGGCTCTTGTTTATAGAATTTTGATGCTCCTTTATGCAGGTGATGATGTGTCATTTTGTGAATCACACATATTTTAATGCTCTGTTAAATCAGTGGTCCATAAGTGGTATAGAATATGTCCCTGATAAGTGCTGACAGCTAGGTAGAACTTTTGCATTCCTGAGGAGGGAATTTATCATCAGGCTCCTTTTGAAAGCCAGTGGGAAACTGAGTCTTGCTATCTTCCTGTACAGAAGTGCAAGTATCTTATTATGTGATGGCCTTGTTTATAGTTGCATTAGTGGTGCTGTGTGGAATGTTGGATATATCGAAATTGTAGTGTCTATTAAGGCCTTAAATGATATTCCATGAGTAGCCATGTTGTGTTGCTTGTGCTGTGATAGTTTTTAGCTTCTCCTTTCTTTCGTGTGCATCCAATATATGTGTGTAACTCTACAAAGCAGAGTTGAAACCTGCCCTTTTGTAGGAAAACTGGTCATGTGAAACTCATACTCATGTTATTCATACAGGGCCTTATGTTTTGTCATAATGCAATAATGTTATTGCTAATACACCTTCACTTCTCTTATCAAATAGTCCATGTTTTACTTTCTTATGAAAGATAGAAATATTGATCATAAAGAGATATCCTCTTAGGTAAATAGCATGTATTTAACTACTAAATAAATAATAGTAGTAAGTATTATACAACTAATAATAAACAAAATTATTGCTGTAATTAATTGGCTAATTAAGTGTTATTATTAATGATTAACTTATTAAGTAATTTGTTACTAGAGATAGGCATGAGGTGCCATCTCTTAAGACCGTGACACACTAGCTAATTTTTGTGGGAGACATGTTGCTGGACAACAGAGAAACCTGTTTCTCGAGCAGTGGAAGAGCAATCGTTGGGGAGTCAAACCACTTTAACTGTGGGAGACAAAAAGTCTCCTGTTGCTTGCTGTAACCAATGAGCACACACAGATTAATCACATAAGTACAACTCTTATTTACAACACAAAAATAAAAATGGAGGATAGTCATTAATTGACGATTGATATGATATGACATTTAATTTCATTAATTAAATTGTAGAACTAATTTACGGTATATCCACACTATTAAAGAATATCACAACAAGGTACTCAAAGATACATGCTTTTGTGCTGTTAGCGAAAATTTATAATTATCAAGTAGAAATGTTGATTATATGATTCCGGTAACTTATCTGCTCCTGTGTCCGAACATTGCCAAATGTTAACAGGTTTTTGTCACTCAGAGGAATGTCTCCAGGACAAGAAATTGCCTAGTGTGTCATGGCCTTTATTAAATATAATAATTATAATACGGTAAGACCCCACTTAATGCTGATTTGATATAACACAGTCTGCTTGAAGCCTAAAAAAAAGCTCAAAATTTATGCTGATTCAAATTATTGCGGCATTTCATTGATTTGTATATAATGCAATTATTCCCAAACACGAATCAATCAACAAAAGGTGGCAATTTGTTGTATCACTGTACTTTCCTTAAATCTATGTTTGTTTTGTGTAGTTTTTGAAAAAATATAACATTATACATACTATAGGCAATATCGACTTCACTTGGCAAGAATTAACTGATAAATGCATGACTGGAGTGTGGAAGAAGTTATGGCTGGAGGTATCCAAGAATTCTCAATGAGAAGAGCTTGTTGTTGACCAAATTGTCAACCTAATTGATACAGCAGGACTAGGCGATGTAGACGAACAGGATATTGAGGAGTTACTGCAAGTTTCTGGTGAGAGCCTTACCAACAATGACCTTCAAGAACTGGCAGAACAAGTAATTCTTGTAGAACTGAAAAATAGTGATTCTGAAAACAAAGAATCCAAAGAATTTTTCTACAGATTTCTTTAATAAAAGTTTGGTAACGATAACCAAAATAGTTGATAAAATTGTAGCGAATGATCCAGATTTTGAAAAGAGTGCAAAAGCAAGACGAGACATTTTGGATGCAATCTCTTGCTACTGACATTTGTTTAAGAAAAGAAAAAGAAAGCGACAAATGAACTACACAACTTTATCACAAAAACAAAAACAAGAATTTCAGAAGAGCCAGACCTTCATCACAAAAAATGAACTTTACATTTCTGTGTGTATATGTTTGTCTGTTATTTAACATATATTATTATGCAAATTAATAAAAAAATAACTTAAAATTAAAGTAAAATCTGTTTATTTTTGGTGTGTTTTCCTTTTCTTATTTACTCTGTTAAAATGACCTCATTTAATGCTGTTTTGCTTAGCACTTTGTTGTCTAGGAACGTATTCCCTACGTTAAGCGAGGTCTTACTGTATTTACTAATTAATTTAGAATATGGGGGACGACTCCTAGGTGAACTGGGAGTGTAGGAGTCGTCCCCAGTCAGTACTATGAGTAACTGCAAATGGTTATATCAATAATTAAATATATCTGGAAGTGAAGAGTGGCCTGGAGCCTACTTTTTGAACTTCACAAGGCATTCCAAGTAATATTTTTTGTTTACTTTGCAATGAATCAGTTGGGAATAGTAATTGGATAATGAGAAAATGACATGTTACTGTTTCATTGTTCAATTAGCAACGTTTTTTGCCTTATGCTAATCTTGCCTTTTTCATTTTCTGTGTTAATAATGGTTTATTTTTAGTCTTGTTTGCAAAATGCCTGCTTAACAGAGACTCTTATGAACAAGATATGGACTTGCAATCACTTCTGTTGATGCTTTCCACTTCTCTATATTTGAATGCTTATTTGAATTTTATTCCAAAAGCTGTTATGAAGAACCATTGGAGAATCATTACAAAATCTGATAAAGAACTTGGAAGGAGTTTGAAAATGTTTGTTTTGTTTATCTACACACCATAATTGGTTCGGAGTACATGATTAGTTTTCCACTTCATTGTCAATTCTTGAGATATAGGAAGTTGTTTTTTTTTTGGCTAAAATGCAGAGAATTTTGTCATCTCTTTAACAATATATGGAATCACTCACTAAGGTTAAATTATCCATGTTTAAGGGCAAATCAAACAAAAGTTCTGTTCTAGTTTTAAAAAAAAAACTGTTTACACTTTTGAATTATCCCTACAACATTCAGTGGAAATGCACAGATGTTTGCATATGAGATTCTGATTCAAACTTTTTTGAGTTGGACAATGTACAAAGAAGTCCTGAAATGTCCAAAATGTTTAACCAAATAAAAAGATTTGACTTCTATAATCTTTATAGCATTTGTGTTTCTTATGATGTTGTGATATTGTCATAATCTGAAAAAACTGCATTTAGTCATTTAGTAAATAGCACTATTACTCCATAGTGATGTTTTGATTGCTTGCTATCAGTTCATTATTATGGAGTATTAGTGCTATCACCAGAACAACTAATAGTGGTAGCTTTTTTTCTAATTTCATCAGGTTCAGAGCATAACTTTATTGGATATAGTTGATTTTTGTTAAGTTAATATCAATAGTAATTATCTGTTTTCTCTAATATCTCTCATTGTTTATTCTAAAAGACACGTGTTTCATTATTATGTCACTAAGTGCTTCAAAAATATATCATGTTTTTATTTGAGAAATGAATCATACATAGAGATTCAATTTATCAAATTTCTCACCCAGTTTATATGGCAAACAAACATCATAATGAGATGTATTGGGTTATCCAGAAAGTTTTCTAGGTTTGTAAAGGAAATCTTCAGAACTTTGTATTTTACTAATTACTATATTTTAATGAATGATGTATTTGTTGTTGTTATCAGGTATCTTTTTGCCATTTTTCTTTTAATTTATGAATTCTATTATTTTTTGTTTCATTAGTTTGTAATGGACATTTTCTTGGCAATCACACCAAACAGATATTGCCTGCTTTTGGTAAACACATGTTTTGAGGGTGGTTAGTGGGGTTTATGAATCTTGCTCCAATTTTTTATGTACAATTTTGTTATACAATATCAAAAATATTAAAAACAAAAAACCTTGATAATTCCAGCAAAAAATATTTAATAATAATAACGTTTTCGACTGTTTTAAACAGCCATCATCAGTTAAAACGAACTTAAACAATATACAATATCTATTTTTCATCTCTAATTACAAAGTAGTTCAAAAATGGATCTTTCTTTTTGATGAAACATCAACCTACTGCATATTATTATTCTATCCAACAAAGTTTTTCATTTAACTAACTGATGAATCACCTAGACATCTAAGTGATTCACATAGCTTAATTCTTTAAATTTTTAAAATTTTGCAGAAGACTATCAAGTCCCAATGTCAAGTTCTTGTACACTCATTCTAGGGTCATTTTGAACTGTAAGCCTCAACATATCTTTGTCAATGATTGGAAGTGTTTCTGCCCAAAATTCATCTGTAACATTTGATTACCGATTTTTGAATATCTTTAACCAATATTGTACCATTTTTTTTGACATAGCAACCTCACTGAAAACTGCATAGTTTTTCTTAGCATCTGTTGCAGCATATATTAACCTAATCTTTCAAATAAACTATAAATTATCTTAATAAGACATAATTGTAATTTTATACAATTTAACACAGTGTTCCATCAAGATAATACTCAACTGCATGTTGCAAGTCAAACTCTTGCCATCCTGAACAAATTCACATCCTTCCCAGGCCAGTAGCCTCACCAAATCTCTCTTCTATTGAACACCTGTGAGACCTCGTCTGATATGAGGTGTATCGGTCCACTTCCACATACTGTAGGTGACATGTGCACTGCAGTGGACATAGCTTGGCAAGGGATACCTCAGGCAGCCATTAATAGCCTCATTGATAATATGCCTTACCATATAACGGCCTGTGTAACTGTCTGTGGGGGCCATATTTGTTACTGAGTAAACAGTGTTGCTTATCTTTATTTGTTCTTTTAATCATTTGCATATCTCTTGTCATCTCTACCGGCCCTGCAATTTTTCTGTGGATATGCACATTTCTTTGTGGTGTTGTGATTTCACTTTTGACAAATGTATATGTAGGCCTTACCCTTCATTCTCTTTCATTCATTATATGCCAGTTCATATTTCATGAAAATGGAAAAGAGAATGTCTCTCTTAAATTTGTAAATTTTCGTCCAAATAGCAATTATATTATTAGGTTCTGAAGACAAAATCTTCTCAAAAAGTCTCTCTTCCCTTTTCTGATATTCTCTTCTTATAAACATTCATACTATAAAACAATGAAAGAGAGAAATGTGCATGTGTTTTCAACAGAACTGTAAATACTGAAAGTATTTACAGTTTAAAATATGATATCTCTTTGCTACAACCAAAAACATGCCTGAGTTATAAAATTCTTTAAAAAATTAAAGAGTACATGCAGTTAATTAATTTGAGAAGAGTGAGCAAAGAATATTGTAATCTTATAAAATAAATTAAGGAAGATGATCCCAAAGGGTATTTTTGATATTTTAGCTAAGTTATATATATATATATATATATATATATATTATACAGTCAAACCTTGGGTTTCAAATGCCTTGCATTTAGAACAGTTTGATTTACGAACAAAATTTTGAATGCCATATATGCTCCAGTTGCTATATGATAACTTAGTTGCTGACCGTGCTGCTCGGCAAAGAACTGGCCACAGATTAGAGAGAAACAGACAGTCAACTCCTTATACTCCCTGTGTTGAAATCAATGGTTTGACCAATCAGTGCCAGGACTATCGATTCAGAAGTTCCTTGAGATCACATTGTGTCATAGACATCACAACACAACCATTGATGACGTTGTTATTCAAATTAGATTTCAATGAGCATGCGGGTAAGATACTACTACAGTTTATCAGTACATGTTGCAATTGAATTTAAATCAAATTAATTAATAAAACTACATTAATTGACATTTGCATAATGTAAAGGACACACATGAATCCATGTTCAAAGATACTTAACTCAAATTAAATAACAAAAATTTATTAATATAATATTATATATTATAATAATAATTACTGTATTTTACGGACTATAAGACGCACTTTTTTCTTTGAAAAATTGCCTCCAAAATTCAGGTGCGTCTTATACTCCGTATCGTCTTATAGGTATTTTTTTTAAAAAAATTGCTTAGAAATTAAGGTGCGTCTTATAGTCTGTAAAATACGGTAATTTAATATTTATTTATACTAGGTAGCCAGTTAATTAAAACCCTGTTTTTCACACCAAAACTGAAACTAAAATTAAAAATAAAACTAGAATTAATTAATTAATTAATTAATTGAAATTTAAATCAAAGCAATTGAAACAGATATTTCAGAAAGTGTGTACTTGTTGTCTGTCTTGATTGATTTGGTTATATTTCATCCAGGCAGAGTCAAGTCTATTTATAGCACTTTTTTGTAAAGTGACAGTTTTGGTTGGTGATGATGGAACATTTTGCTTTTAATATATATATATATATTAAATGCATGTAGATATAGATACTACATTATATTGTGAAGCTTCGGAAGTGGGCCTACTATTTGTGCAAATAAGAAAATTTTTTTTTGTAATTTTTGTATAGAAGCAAATAATAATAATTGTTGTTATTATAAATTAACGTTGTAAAAAGAAACCATCAGACAAGAAAAAAAATAGTTAAACGAAAAGTGAATATTACATGTCCATAAAAGGACATGACTGTAGAAATTTCTGAGAAAGTTATTCTTCTCAGGTTGAAACAATAGATAAATTTGAGTACTTAGATCGAACATCTTCGGTAGGAATCGAATTGTCAGTCGATGTTGACTCATCCGACGACCGGGGTTCCGATCTCGTTACAATGCGTAACGAGGGGGGGGCCAATTAGAGAGCGGAGTCAAATCGACATCGACCTATCGGAATGTTCGATCTGGGACTCAAAAGAAAGTTATAAAAACCCTGAAAAAAAGGGATGTGACGTTCTCTCGGTTATTAGTTCTCTCGGTTCTTGGCTCTTAGAGCTTTGTCTCGCGATTTTACGACGGGGTTTTTTTTGTTGTGATCTTCGGCAGTTGGATTACATCTCTTTTGGAAGGTCACCCACTCCCTTGGATTTGTCACCTGTAATTTGAATCGTCCCTGCTTCCGGAACTCTCCCTCGAGAAACTGAACAGTGCGCCCCGAGGCCATCATACTCCTGCGAAACATCGGAGGACTTTTCTTGTGGACTTTCGATTCCGAGAGGAGGCCCAGAAGACTCGAACGCCGCCGCTGATAAAAGTATATTGTAGTTGTAAGCACTTTTTGTTATATAAACGGGTTACGAATGAAAACCTGTCTCTTGAGAGTTTCTTTCACTCCCACACGTGGATCGTGACCGCGCGACATTCTGACTAACGTTCGGCAAACCTCACAATATATAATATAATATTGCATTTGTAAGTATTTTTATGCATGAAATACAACTAAAAAGGTAAAAAAGAAAAAAAGAATTTTTTTTGTTTTGGGGATCAGGAATGAATTAATCCATTTTATATTGTTTCTTAAGGGAAAATTTGTTTTGGTTTGAGAACAAATCAATTTTTCAAACAACTTTTAGGAATAAATTAAGTTTGAAAACCAAGGTTTGACTGTGTATCATTTCAATTTTAAGTATCCATGCTGAATAATGCAAACAATTGTGGACTTCCAGCAGAGTAGAATAGAGCTTTTGTTAACTTTTCTTGCTAACCAAAAAGCAATGAAAGTATGTCACTAGTAATGTGCAAATCTATTTAGTCTCTTTTCTGTTCTCATAAGGTATGAACTAATCTTCTCTGTACATCAATCATAAGGTCATAGAAAAACTTTCAAGATCTAAAACAATTTGAGTCAATACTTTTATAAATTGTGGATTAAATGTGTTTTTAAATCTTGTTTGCATCATAGATGAGATTTAAAACTTTCAGACAAGTAATTTATTCAGATGAACTGTTTTAGCATTTACTGGTGTTTTTGGATGTTATGAAGATATGGAGTCATTTGTTTTAAAGATAGTGCTTTAAATTGATATTATTAAACATTTGATATTCCTACTTGGACATATATCTTGAAAATTGACAAGTTTCTGGTGATTCCTTTTTTTTTATGTAATGGTTTGGTTTTATTTGATTATGGCAACATAACACATGGGTGATCTGCCAATAGTGTTGCCACCAGGCTAGTTTTACTCAGACAAGTCAGTTTTTAAATTTGTGGTCTGGATTGATTATTACTTTGTCTGATTTTCGTAGAAATTGTGAAATTATGATAAAACAAAATAAATATATAAAAATATTTGCGAGTATTTTATCTTAACGGTTAAAAACTTTAACTTTTCGCTCCCACCCAAACTTATCCCTAGGCTAAGAGTGACAGAAAATGTACATTTATAATTCTAACTTGCAAATATCTTTAGCAAATATTAAGTTTGTTCCAATACAAGTCTCTAACTGGTTTAAAGCTGGTATGTGCATTGTTCAGTTTTTGGCTGTAAAATGACATTGCGCATGCCTCGTACAGTTTCAAATTCAAACCAGTCAGGAACTTTTGTTGGAACTAACCTATTGTCCAGGTCAGCAATTTTGAAAAGGTGGCAACACTATTTGCCAATGGGGAAAGCCTCCCAGGAAGTTTTTTTTATTAGAAAGTGGCTCCTATTTAGACATTACTGATGTGAATAAAACCCAGAAAACTCATGGCCAACTTGTTGGTGAGGGAGAGGCATGAAACCATGACCAACTATTAGTTTTCAGTGGTTTTATCCACTCAACTACTGGTGGACTTCTAGGTAATCACTCTCAGAAAACTATTTAGAAACTGGTTGTTGTTTCTATCATGTGTTACTTCTTTTCAGCAAATAAGAGTTGAATGATTGACACTTGATCTATTATTATTTCATATTTTTATTTGATAAGATAGAAATGATGCAAAACAATGTGTAAATTCATTAAACAATTGTATTTTTGATATAATGCATTTTAGGAGATTCATTTTCATGTAGAGGTTGCAAATTTATCTACTTTTTTATTACTGGAAAAACAGTAAATTTCCAAAACATTACTACTGTACCAGTAAATTACTAGTAATTTTTAAATTTTGACTCCAAATTCAAAAATTAGCACACTAATGATTGTTTAGTTGCTAACTCAATGATAAGTTGGCAAGTAAACAATCTTTAATGCTCTTTGCCAATTGAATTTCCATTTTTTCTTTTTTCCTGTTTTGAATAACAAAAGTTTTGTCACCTGAGAAATAGAGTATAGTGTAATTTTTTAGTTGCTGTGAGTAAAATGTGGCCATTAAAAGCACTCATATTTAAATAAATGTATTTCATTTTGTCAACTAAAATCACTATTGATATCTAGGTATAATGGGTTAAGAAACAAACTGCCAAACTGTCCAATATGAAGCTGTAATATGATACTTTAAAAATTGTAAAGAACTATAAAGTAGTAATTTAATAGATAAATGATGTAAATTATTTTTACAATTTAAATAAAAATGTTTGATGCTTCTGTCTTTAATTTATAAAAATATAAATATAGGGTAGATGGACCAGTTTTGGCCAGTGTACCAGTTCTGGCCAGTGTACCAGTTCTGGCCAGAAAACAAATTTAACTTAAAAATATAATCACCACATATTCAAATCTGTCCAATGAAACAAACTTTTATTGTTAACTGTTCACACAGTTAACAATAAAAGTTTGTTTCATTTGTGATTATATTTTTAAGTTAAATTTGTTTTCTGGCCAGAACTGGTACTATATCGGCCAAAACTGGTACATCTACCCTAGGTGAAAGTTTACACAAATAAATATTTGGCTTAAAAAATTATCATGTATCAATTTATCAGTAAATATAACAAATTACTGATATATTTATCAATGCATTTTTTATCAGTAATGTAATCCCTATTTTCAAATATTCTAGTTTTTCTATTTTTGTTCAGTTTTACTTATGTTGTAATGACATCTGCAAAGAACTGCTAACAAAAATAAAATGAAAGAAATTGGGAAAAAAAAAAAGTTTGTGTGAGACTGTATTTTCTAAGCTGTGAACCAGCATCATGTTTTTGATGACCTTGAAAAAGTGCAAAATATATATAGTGATGGATTATGCAAAGGTTTTTTCCCCATACTAGCAATTTTTTGTTACTATATGCCTGTATGGGTTATACATAACCATGGATTATTCACATGAAATTATGGTAATTTATATTTATTATTGTATTCCTTTAAGGTTTTTAAAGGAAATCATCTATATGTAACTCAAAGTCTAATCATTAAATTGTTTATTTGTTCCATTTGTCACTTTAGGAAATTTTTAGAGTTTTGACAGTTAATTGATATTTGTGTTAGTCTGAAAGTATTTTAAATTGAAAATTATAACAGAAACTGTTCAATCTGTCATTATATTAAACATTTGTGCTGGAAGAATAAGGCTGTCTTATTATTTATAGCCTAAAACTATTCTTAATTGATAACATTAATCATAAAAATAAAAGTTTAAATAATTCAAAATTGAAGTGAATATGCTGTATTAACATTTTTGTCATAATTCAATAAGTTTATTTTTAAAAAGTATTTCTATATTTTTGTATTTTTAAATATGTACTCTGATTATGATCCTATTTAATGAGAAAAATTAAGAAGTTACAGACAGCAAGAAATAATGCTTTAGTTCAGTTTTCAGTTATTCTTCATATATCAATATTGAAATTACCCTTAATATTTCATGTAGTCTCATTTATTAGAGAGAATATATGTAGTGAATCATCATTGTTTTTATAAGGATTCATGCATTTGAACAGAAAGATCAATGGAATTTTGTTAACATGTTGTTTTGTTGAAGTATTAACTTCAATACCTGATATTTTCTATTATCATTTAGATTTATTCAAATTTATTCATTTCAGATCAATCATCTCAGCTACTGTAATTTTGTATGGATAACCCATGGTGGCATATAACTTTTGATGGTGTAAACCCTGCAGAAAATTGCAAGAACAAAAATAAACCTTTGTATAACTGTCTTTGGGGCAGCTGTCAAAAACAAGATAATTACTGGTATGCAGTTTAGATGTTGCCATCTCAAGCATTAAAATGTTGCTTTTTCTAGTTATATCTGACAGGAGATAAATTAATTTATTATCTAAAATATAAAAACCTAAACCCTATAAAGGATGGTAATTTGAGAAATAAAACAATCACTTCAATCCTCTCAGTGGTCTTTATTATTAATAGAAGTAATTAAATTACACCATATGCTGTTCTGATTCACATCCTCTTCAATAGTAACACAGAAAAAAAGGCACAAGTTTATTTTGCTTCACTTGTAGTTTGACTTGACAAACCATGAGAGAATCAAGATACAACTTTGTCATGCATTGCCAAATGATTTAATAATATCATACCATCCTGTTAAAATTTGGATACCATCATTTACATTCAGTTTATTTTTAGTATTGATTATTAATAAATATTCTTTAAATTTCCTTTTTTGAATATTCTAATTTTAGAAATATCAATATTATAATTGGTTTCTTTTACACATTTTTACCATGGTAAATTTACATATTTTAGTCTTATTGCTGCTAAATATTCTTTAATTTTTTTTCTCCCATTTTTCCTATACATATTTTCAGTTCTTGGCATGTACTGAACACTTAATTTCATATATAACTTCTGTTTCCTGAAAAAAATCAATTTGTTTCTTCAGACATATTAATCACTTAACTTATTCTTCATTATTTGAATCAATATAATCTTTCTCTTCTTTAATGTATTAGTACATTTTTCAAATATTCTTTTAATATGTCAAAAAGCATTGTATCATCCCATCAGGTTTTTATATATCCTTTAGATAATGTAGTTGACACTGACAAGCACAAAAAACACTTTCCTTACTTACTCCATCATTGTTTATTCTAAATTACAAATGCATTTCAGCTGCATGTCGGTTAATTTATAATGTAAATTTCAAATAAAATCTTATATTTAGAACATTTCTCTGTTTTTGAATCAATATAACAGCTTTTTACTACAGGATGGACTCTAAATTTGGCTAAAAACATTTAATTTAGAATAAACAATGCTGGAGTAAGTAAAGAACGTGTTTTTGTTTATGTCCGTGTCAATTGTGAACAGTTCCAGTATATTAAATAATTTAATTAATTAAAATAATTGAACTTGGTTAATTCAAAATTCAAGGAGAGTACAAACTAATTTGAATTAACCAATTTTATAGATAATTATTAAGTGATACAGGTACAGTGTACTTACTTTGGTTGTCATTACATTTTCTTGTTAAGCTTAATTCACACTGAGAATGAATTGCTGGCAAAAGCTTTTTGAGTGAATAACATCATTCATGACATCATTTCTGGCAAATTTTATCATTGTACAAATCAATCAGAAGTTTGAAACTGTCAAGTGTTTTACTAGTAAAAAAATTTTACTACCAATCAGTGCTATTTGTTGTCAGGTGTTTCTAGTGGATTTTTAAGAAGGTTACAAAATCATCACAAAAGACAGTTGACATTAAAACTAGCATTAAAAAATTGCAAATCACATATTTTAAACATTTTTTTTTTAGATGTCTTTCATGTTTTGTAACAAAGATGGAATAGTGGTTAAAAACAGAATGCTGGAAGTGCTTCATTTTTACTGATGAGGATTGTCTTGATTGTAAATGATTGGTTACTCAAAATTTGCAATTGCTTTTGGTGTTTTAATGATGTCTAGACCATTGCATTCACTTTTCACTATTTGCTCAGTGTGAATTAAGCTTTATTATTGTTGATGTTTAGTCATTCTATCTTTGAAAAGAAAACAAACAACAGCAAAATAAAATACAATTACAGTACTGTATTTCATTTGCAAAACTTTGTAATTTTTGTTTGATTTACATAATATACAAAATTTTCAAGATCACCCAGAGAATGGAAGATGTGATTTGTAACATTTGTTTGAGCTTCTACAAATTCTCTTATTTTTTCTAACATGTTCACAGCTTCTGCAGTTGTTGGTATAGGGATGTGTTTTGCATAATTATCAATAGATTCATTTTCATCATCATCTTCAGAAGACTCCATAACTTTTTTCTCCTCTTTTTCTTGGCAAACTCTTCCACTTTAGCCTGTATCACTGAACTACTTAAAGTTATGTTATGTTCTCATAATCATTGAAATCACTGTTAAGTGCATTTATCAATTTTAGGATACTGAGCTTCCCTCAAACATTTTCTGTTTGCACTATATGTAGCAAGAAATTTTATTGTACAAAAATAATTTTGCATTTATTTATCTGCAAGTGTAAAATGAGGGTTTAAAGTGGGTTGTATTTTTTACCAGAATGCAGTTATGTGAGGTTTATAGCATGGAGTCCAAACATGAAATTAAAATAAAGTTTTTATTGTTACTGCAAAAACATTTCACAAGATTTTTCTTTATTTTATTTTATTTATTTATTCATTTTTTAATATTTATTTTAATAAAGTAATCTTCTAAACAAAGTGTACAACATTATCACACTTTGCATGTAGTTTTGAAAGTTATCATGTTACTAATGTTTTCAGTCCACATCTAGGACCTTCCTCAGGTAGATCTTTTTAAAAAAGATTAATATTTATTTAATTTAATTTAAATATTCATTTCTGTATGTAATAATGTTAGAAATTGGCATTCAAAGTTTTACACTAGCTATTTCTAAGCAGAGTTAGGAGCTTTTCTTTTCTGTTTTTTCATACATTGGTTGCTTAGATCTGACTGTCGTCTTTTTCTAGAGCAGCTTTTAATGTATGGTGCTGGATTTCACATCCTTAAATATGGTCATTTGCAGACTAAAACATAAGGTCAAAAACATATAGCGTGCTGATTCAGTTGCATAGATTCCTCAACAGTGGATTCATTGAACTAAACTCATGTTCTTACTTTTCTGAGCTGTGTTTTTGCATATAAGCAGTTTCTGTATATGCTGTTGAATGATTTTTCCATTGCTACTTTTATGATCAGCAAAAACAAGAAGGGTCCCTTAAACGTCCAACTTAAATTGATTAACTAAATTTTTTACCTGTTTCACCAAACCACAAAACAACTGATTGCATGTTCTTATTTTTAAAACAAATTTCACTACACTAGACACATTAGCCAGAAGTAAATGTTTTTTAATTTGCCTATCATGGCATATTCATCATGATTGATTTTACAAGGTGAAAATGATACAAGAAAAGGAAGGATTTCCTTCCATCATTACCATCGTAGTGTAATATGTCTGGATTTTTCTTTGAAGCTTTCAATTTGCATTAAGTAATCAGTGACTGTTTGTAAGTTATAATATCTCAAGCTTGAAGATGAGAGAGAGATCTTTTAACTCCTGCAACACATTGCACATTAATCTTAAGTGTTTCATTAATATTGTTGTCATGAGATTTTTGACCAATCAAGCCTGTTTCTGTTTGTAGCATTTGCAGATGGTTAAAATGATCTTATAAAGCAGGGATCACCAAATTTTTTTCACAGTGGGCCAGATAACTGAGAGAATGACGAGCACTGGCTGTATAACTATTTTGTTCAATACAGCACACTGAATTCAGGTATACCTTGAGTTACATTGTTCTTGATTATATGTCGTTTGTCAAAAAAGTATATGGAAAAATAAAAATCAAGTTTAAGTCATTTTATTTGACTTTACATCCCTTCCACCACAAATATTGAAGTCGTAATATCACTAGAAAAGCGTTAAAAACACACAAAATCATATTAAAATATGTACAATTACAGTAAATGTTAATATAATCATCATAAATCCTGGAGAACAAAACATGAAAACATCTGTGTTTCTGTCTTGTCATCTTATTTAGTGGTCTTTAAGTGCTCATTAATGGTGTTTTCCACCATAGTTTCGACTTATGTCGTAACTACACAAGAAAATTTGACGTGCATTGTTTTTTGACTTATGTCGCTTCTCCTCGAACCAATTACCTGTACACAAAAAATAAAGAAAACCAACATATTTATTTACCAATACACAAACACAAGCACTGCAGTAAGCTCATAATCACTTTTCTTAGAAACTTCATGGCAGGTACTTATATAAAAAGTGCTCTGATATCCAAAGTTGCAAAAAATTGCAGAATTTTTTATTTCAAACTGTTTATCTAAAAATTATATTACTGTCAGATGCAAAAATCAGATTGGACTAATTTTGGCATTTTTACTTACACTTAATTTAATTTTATTTACATAGTAAGTTTATCCACAATTTGTGATATTTTTATATAAATACAAGGGCAGTTTTTCAACTTCCAATGGTATGTAAAACAAAGAATAGTGTAAATAACAAAATGAATTTATTACCAAAAGTTAGGTCAAACGTGGTTAACTTTTTGACATAATCACCAAGAAGATCGATGCATTTGTCATATCTGTGGACAAGCTTTGCAATCCTCTCTTCATAGAATGTTGCCGCCAGTGACTTGAGATGGGCCTTAACATAGTTTTGAAGAATGTCATTAGTCTCAAACCTCTGCCTTCCTAGCCACATTTTCAGTTCAGGAAAGAGGTGAAAGTCTTTGCACATTAAAGGTGTGAAGACTTCCACCCAACATATAGCCCGATTTGGCACCAAGTGACTTCCATCTCTTTCCTGAACTGAAAATGTGTCTAGGAGGGCCGAGGTTCAAGACTAATGATGATCTTCAAAACAACGTTAAGGCCCGTCTCAAGTCACTGCAGCATCATTCTATTAAGAGGGGATTGCATCCACAGATATGGCAAATGCCTCACTCTTTACAGTGATTATGTCAAAAAGAAACCATGTTTGTACCTAACTTTTAGTAATAAATTCATTATGTTATTTACACTTGTCTTTGTTTTATGGGCCATTGGAGGTTGAAAAAAAAACTGCCTATGTAATTATATTTTAGCTCATTTGTGGCATAGTATGGCAATGGGCTGGATAAACTGACCTTGCGGGCCATAGTTTGGTCACTCCTGTTATAAAACATGGTACCAGTGCATGTCTGAAATTTCATTTTTTGCAAAATGTTATTAACAATGAAGTCAGCTGTTATCTACATTAGTTTAATCAATTTCAATATATACATTGATTTTGAAAACAGGGACGCTATCATGCAAGCACAAAGAAAAGGAAGTTTAAAATGTTTGTTGTTTTGTATTGTATCCAAAGTTTTTTGCTTTATGTTTGAGCCAAAGACAAAGATAGATATAGGCAATACCTGAAAATGTTTATAAAACTAATTAAAATAGCTGATAAAAAGATAATTTAATGAAGTTTCTTGCTTTTTCTTAATATAAATTTTATATTCTAAAAGTAATCATTTCAGTTTTAAAAGATTAAACTACTTTATTTAAAATTAATATTTTTTGTTTGACATTTATATATTTTTAAGATCAAATACCATGTAATTTATTATATTTAATTTCAGAAGCATTATAAATTTGTTGGAATTTATCAGTATAAATAGACTATAAATCACATTATCTTACTGATGATAGCAATTAGTTATAAAAAACCATTTTGGATTTTCAATATTGGGAAAGTATAACATATGATGGAATTTATGATATCATTGCCCAACTTTGTGATTCTATATTGCATAAGTTGTTGATGTGTTGTAACAAAAACATATCATTATTATGAAAAAAATAATGCTTCACTGAAATTTTTCATTGTACTCTGCTAAGATTTCATTTCTTTTTGAATAAAAAAAAAACAAATTATTAAAATTCTATAGCCATCCTTGTGTTTGAATTTTGTTATTCTCTGGGATGACATAAACTCCTTTCTTGTTGGTTGTTGTCAGGGTAAAAATCTTATTTGGTTTACTTACAAATGAGTCTGTCCCAAAATAATGTCATAATGGTAAATAAGTAGTGTTATTACTACCATGGAATCCATCAGAATGAGAAATAGGTTGGATTTAGACAGTATTATTTTACACAATTTCAAAATAATGCAGTTTTATAGTATACATTATCATATATAAAAAAATGAAAATTTGGCTTAGTTCATACTGATGTAAACTTAAATTATTACAAATATTACAACATAATATAAATTTATTAAATTTATAAAACAGCAGAAAATGTTATAAGGTGATCACTTCAAATTTATTTCTGGAAATAACATTATAATGTTGTTATAAAAAACAGCATATCCTGCAAAACTACAAAATCTAGGTTATTAACAAATTTGGATTTGTGCATCATCTTCTAAGAAACTTTTATAATTCTATTGCATATCCAGGGTTATATATGCATCCACATTAATAAATTGTTGCATAAAGTGTTGGTGAATTGAAAAACAAATTTTTCTTTTTCTCCAAAGCTTCTTAATGTGGGATATGCCATTTTTCCACCAAACCTCGCAGTTGTATTAATTTCATAAATAAACAATTACTATAAAAATTTCTGATAAAAGCATTAACAGTTACAGATTATTTTTTAAAAATGCTTAATATAGATTGGTAAAACTAATCAGATAATATATCTTATCACTTATTGATGGGGAAAAGAAAACTAAATTAATAGAAAGAACAAATATGGAAACAGAAGTATTGATTGATATATTAAGAAAGAAAGTATAATTAATTTTTATTAAAATGTATTTTTTTAAGAATGTATGTTT
Source organism: Centruroides vittatus (assembly GCF_030686945.1). Taxonomy (NCBI): domain Eukaryota; kingdom Metazoa; phylum Arthropoda; class Arachnida; order Scorpiones; family Buthidae; genus Centruroides; species Centruroides vittatus. The sequence goes on along the minus strand of NW_027122209.1, from coordinate 2,125,764 downwards.
TGATAATTACAAAATTATTTATCAAAATATTCAATATATAAAATTTAAAAAAATAGATTTACTGCCAGCATTTACTTTAAAATCTTATAAATTTAATTAAGTAGAAAAACACAAATTTCATTTGTATATAAGTATGTGTAAAAAATGTGTTCTCTTTTTTCTTCCTTGTCCTAGCTTTTCTATCAATCAGGTGTTGTTGTCATTGCTTTCAGATTTTAGCCTTTAACCCTCATATTCACGAACATGAGTTAGAGTTAGGATTAAATCTTGAGTTAACCAAACACTGTTTGCTTTACTTTTAGTACATGAATACTCATAGGTTAATTTTTAACTCTAACTTGTGTTGGTGAATATGGGGGTAAGACTGTCACTTTGTTTTTGTTTTTATAGATTAATCTTTGTATTTAGTAAAGTTTATTTAAACATTTTTAAGTGTTGTTAATCTTTTTTTGACCATAGGTGAGCAATCATTTGTAAAAATGATGAACGAAATACAGCAGTATCTTGGTACTCAAACAGTTCAGTATTCTAATAGAAATTTTTGGAAAAATCACTCAGTCCTCAGTTGAACAAACACAATTCGCTAGAACAAATTTTTGATTAATAACATATTCATTGGAAATAAATTATTGATTACTTTAATAAACATATTTCTCTTAGTAACAAAAAAGAAGAATATACTTTTGCTAACTTTTGGAACCTAACCCCATGTTTTGTATTAGTCCTTTCTTTTGTACAGCACTGATTTACATAACACTGCATTTTTTCAGAATGTAACTACTGTGTTATAAGAGGACTTATATCTATATATAAGTACATGTATGTGTGTGCATGCTTTTTTACATTACAGTAAATAAATAAATATTATATTAAAATAAATAAAAGAAAAAAAATCTTATAAAATTTAATCTAATACAATTTTTTAATATGTGGCTTTTGTGATCATATAAAAGTCATCTTTCATAGTATTATTAAAATCATTAAATATTTTATGAATTTACTGTGTTTAAATTTATTTGGTTTTTCTTTCAAAACTTTAAATTCAGATTGGTATAATTTATACATACTTAAAGCATATGTTCTTCATTACATGGTCTTGAAAATTATTGACTAATTCCTAAAAATATCTCATGTTGTTGATATAAGTAAATATATTCATTCGTCAAATATAAACTTAATATAGACTTATTACTATAAATAATTCAAATGAGATTCTAAATGTATTGATATATTTTTCAGTTGTCTTTAATTTGTGAATATTATATTACTTTTAACAGAAAGGAAACTAAATAGTAAAATATCTAAAGCTTTTATGTAATATAACTAATTTAATATTTATAATATATTTTTAAAAAAGACTAAAAATGAAGTAAAGTATTTCAAATGTATATTTTTGATAAGACTATGTCTCGTCTCTAAAATCACATTGCTGTCAATGGCTGCACACCTTAGAGGTATGAAGGAGTACAGTACATGTCAAGAGTTGCAATTTGGCAGAGAGTATTTGGTGTCCAAATCATGCACATATAAAATAAACCAGACCTGTAGGTAGTCAGAGTCAAAATAAAAGACAAAACTGGGAACCAGGTCAAAATAAAATACAAAATGCTGAGACTGTTTCTACAGTCTCAGCATTTTGTATTTTATTTTGCAGGTATATTAATTAACTATAAAAGCTTGTTACTAACACAATTTAAAATAATTTCATTACATTTAAATTTATATGGATAATATAAACACAGACAACTAAACCAATATTAACAACTATGTAATTAATAAATAAAGAAAATATTTACTGACATTTTTGTCTATTTACAATAGACATCATCAGGTATATATGCCAGAACAAAAACATCTTATATCCATAAACCGTTCTCAGATATTCCTCACTAGATGACACGGATATGAGCTAATTAATGATAATTAAAGTGGCATTAATGATAATTTAAATTAAATATGTTATCTGTGTCAAAATAATTATTTTGAAATTGATTTATGTCATTAAAAATCATTCTTTGATGGTTTTAAATAATATACATATATATTTTGTTTGGGATATAATTTTAAAATGTATTTGATTTTAAATTGTTAGCGCAATGTGTTCTATTTACGTTGACAATTTGAACATGTAAAATGTGTTCGATTTTTATATTAGGATTTGAGTTTTTTCTAATATAGTAATAATTTGTTTAGTATGATAATGTAAAACTGATGCCAAAACTAAATTAAATATTTACTTATCTTTTGCTATTAAAGATAAAATAACATACATTTAGAAGTAAACTTTTGAAAAGTTACATTTTACTCCTGAATGAAGTTTTGTTATGACCTCAACAGTAAAGAATAGTAGCAATAGTCTTATTTTTGTTTTGAACATTTCAGATTACTACCTGAACAAGGATTATTCAGAAGTTCATCCAGAATACAATACTTGCATTGTTGGTGAATAAAATTTGTATAGAAAAACATACTTTCGTCAAGAAAATCATGTACAGTATTACTAAGAATGCAGTATAGAATGTATCTTTGTAAGTTTATCTTAACTATTCTATATATATTAAGAAACTTATTATTATAATTAAATATGAATAAACAAAAGCTGTTAAGGTTACCAAAATCATTTATTACAAAATGTTTTAAGATTTTGTTTGGACAAGCTTTCAGCATGTGTGTAAATCAAATATAGAATAATGAAATGGAATATAATATTCACTTTTATAACCAATTAAAATGGAGGTTTATTCATCCAAAAACCTCCATTTCAAGTGGTTATATAAGTGAATGATTATATCCAGCAAATATTTTTAGTTTTAGCTTCGTACTAAATAGAATATATTTTTTAAATTTACAAAAATTAAGAATTTACAACATCTTGCCAAATTACATAAATATAATAATCATATACAGTTAGTATATAATCTTTGATAATGAAATAAAGAATTAATTATAATTTTATATAAATATAACAAAATACAGAAACTGGAGGAAATGTCAGAAAATAAATTCATACCTTAAAAATTAACCTAATTTGATAGTTCTTCATCACTTGAGTCTCAACAAATGAAGACCTATCAGTTAGGTTGAAAATGTTTGTTTCATTAAACCTTTTACTGGATTGATTTTTAAGGTGTAAATTTATTTTATTTATATGAACAATTTTCAAATTGCTTTTGAAGATTATTATAAGATAATGATCATTTTATTAATTTAATTTTGTTTTATTCTTTCAACTAATATTAAACATATACATTGATTAGTCTTTCTGTTGATATTAAAATACAGATTTTGTTGATGACAAGCATATTTTTTGATAAATGATACTGTACAAACTGTTTGTAAATTAAACAATAATAATATTTACTTCATCCAGCAATAAAATTACAAATGAACAAATGTTTTTGAGTCACTTAATGACTCATCTTCAGGTTCAAACATACCTAATAATCCTCACTTATGGGCATTCCATGGATTTACAATAATTTTTAACTTGAAATTAACCAAAAACTTTTAAAAACATAAATATAACTCATAATAAAATTTAAAATAAATACAAATAATAGACATAAGAACATAATATAACAATAATAATATGAATAACATATGTCAAACTATTAGTGTTTTAATATGCATTTTCATGCATTCAAAATAGATGCCATATTCCTTAGTGATGCACTATCCCATTTTGCTAGCTTTGTGTATCTCCAGAATCTTGGTGAAATTGTCCTAATTTTTTTGTCCTTTGCCTATCAGACTATCTTAGCACCCAACTAATCAACAGTGTTGTCTTCCTGAAATGTAAATGAGAATAATGCTGTAGATAATTTTGGTTTAAGTATGTTGTATCTATGTTTCTTTATGTACTGATCAAGGGGTCTAGATGTGTAGCCCATATAATTACAGCTATATCAAATCTACTTTCCAATGCTGAAATCATATACTGTACAGTACGTGCCTATCTTTTTTTTCCATACTTTGTTCTGTGCCATTTCTTAACAGATTGTAGATAGTTGGTTTCTGTGATGTACTTGTCTAATCATTCTATCTTGGGCAATTTGCTGATACATGAAATTCTCGTTAATTTGAATTTGGATAGTTCAAAATTTTGTTAGTTTGTCCTGGCTGGGTATATAGAGATTTTCATGTTAAGGAATTTGGTTAGTTTGAAATATAGCTACTTCGTAATTCAAAGTGATAATTCTGTCTAAACCGTGATATGTGTACATTAATTTGTTTGTTTAGATCAAAATGCCTCCATGCTATAAGTGAACAACAGAGTGCCAAGAACAACTCCCTGGTCAATATGGCTTTGCTTTTACAGTAACTCATTTTTGGGTGTCTCCTCATGGACTACTACTTTTTTCTCTTATTTCATAAAATTTGACTGGGTTTCAGGGTTGCAAGATTGAGCTATGAGTATTTGTAAGGCTCTAGGCTATTACTTTTTGGGCCACTTTAAAAATAATTTGGGCTACATTCAAGGAATTCTGTTTTACTTTTTATAAAATCTATGTGGTGACCTGTGAGGTTCTCACTAGACACATGTCATTTACCTTTAGTTATTTATATTATTATTATTATTTAATTAATTAATTAACGAAAATTGCATTCCGTATAAGTAGCCATATTCCATTTGCTTAATAAATTACATCAGTTACATAGCATTTGACATATTATACAGAAATATATAAATCTTGTATAATTTGGCATCACAAATATTTCACCCCCAGAATTTCAAACTAATGAAGATTTTTTGTAAATGCCATGATGAATTATGGCATCAACATCAGAAGATAAAATGTAAAACCCTGTAGCCTCAATTAAGAGGTCATCTCTGAGAATGAAATTTGTTTTTTGGATTGTCACTGCTGATTATAGACAATGGATTTGTGAAGACATTTTATATCTTCAATATATTTTTACATGAAATCTTTATTTGAAATATTTAAAGACAAAAATAAATCCTATGAAACTATGGTACCAAAGATAAACATGCTACTTTTTAAATAATTTTACAGGAAACATAATTGGTATAATATAGATAGTAATGATTTAGGGCATTTATATCAGGCAATTGTTTGGTTGCCCAGTATATTCTGGTAGTCATTTGGCTTAATATATAACTATTGGTTTTATATATTGATAATTGAATGTAGATAGTTTTTGTAGAATAGAAAAGATAAGAAAATTTCAGCTTGTTTTATACAGGAGGTAATGTCTGCTTCATTAAGATGAAAATTACATTAATAACTGGATATTTTTCAATATATAATGGAAATATACAAATGAGCTGTTCACAGGCCAAATTAATTGTCTCCCTTAGTATATATCCTTGGAATAATCTTTATTATTTTTACATTTTTCACATAACTAATTTTATATCATTACATTAAAGGTACACTTTAATGTAATGATATATAAAAATATATTCTATAATCTTTATTTAAATTTAAATTTTAAAAAGAATTTTTTTTAAATTTATATAGTGGGTGATTGGTTAACGAACAGTTTGGACTACGAACAAATCAGATAACGAACACTTTTGCAAAAGATTTTTATGTTCAGACAATGAACACCTCACAGAACAAACACAAGAAGAAGCGATGTAAAATAATGAATACCGATCGATTTTCCCTTGTCTTCAGGCAATGACTTTGGGAGACATCGACATTGATGCTCAACCTAATATATACTGATCGGATAGTATTCCTTCAAACTTTGAAACTCTTATAATTCCAGCCTTTTATTTTTCTGACAGAATGAATTTTTTTATAGTATTCACGAGACTGTCGGATGGGCACTCGTTAAGTTTTATGTTGGTTTTTATTTTCAAAAGGTGAGAGTATAGTGGCAAAGATAGAGAGTGGGCAGATGTCTGATGTTGCTGGGCAGTATGGCTTGAACAGGTCTACAGTAGGTCACAGTTCAGTCTTATCTAAAAAATATACAGTATAATCAAGAAGACTCAAGCAGCTAAAGGAGTAACAAAAATCACATCTGAGAAATAAAGAATATTGAAGAGCTCATAATGGAACCTGAAACTGATCTGACAACAGAACATCAAGAACTCTTGAATGAAAAACACCAAGAAACTCGGTGACATATGTTTTCTTATGAAAAGGAGGATTAATGCCGATAGCTGCTATTAAAGATTTTTTGAAGAAATAGGAGGATGTCAGAACAACAGTCTTAGAATGGCATCTAAACCAGGTTGAGGTTAATAGGCTTGGGGATCTCTACAATTACAATGCTATTAATTACTTCTGAAAAATCATGGAGAAGAGAGAAAATTCAATCGACATTGGACAGATTCTTTAATGCCTCACAAACAGAAAAAAACATGACTGATAAAAATGCAAGACTGTGTATATATGTATATTTATCATTACATATAAATAAATGTAGTAAGAAAGTATATGATTTTTTATTTTGGGGGTCTCCAAAACGGATTAATCAAATTCCCATAAAAATCTATGGTTAACAAACAATTCGGATAGCAAACACAGTCTTGGAATGGATTATGTTTGTTAACCAATCATCCACTATATTATCAGTTTCTCTACTTTTTTTTTTTGGAATTAATTGATTCAGCAAATGAGCAACTCAAATTTTGATGTGTTAGCTTTAATGTTCTATTTAGTTGGGTAGTGATGTGGGAAAAGACCAATAGGTGATATAAGGGACAACTTAATGGAGCTCATACATGTCCAAAGTCAGCATGGGACATGTGCGATTGGTATGATTTGTTATGGCTCCACACAGAATGGTTTGAGTTTAAAGCTGGTTTGATCTTTCTGTAATTATCATTCAGTTTTCTCAATGGAAGTGTTGATTTCCACAGTACAAAATAGAAGTGTACTGTGGAATAAAATAAATTACGCTATAAAAAAGTTTATAGTGTAACTATGACATCCTGCATGTATTTTTTCTGCGATATAATCAAAGATATTGTCATTTTTGTATGTTCACAAAGTACCTTTTCATCCACTCATAACTGAGGATACTGATGATGAAATTTACCATTAATCAATCTATCCCTGTAGATCATACCAATTTTTTCTCTGTAACATTTTTTTTAAAAGTATTTTCAATGTCACTAAACTACTTTTTATTAGTAAAATGGAATATACCATCATTATTCAACTCTGAAAAACTTTCTTCTACTAATAAATTGCTCATAATGTAGTAAGAAGATATATTGTAATTTGCCACCTTTGGTCTTCCTGCAAATATCTGGGATGCATGCATTAAATGCAGTGCCCTCATTACATGCACTTGCATTCAGCTGGGCCATATTGTAAGGCATTCCAGAAGAGGCAGAAGTGAACATAAATGCTGAAGATTATATTCTTTTTGACCAAACCATCAAAATTGAAGTAAACAGAAATACTGTTCTTAGATAGTTGGAGCAACAATTCCCAATGCAATGAAGACAATGTTGTTGAAATAACAACAGAAATATCAAGAACAGGAAGGAAAGAATCCAATTCAGTCATTTTCTAGCTTTTTATTTGCATTAAAATAAAAAATTATTTTCTATTTAAGATGACAGAACATTCATGCAATGCATTACAAGAAGTAATTGAAGAAACTGAAAGAAATCTTAAAGCAAAAGCATTTACAGACAGATGTGTGCACTTATTTCACTTTCACTTCATAAATTCCTTAAAGTGTATGCCTCTTATTACAATTATATCAGTCTATTTGTTAAAATGTTAGTTTAACTTTAAGCTGAAATACAATACAGATTATTTTCCTTAATACAGTCCTCTGTTGTGTAAATTAAAATTGCCATAGTCAACAAAAGACAAATTAAAAATAAGTAATCTTTTTATATTGTAATTTTGCATTTTGTCCTTTGCTATTACAGATAAAGTGCATAGGCAATTGAATTTCCATTTTTAATAGATTTTAAGGCAAATTCTCTGTTAAGTGAAAATCTCTTTATAACAGGAAACTTTTACTCCTAAACATCTCATTTTATAGAGACTCTTTTTTGTATTTTAAAACAATGTAATCTCTTGTGTTTTCAGTTTGTGATACTTAGATTCAAAATCTTTTTATTTTGTTTCAGGCAGTAATCATATTCCTTCTTTTATCTAACAATGGCATAGCTATCACAATAATCATTATTATGTGTATTGAATAAAAGAAATGAGTGGTGATAAGAATATGTCATGAAATTGAAAGTATTCTTTAGTGCCAATGACGAAAGCTAGGTGTACAGTACATGATGATTCAACTAAGGGAAATTAATTTTTTATAGTTAGAACTGAATTTATAACTACCTTGAGATAAGAATTCCCTATTTATCTAAAATTTGCAAGATTGTTTTTGATCTAATCTGATTTAATAAAAACGAGCATACTTTGTAATTAATGTATTCTTCAATTAAAATGAATTTGGAGTTTTTTAATATTACAACTTAGGGACTGAATTTAATATTACAACTTAGGGACTGAATACCTTATATCCTAAGTTACTGTTGCATGGCATGTTCAATAGAAAAACGGAACTGGACTTTTTGGTTGGTTTTTCGACAAGGAATCACGTGATATGATTATTATATGCAGTTTTAATCATCATGTTTTATTTTAGTATCTCTTGATACTAAAATAAAACATGATGATTAAAACTGCCATGATGATTAAATATGACATGATGATTAAATACTGTCAGTTATGGACTATGTTTGTACTCAGAAGTCTTAATACCTGCAATTTCGTAAGAAAGAAAATTATACCGCCCACCAAGCCCATGAAGTTCCCTTACAGCCTGCATCCAGAATAGGTTGCTCATCACTGGTTTATGTCTTGAAGCAGTAACCATTTTCTTGTTTCAGTTGGTATAAGATGGAAAGCCTACTTAATTCTGGAATTCGATGCAGTTTCAGCTTTTACAGTTTATATCATTCGGATAATTTTACGATAGCAGTGAGATGCTGTATCGTATGATATGAGCTCCAATTCCAGAAAATAAAATAAGAGCGGATTACTAATTTTAGATTTATAAATCTTTGAATATTTCTCATGAAATTTATAATAATTGCATTGTTTGTATTACACTATTTCGATCTACCGTATTTTATGGACTATAAGACGCTACAGACTATAAGATGCACCTTAATTTTTAAACAATTTTTTTTAAAAAATACCTATAAGACGCTACGAAGTATAAGACGCACCTGAATTTTGGAGGCAATTTTTTGAAGAAAAAAATGCGTCTTATAGTCCGTAAAATACGGTAATTAAGTAGCTTTCTTTAAAACAGTAGAGGCTATTTACAGTTTCAGACGTCTAACAGAAAGTTCTAACGGTAAGAACATCCTATTTATTCTCAACTTCATAAATTTCAGTAAGGCATGTGATTCAATTAATGGTAAAAACTCATAAATCTTGAGCATTCCTGATGTTTCAACTACTGTATATAATTAGAAAAGCAATCACAACTCCGTACTCAAACTTTGAGAGTTTTTTTTAATGGCCATGTTCTAACTAAATCCCTTGAATTGATGTTAATGATAATTTTATCCAAGTGTTTTGGCTAAATCAAGTAACTCTCTTAATAAATAAATTGGCCAGGGTGACAGTAACATATAAAAAATATTTATTGGTTTTGATTTTATGAATATTTTCGTAATTCGCCCGTTTCACCTCAAAGAACACAACATTCTTTAAGGCTGATGTCAAGACGGACAGGCACATGAAATAAAAGGTCGACTCCACTGTAAAGGCTGTTTGTGTTCCTGAGGTGTTGATAAGACAAAATATGAAGACATCTATGGCTCTTCTAATTTTGTGAATAGTTTTTCATATAATTAATCATTTCTTAATTTTGAACTTCATCTGTATAGAGCTCACTTTACCGATAAAGTTCATATCACAAGCGGATAAAAATGACAGTATTTAAAAACAAATGGATAAAGAAAGAACAAAACTTTACATTATCTGGATAAAGATGAAATTTTAAGCCCATCTATCATTGTTTGGATAGAACTGAATATAGATGTTACCTTCCTATGGACATGAGCAATTTATTTTTATTAGCCAGTACTTGGATATCTGTCTGGTCTGAAAATTTTTCTCTAATTTCAAGCCAATCTGAGTATTGGCAACGATTTTTTCGTGCCTATGGTAAACTCCTTGAAAACATTTGTAGTGTCTAGTTAATTATATTAATGTTATATTAATAAATACAATTGAAGACAAAAATAAACATATGTTTTTTTAAAGTCCTAGCTCTATCCAATTAAGTCAGAGATATTACAGAGAATTTTTATCACTCATCGATAATATTTTCAGAGTTCTCAAGAATTGTGGAAAGAAAACAACTGAGCCTACTTTGGATTGACAGGACACACGCCCAAGGTGAAATTAAGTTTGGCAATTTAAATTATCAAGTTTGACTGATGATGATGTGCTAATTGATATTGACATTGTTCCAATCCAAATTCATTTTGATACATCGAGTGTTATGGTTAAGTTTGAAGCCAATACGGAAGAAATAACAGCAATGGATGTGTTTTAGTGTAGAATTTACATACTGAAAACTTTAGGAATGCTTTTGAAAATGTAGAGAATCTCCGACTTTTAGACTAGCTAATCGAAAATAGTGTGAATGACATAATTACAAGAAAACGAAAAACATTTAGCATTGGCAGAGAACTCTATAATCTGGAAATCACGAACGGTATCTCCTCCGACTAAAATTAGGCTATATAATACAATATACAATTTTATCGACAAATGGATTGTTTGCATAAGAGTTATCTTGTATCAACGTATTCGATGATAAATATTTGTGAAAGAAAACTCATAACTAACGAAGGAGAGACTGACGACAGTAAGAATGTACTGTATAGACCTGAATTTGAAAATTGCAGCCCAATTAGCATTTTTCCTATACAAACCACTAGATAAGGTATCTTTGTCTAATGTGCACAAATATAAAATTCAACAACTAAAATACTTAGAGTTAAAAATGAAAATTGCGATATACGATCTGAGATGAGAAGAGAACTATGACTATAAAACTAACTTGGAAATCCTGCTAGAAGTCCATCTACTCTGTTTGCCAACATGGAAAAACAAAGTTTTTGCACCTGGTTTTTTCTGGAGAATCTTCCAAATGAGTATTTCTGATTTTTAGTTCTCTACATAACAGTTGATTGCCACAGGAAAAGAAGAACAAAAATTCGGTTTGTGAAGTATATTCTGTTAATTAATAGACAAATAAGGAGATTTGGCACATTTTGGGAGCATGCCTGAAACAAACAGGACTGGAACCATAGGTGTAATGGTTTAAGATGTTCAACTTAGGGACTGAATTTAATATTACAACTTAGGGACTGAATACCTTATATCCTAAGTTACTGTTGCATGGCATGTTCAATAGAAAAACGGAACTGGACTTAAACTATTACACTTATACCATCCTAAACTATTACACCTATAGATATTAATCTGTACTTCCCTATATGCAATAGTAAACAAATGAGGATAACAAGGAATTTCACTAGCATGGATTTGTTATCTACCTTTAAGTTTTTTTTATCCAAAGTTATGGAAATTTTCATGCGGTTTCTAAGCTAATTCCAATCTTCGAAAAGAAATTTCGCCTAATTTCCTATTTGTTCCAATTTCAGAGGAATCTTTTTGACTCCTCTGAAAATTGACATAAATTTGGCCATAAAAATGAACTTTTTCTTAATGTCTTTGTTTTTTTGGTGTATGGTTCAGATATCGAACCTAGTATATCAAAGTGAATTTTAACAAATTAAATAAAATAATTGTAGCTTTAATATACCCAATAAATAATAGCCATCCCTTGATTAACGTGATTAATCAATTCTTGGATGCTTGATGCTACTGCATATATAAAAATTGTGTTAATCAAATACATTGGTTCCGAACAGTTACGACCCGCTGGAACAATTTTCGGTTAATAAATATTTTTATTTTAATCTTGTCATTCGTAAAAAAGTTTTCTATGATAAAAATGTGTAACTAATTTAAAAATTAAATGAAATCTTAGCGCTGCCTACCTTTGTCAGACAAAATTATATTCCATCCTGTTTGTTTTTTTTTTCCACATAATGTATGGGTAACAATCGTCATGTCCATGACACACTAAGATTTGTTGCAAGTTCACGAGGAGTTGTTTGTTTATTTTTAATAATTTTTTTTTCTGAAATTCCTCTTCAACGGCATTTGGGCGGCCTGTACGTTTATATCCTTAAGTTCAAAATTTTCCGAAGGAAACTTTTAGAACTTCACTTGCCACGTCCGACATTTAGGGAGCATCTTTCCCATACGTACTATGAGTATTTTTTACTGTTTGTATGGCATTATATTTTTTTACGAAACTTAGAACATAATACGCCTGATATGCATTTTATCGCATATGGCCACGAACACACATGCGTAAAATTGTGTGGCAGAAAACTGAATCAGAAATCAGCTTTCAGTTCAGTTTCTGTTTTACGCTTTTATGCCAGAACACACATACGTAAAAATTCTGACCGAATAGGAAACACCACTGCCACCAACAGTGCTAATTTTATTAATTTTTTCTTGTCATATATCTATTCCTTTGTACCTTCCATTTTTTCCGCTTCCTCTGCTATAATATAGAAAATTTAAATTAATACACTTGTATTCCGAATTCAAATAAAGAACTAATCTAAATACTAAGCCTATAAATCAATTCTACTAGACCTACCTGTTATTTGAAATTTTGCACTTACAACCATCCATAAACGTTGTTTAAATACAGTGTCTTTATGCATGACACTGATGTGGTCGAACGGATTCGATAAACCCCTGTATTTCATTTATTTTTTGTTTTTTCGAGACCGTCACAATTGTAGGGTTAACCCTCGTTGCCGCCATTGTTAGAACAAAAAGCACGTGTCTACTTTGACGTCACAGCAAAGACTTCTCTTTATTGGAGGAATTTTGGCGTAAAAAGTAGAAACGCGCTCTACTCTATTTTCAGTTCTGTTTCAGCCAAAATTTCAGAAAAATTTTTACGTTTTCTGTTTTATACTAGATTTTACGCCGGATTTTACGCATGTGTGTTCCTGGCCTTACGCCGAATTTTACGCATGTGTGTTCCTGGCCTATCAGGCATTTCGATTTGATTTTACGCAAGCAAAATGTGAAGTAGTTATAAAATAAGCTTCTTAACAAAGGATACAATTTCACATTAGCAGTAATGTATTAAATTTCACAACTATCATAATTAAACTAGGTATATCTATATCGGAAATTATCCTCAGCAAGAAAATACCAAATTCACCAACGCCTTATTTGCTGAGAAAAATATATAAATGTTAAGTAAAGTCAGCTGTTAAAGCAGCGTTAATTAAAATTTCTGCCGCGTATATAAAGGGGATTGTCTCAATTAATTTCGCTCGTTAATCAAATTCCGCGTTAAACAAGGGATAACTGTATAGTACTTCGGGATGAAGTTATTCCTAGCCAAAGTGAAATATAATGCGGCCCCTTATTTACTTTTCGTAAGATTTCGATACAACGAGCCAATTTTTTTTATTCCTATTCTCGATTTATGAGAGAAAATATTCGATATAACGAGCACTGACTGATATTTACGAAAACAAAATATTCTAATCGCGAGTATAATGGGAAATTTCCGCGCGCTTAGATTTGATGTCTCCTAGATTCCATTCTGTATATTCTGTTTCATTCGCACTGTGTCTTCGTCCTTTAAGAGTTCTAACGTGATGTATACTTTTTAAATAGAATAGATCCACACTACTGAGTCGCTCACGGTCCCGTTTGGCCATTAAGTCTGGCGCAAAGTTAACAGATCGTTTTACAAACAAAACTTTTTAAAATTAAAATTACTGATTAGAGAGAGTATTTTTAGAAACACTGAACCCTATTTCAAAATATAAAATAAAACGTTTTCTTATATAAAAATTTTTCTTGTGCTATGACACTGTGGCTAAGGCCACGAACACACATGCATAAAATTGTGTGGCAGAAAACTGAATCAGAAATCAGCTTTCAGTTCAGTTTCTGTTTTACGCTTTTATGCCAGAACACACATACGTAAAAATTCTGACCGAATAGGAAACACCACTGCCACCAACAGTGCTAATTTTATTAATTTTTTCTTGTCATATATCTATTCCTTTGTACCTTCCATTTTTTCCGCTTCCTCTGCTATAATATAAAAAATTTAAATTAATACACTTGTATTCCGAATTCAAATAAAGAACGTGCGTGTAATCTAAATACTTAAGCCTATAAATCAATTCTACTAGACCTACCTGTTGTTTGAAATTTTGCACCTATAGCCATCCATAAACGTTGTTTAAATATAGTGGCTTTATACATGACACTGATGTGGTCGAATGGATTCAATAAACTTCTCTATTTCATTTATTTTTTGTTTTTTCGAGACCGTCACAATTGTAGGGTTAACCCTCATTGCCGCCATTGTTAGAATAAAAAGCACGAATCTACTTTGACGTCACAGAAAAGACTTCTCTTTATTGGAGGAATTTTGGCGTAAAAATTTTACGGCGTAAAAAGTAGAGACATGCTCTACTCTTTTTTCAGTTCTGTTTCAGCCAAAATTTCAGAAAAATTTTTACGCTTTCTGTTTTACGCTAGATTTTACGCCGAATTTTACGCATGTGTGTTCCTGGCCTAAGAACATTATTTTTAATTTTGAAGTTTAGACTATTTACGAAAAAATATAATATTTTTTGAGTCTATCTTTAATTTTTTCACACTACCATAGAAGTAACAGTTACAATGCTGTTTTTAGAAGAATAAACTTCTTTCACAAGGTAAAAACAGGTAAAATTCACAACGTTAAAAACGATCAAGTGCCAGCCTTTCATTAGAGGTTCTGACACTTTTACATTAAAAACAAAGAATTCTTCTCACCATACTGTCCTTATCCAATTAATAACTGCTTCTAGCCCCCTGGTGGTAGGTACGAGTTATGCAAATCAAGTGAGTAACTCGTATCTACCACCAGATGGCTAGAAGCAGTTATTAATTGGATAAGGACAGTATGGTGAGAAGAATTCTTTGTTTTTAATGTAAAAGTGTCAGAACCTCTAATGAAAGGCTGGCACTTGATCGTTTTTAACGTTGTGAATTTTTTTTTACCTGTTTTTTTACCTTTTTGTGAAAGAAGTTTATTCTTCTAAAAACAGCATTGTAACTGTTACTTCTATGGTAGTGTGAAAAAATTAAAAATATATTTTTTCGTAAATAGTCTAAACTTCAAAATTGAAGATAAAATATCCTGAGTCATCATTGAACATTATTTTTATTTACTATTATTTATTCAATCCTCTAATCCAACATAAAAATATAATTTAAATTTGTCCCTTAATCAGGGCTGGCTGAAGATTTTGCGCAGTCTCAAAAGATAGGTATTAGTGAGACCTCAAAATATTTGCAAAAATAATTTTTTTAATGAAATTTTTCTAGAAATTTGAAAGTGCGGGCCCTCGGTCTGAGGCCCGAAAAACCGATGTCCGAGCTGGACCTGCTCTTAATGAATTTTTGAATTTATTAAAATATCAATAAAGTGGAAGAAAACAGTATCGGGAATGCGGTTTTTTTTTTATCACAGCGATCAAAATTATCACTAAAATAAAAACTGCAAAATGATTGAAAACATTTAAATTACAATTATGATTTTTTGTACTTTGTTTCCATTTGTAGACTTGTCTTAACACCTATCGGTAAATTAAGTGACAATGTAATTAAGAGTGGTTCGGAATGAAATAATCTATTTCGAAATTATTTAAAATCGATATTCGATTATCAAGAGTGTTGTAGATTTTTCCCAAATTCCTAATTTTGCCTAATGCATTATTTTGAATATCTCAAAATGTTTTAAGCAGTAGTCACATCTTGCAATTTCAGCCGCGCAGACAACTGTAACTGCAATGTTTGTTCCCTGTTTGTAAACCACCTCTGAAAACCTGCGCGACCGGGACCGTAATACCCTATTCACACTGTACATTTTAAGCGGGATTAAGATTTAAGCAGAATTAAGTTAAGTCGCATTGTCGAAAACAAGATTAACTACTCGTTCATACTAGGTAATTAAAGCGAATTACAGTAGAGCATCGATTATCCGATTCAATTGGGGACGGATTGGTCGGATAACTGAAAAGTAGGATAACCGAAAAGTATGAAAAAATACATTATTAGTATAGTGTATTAGGTCTGGTTTAAATACTAGCCTCCCTTTCATGGTCGAGCCAGTGCTGCCAGCTAAAACATGCAAAAATTTAACAGAAATAACATTAAAGTAGCCAAGACAACCAAATATTGTAGCGCCACATCACTAGCGGACATTTGAATTTGCCGACTAGAACGCGGTAGGTTAACCGATAAGTCGGTTAATCGGGGGTCGGACAATCGATGCTCTACTGTATTCGCTTAGCCCTCAAGTGGGTGTACTCAATATTACATTTTAAATAAAATCAAACTTTTGCTTATTTTTCGTAAATCATCATAAATTAATTTATATTTAGTAATTTAAAATATAAATAACTTATTTAAAATGCATAAGACGTCAGTTAGGAATTATTAACATTTATTATCAGTGATGTGGTTGTCGTTGGCAGCATGATTCTCTCAATGTTTATATCACTTTAGCGATAGAACTGTGATAAGAATGGATTTTTTGACAGAAATTTATATATATATATTTTTTTTTCGTAAACAAGAAATTTATATTATTATTTAAACTTCTTGTACCGAAGCAGCATATACATGCTAACAGAGAAGAGTTTCGTTTGTTCGAATATTTGTACCTGTACATCTGCTTCCGCCATTATTTTTGAACTTCTGGCGGTCCTCGTGGAAAGCTTGAAGCAATTTAAGCTTCTTTGAGAAAGCGACTTAAGTTGAGTCGGTTGTTGGTAGTTAAACCGGTTTAACGTTAAGTCAGTTCCGTTCATATTTCATACCTTAAGCTGGCTTAAAATGTAGTGTGAATAGGGTATAACAAGAAACAAAAAGTTTGTTCTACTCGTGCCGATTGCAAACGCGCATCCAATCAGAAAACGCCTTTGTGCACGTCATACGGTGGCAACTTTGAAAATAGTTATCATCATGACGGAAAGTGAGAAAACTGGTACAGCTTTAGAATCGAGATTCATCGAGCTGATTCAGATTTTAATTTTTAGTTTGGTCGAACATAAGACAAAAGAGCACAGGTATGGCGTGAGATAAAAGAAAGTACTGTACATACGTAGGCGTACCCACTTTTAGACTTCTGGATATAAAATGTTTATTGTTTTTAGTTTAGTAGCTATATTATATTAAATACACCTAAAGATTAAGTCAGGAGTAGCATTATTTGCGATCGATATTAATTCGCTTTAAAAAAGTAGAAGATAGGCGAAATGAATGTTGGTTTATTTTAAGATCACGTGTTTTCTGGTTTCACCAACGAGCAATGTGACCATGACAAGATGAGCGAACTCGTACTCGTTGCAATTGCCTGCTCTTCTAGAAATTGCTAGGTGTGACCGCTACGTTAAAATATTAATGGAGCTGTAGACATCAATATAGTGTAATATGCGTAATATCAGTTTGCCCCATATCGTCTTCCGTTATCTAACCCTGGTGTTTTCAATACCTATCCTTATATGTTGCAATATATAATTCCTTAAATTAACACTATTAGAATTATATACTGTACAGTACATTGATTAAATAAATAACTAAATAATTTTAAAAATTCAAAAAATAATAATCGATAGTAAGACAAAAGAAAATTATATAATTTAAACCAGATTCACTGCTTATTTTATTTTTTATCCTTTATGTTATTTTACTAATCTGATTTTATTTATATTCTTTGTATATTTTAAATCATCTGTTGTAGTTTTATAACTAAGAAAGAATATTTTCGATATTTATTGAAGATACTAAACAATGCAATCGCAATCTATACGATCTGACTTTTAATTAATAGAATCTTATAATGCAAATAACAATAAATCTTGATTTTTTTGGGCTACAATTTGAAAAAAAAAATTGTAGACTTATAAATTTCCACTGATGTGCAGGGCAAGACACTGCTAATTTGAGGTGGAGAGCATGTTTTAAATGAAATAAATTAAAAATATGATTAAAAATTTCAGCCCGGCATTGTGACGATGTGACAATAAATAATTGCTCGTTTACCTTATATTTTAAGGTAAATATAAGGTAAATTTTTGGTAAGGTTGAATTTTTAAAAAGTTTCATACAATATACCTAGTACGTAAGTTTTTGTTATAAATTTTATTTAAGATTCAATTTAACTGACCTAAATAAGGTAAAGTTTTTTACACATGGCATAAATCGAACAATTTTATTTTAATCTAGTAATTAAAGCGTTTAAACCGAAATTTGATAATAGAAACAAACTTATCCAAGATTTTCTTATGATCAAAATTTGTACCTCGTTTCGGGAAAAATTGGACATCCAAATCATGTTCTCCAAGCAATATTAAACTGCCGTAAAACACCTATTTGCCTATCAATCGATGATTCTAAATTAAATTGGGATCAAATTAATTCGAATTAATTCGTTGGTTGATTGACTGAAGAAATGTTCATTAGATATTTAAGAGCTGCATCACATTGTATTGAATAATGTAGAAATTTCCATATCTGTACCTGAAATCATATAGTTTTCGCGACAGCTTCATGTAATATCCGATTGTAATTTACGCCAGAGTTATATTCTGGAAGCGCGCGAATAAACAAAAATTCGCGTAATGTAGAAATAACTTTCTTTAAAAATGATTTTTTGAGAACGAAGTACGCTCGTAAATTGAGATTGAGTCTATAAATTCGTAATAATTGGTCATATGATTTTTTAAAAATCTTAACTATCCAACTTCAATTTTCATTTGAATTCCTTAAAGTCGCGAAAGATTTAATAAATTGCTCGATTCGACAATCAAATCGGTTTTAGGTACTGTAAATTGAATAGCAATGCAATAGAAAGAGGGGTTTCTTGTGATTTTACGTAAGAAACAAAAGGAAAATGAGCGCAAAATTAATTTGGTCCGAGAGATATCAAACTGTGGCGGTTGCCATTCCACTCACTAATTCTACCCGGTGAAATTATCCGGAATGATTGTTGGATCCTAACTCGTTTGGATTTTGTAGATGATTAAGGAGGTACAGTAGAGCTTCGAAAATTGGAACCAATTGGGGATTGGGGTTGTTCAGATTAGTGATTTGTTCCAATTTCCGATTATGTACGAAAAAATATATTAACCTGTCCGATGTTCAAATGTTTCTTTGTTGCGTATCGCTTCCTGTTGAATTTTTCTCCGTTGCGTGTCGCTTCGTGTTGAATTTTCGTCGATTTTAAGCCTAACGAAAATTTTTATAATAATAATCGAGGCTATCGTATCGTTAAAAATTATTTCTTTATTTTGTACAAACAAAATAAATATATTGAAGAATATAAAAAACATGAAAATTATACTTTAGAAGTAAATTTAGTATCAAAAACGTTCGATTCAGCACGACACAGTCCGACTGAAAATCGTTCCAGTTTCCGGCCATTTCAATTACCGACGTTCCAATTACCGACGCTCTACTGTATTACCGTATTTACTCGCATATAAGACGAGGTTTTTATTCATTTATCGCAGCCTCATATTCCTAGATCGTCCTATCGCGCGAGGGAATGATTCTTTGCAAATAATTTTTGTGAACCGTGTACTCGCATTTTTTACTGGATTTTACCCTCATATTTTAAATATACGAGGGTAAAATCACACAAGTATTTTATCTGGGTCGTTTGAATCGTTCTTGTATATTGTCAGGAGTAAAGATGAATAGCAATAGGAAAAGCAAAGCTTTTGAATTAAATTTCAGATTGAAATTTCAAAATCACGAGGGAGCACGATATAAGTTTTAATCCATTCCCAGGTGAAAACAGGTGATTATTCGGAAATCAGAATTCGGAAAAACTCGTAAGTGTAATCGACGGAGAGTGGATTCGACTGTTAAGAATTGGCAAAAGAAAAAAAAAAGGCTCCCGATTGTCCAGCTTTACACGAACAAATTATGTTGTCGATTTTACAAGATTGTTCCTTAAAGCTTAAAATGCCAGTAATTTTTGTGGGACAATGTGTGCATTTAAGTGCATTTGATATTTTACTTGTGATTAAATGAAATAAAATTAGAATTGTATTAATAAATCTAATTTTCTTTATTTTGATCTTTAAAGTCACACCTCGTCCTATATGCGAGTAAATACGATATTTTCGGATTCTTACATTTGTCTTTGATAAAATTTGGGCATTGCAGAAATAATCCCTTCCGCTTATATCAGAACAAAATTCTTATTAATAAGTTATAATTCTTACGCTCTTATTATAGAAACGAAGACTTCTAAACAAAGTTCATTATGCATGTTTTTTCCGAAAAATTCGTACTTAAAAAAATTGTTAGATCAACAATATTTGAAATAAGTTATGATTTTAATAGGTGAAAACATTTCGAGCGATTCTTACTATGTTCAAACTCGAAGTGGTCGTATTAACGAGTTGTATTTTACGTATAATTCGAATGTACAGTACTCTTTCCAATGGCATATTGTTTTAGAAAGTATACCATTCTCAGTTCGTTAGTTTTATTTCTTTGATCTTGGCAGTCACGGTTTAGTTTCTTTTCGTAAAATTCTATCGGATGGAGAAAATTTAATAATATAGTTTTATTCGAATTAATTGTAGTTTTTTTTAGACTACCTGGCCCAAACACTACAACTTTATAAAGTTGCAGCATTGCGTATATTACAATTTTTGATGCACTCTTTCTTCTAAAAAAGTTTTTTTCAGTTTTTATCATGAAGTTTACATGTGACTGTTGTTGCATACCGCCGCGATAAACAAGCCAATGAAGATATAATAGCGAGTTTGAGGCGGAAGTTTTAAACGCGAAAACGTGTACGTTGGACTTTCAGCACCGCTTTCCTGTAAGCCTAGAAGTTTGACAATGGCGTTTGGAACGTCGAGCATGATTCCACTGACTTTCCAAACACAATTGTCAAACTTCTAGGCTTACAGGAAAGCGGTTCTGAACGTCCGACGTACACGTTTTCGCGTTGAAAACTTCGGCCTCAACCTCGCTATTATTTTACTCGTCTATTAAGAACATTAAACTTTGCTCTATTAAGCTATTAAGAAAAAAATAAAAATAAAAAACTGCTGCTTTTTATTTTTGAATCAGATTTTAAAGTAGATACGCCGCCATGATTATACGATTGTGGAATTGCAATGCACTGATGTAAACAATAGATAGTTACTCTGATGTGCGATCTAAGTCATGCATAGTATCTTACAGTTTTTGCGATATACAGTATAGTGACAGCAAAGTACCTATGTGGCTTTTATCAACACAACTTTCATTTCAAAAATGTTGCAGCGTGTTCGGAACCTATTGCAATCTTAATACCAGTCTAATCATTAACCTTGCTATATATTTCTTAAAACGTTTTGGTTTACATCTCAGGGAACAGAAGATCTCTTTCTTTATGGAACTCTGATTGTTTGGAGAGAGCGCTATTTGTTTATTAGGTATTCCTTTCGACCTTTCTATATTTAAATGTAATAAATACTTGCTTTACATTTACAAGATTCAGCTTAAACGTCAACCGAAAAAAATAAATTATTTTCCGAAACTTGTGTGGGTGTTAATCTTAGTGGGGTTACGCAGTTACCGGTGGCCAAAGATAGAAATTTGGTATGGTGTGGGGCTAAATATCCGCTTTCAGACTTATGTAATTATGGAAAGACTGCTGTTTTTCACGCCAGTTTTTTTAATGGGAACTAGTGTCCCATTTTAAAACTACCGCAAAAAACGATTGTTCGGATAATTACGAAGGAAACTGTGACTGTATGGGCACTATTACTAAACAAGAGCCGTTGATCCTTTACAGAAGATCGTTTACAAAAGGCCGAATAATTAAACGGACATGCTGTTTCTAACCCAATTAGCCAAGAAATGATAACATGTAATAAGATCGGAATAAAGAAGCAGTCATCTAACTTTGATCACTCTCCTCTGAAAATTCATCCGAATTTTGGAATGTAATGAATTTCTCTTCCTGTTCGGGACCTACTCACCGACGTATAAACGAAAATCCTCTGTCCAATGGAGCGCCTGACTTTTGGCATATTAGACGCAGACCACTTCAATGACCCTTCATGCCCAAACGGACAAAGAGAAAAAAAAAGGGTACGGAGGAACCTGCTGTTTTTCATTCGTTACCTACTAACACCCCAAAAAACGTTAAAGATCGAATGGGCTTACGTCGAATATGGAAAGGTCGATTCCTTTCGTTTTATTTATTTAAACTAGCAGACGCGCGAAGCAATCACTCTGCTAATATGTAACTTCTGGCAAAAATTATGGAATCACTCCATCCTAAAGACATTTTTGCAGTTTTTTAAGCATGTAGCAAATAAACAAAACAAGCAATACAAAATACTTTTTTTAAGTAATAGTCACACCTTTTGACTACTTTAAGTAAACGTTTGGTTTGAAAATTGAAATAACAACATATAAATTAAACACATTTTTTAACATATATATGTTTAATATATTAATTAAATATTTTTTAATTTCATGTATAAGAAAAAATTGGAATCATAAAACTAAAGAAAAAATTATAGATTCAGTCAACATAGATAATTTTATTAAAACTTTGTTGCTTCATGTCGAGCTTTCGTGACAACCTTAATTCTTTCAGGAATGGATTTCACTAATTAAAAACAATATTTGCTAGCAATAATTTTTTTTTTAAAGCTTTTCCGAATAACAATCATGAGATTGATTTGCAGCTTTGTTTTGAACCAATTTCTTTAATTTCCATTATATGTTTTCTATTGGGTTGCGATCTGGGCTGTTTGCTAGTCAGTCCATTGTGTTAATGAAAATCGTTAACCATTCGAGACTTATGACAACATGCATTGTCATCTTGTAAAATGAAATCATCACCATCAAGCATAAACATATTTTCAGTGGATGGAATAAGAACAGTTATTGCCAGGGTATACGTCAATGTATACCTAGGCATTAACTATTGATGCAATAGTGACTAGCATTATCTCCAAATAATAATTATGGTAGGAAATTTTGACGTTTTCTTTAGGCAGTTATCCTTATAAGCGTCACTAGAATGGTACCAGACAAAAGTTCCAGGATCATCTCCATGACCAATACAAATTTGTGACTCATCACTAATACAGTAGAACCTCGATTATCCGGACTAATTGGGGATGAAGATAGTCCGGATAAGGGAAAATTCCGGATAATCGAAAAATAATACTGTACAGTATTTAAATCGTGATCAAATTTTCAAGAAACAAACGTTCGTTTTGAATTTGGACTACTACTGACCAGCACTAATGCTGCCTTTTGTTTAAAGGCCGTCTGGTGGCGCAAGAAGACGGATTTTATAAAATAAAAAGCAGTTGAAACTGTCAAATTTTTATTCATAAAAATGCAAACTATTTATCGTTTTATGACGAGTAAAATTTTTTCGTCGCGTTCACGGCTTTTAATTAATGCATTCGAGGCGCGAGGCCGTAGGCGGTGGCCCACGTCGCCCATGCCTTACACCGCCCTTGGCCATAGAAATGATGTAATTTGAATATAAATTATTTATAAATATGTATGTCAAGTTATATTTTTATTACGACGCAAAATGTATTGAAAAGTTTAGGACCACTGTGCCGGGTGAGACGTTGTTGGGACAAAAAAGTTATGCATTCCATCACGTACAGTACATAAACAGTGTCGCAATCGCCAAGTGCAAATCAGCAAATTTGTAAAATTTTTAATAAAAAGTAATAAACATTACAGATGGATACTAGTTCAATCTTCTCTGCTTGCCATGTCAGATCACCAGGAAACAATAGTTCCTTGCAGAGACAACCTGTTCTTTAGAGGCTATGCCTCTGCACAAATATGCAAAACAGTTTAAAACATGGTTGGACATGGCAACCAGAGAAGATTGGACTAGTATCCATCTGTAATGTTTATTACTTTTTATTAAATTGTAATTCTGCCAGCCCATTTCTACAAAAAAAAAAAAAAAATACATTGTAAAATTTTTATTTTGAACAATCCGGATAATCGAGGTTCTACTGTATTAT
Source organism: Centruroides vittatus (assembly GCF_030686945.1). Lineage (NCBI taxonomy): Eukaryota > Metazoa > Arthropoda > Arachnida > Scorpiones > Buthidae > Centruroides > Centruroides vittatus. Next base: position 2,101,589 of record NW_027122209.1, on the reverse strand, counting down.
ACTTTCATTTTGTCTTCTACAGTCCACAATTGCTTTAGCCCGTTGTAAGTTTGCTTTCTTATGATTTGGTATCAGTTCTGATTTACGTTTTGCTTTTGTATATAAAAATCAAATTTCTTTCAAAAGATTTCTCGCTGTTCTGGCACAAACTGCAACTACTTTCCACTTCTATTCATCTCTCTGTTGTACACTGTACATTTCCTACTTTCAAGACATATTGCTTTTAGTTTTCTATGTTTATGTTTTATACCTTTTGTGATCGACGATATGTTTTATTTTTATAACAGTTTTGGTTTGTTTATATTTACACGTGCACCAAATTTTACATAGAGCTGACTATGAACAATCACATGTTTTTCAACAGTCTTTACTGAATTTTTTTGGTTAAGCAGTTTTACAATCCTTTTCATTGTTTCGACCTTCTAGGTGCGATGGTTATGTTATGTTAACAGAAGAGTAAGGCAATTCGCTACTCTTCTAAAATTGGCTACGAGCATTCACTTTATATTCAGGCTTACTATTTGCATATTGAACAATATAGGAAACAATGTTTTAAATTTGCTAAATATAAGATTATTCCGTGAAAACCATTTTACGGAATTGTTTTCAGAGAATTGCATAATGAACCGTACTGTTTGTCACAACAGTGACATAAACAAACATTACGGTTCACTATGCAATTGTCTGAAAACAAATGAATCATTTAGTTACCCAAGGGCTGACATCTTAGCATAACGTAACTTTTATGTAAACTACCCACTCCTTGTATCGCATCATAACAATTAGCTGTATACCCACCCGCTATATCTGTTTATGTAATTTATGGACAACCCCTGTGTTTATTAAACAGAGAATAATTTAATGTTAATTGTGAGTCGGATACTTGGGAAAAAAATTATGGGATGTAAAAATTTTAATTAGAAGATAACTTTTTAAAAAAATTAAGAAAGCAAATTTTAAAAGACTAAATAGAATCGCAGTATAACAGAATCGGATATGCCGCTATTTTTATCGTACTGAATATAAATGGTTTTTATCTTAAACATCTATAAACTCGAAAGTAATTAGGAAAATATTTAATAAATGTACTCTATAACTATTGTCAAAATATATACAGATTATTATAGTGAGAAATTATGGTGACACTTTCGGTTTGCCAGAGTGCGATGATAGGCTTGTATGATTGGCAAAGTATAGATTACGGATCGTACGTAAAACTTTGATTCTAATTCTCTGTGTGGTAATTATCGATGCTTATTCCTAAATATATAATTTACGTAATAAAGGTAATGCCATGACGCGAGGAAGATTCCCGAAAAAACAATAGAAACGGAATGCTAAAATATGAAAATAATAATACTTTAAAGTATATAAGAAGAAATATACGACGTACTGTACGTAAAAAATGTGATGATAAGATAAAATTAAATAAAATTTAGAAAAAAAAATATATATATATATATATATATATATTTTTTTTTTGATATTTGATAATTGATATTTTGTTATATATATATATATATATATATATATATAACAAATATATTCAAACTCAGCTTTTTTAAAAACACTTAATGATACATCCAACACCTTCTATTCGTCGAGAATTCTTTATTTAATTAAACACTAACGTTTTCGGCCTAATGGAATAGGCCATCTTCAGGTGTACTGGTATTCGAACATATTTTAAAATTGTAACAAACGTAATGTACGTTCAAACATTATACATTCAAATTTTAAATGAAAATAATAAATAAACAAATAAATAACGAAATAAAACATACTAAATACACTGAAGCAACGATGATATAAATAATAAAATAAATAACATAAAATAATATAAAATAAAAGTAAAATAAATACATAAAAAAAGGCATCAAAACATAAGGGCAGGTACGGACTAAGAATTATTATATCTTAATTTTTCTTTTATATAGAATTTCCATGCAGAAGCGAATTTAGAATATATATATACTGTAAATATAAAATGATATGTAAATATTTTACAACGCGATGCGTAATTAATCTTCGGTATTTTTGTACATTTTCAGTAGCTCGATAGAAAAACGAGCTACAGTTATTGAAATAATATCTTCAAAAGCTTGGCGGTGGGCTTGCAGTCTCTCAAGAGATGTACTAAAGGTGGCTTCATCGCTGCGAAGTCCGGGAGACGATGACTGCCTGTTTTCTTTAAAGAAAGTAGTCCACTCCTGTTGGTGGTTAATAAGGACCGAATAGAAGAAACGGCTCCGGTGTACAGTACGTTCTGTCAAATAGAAGCTTTCCTTTCCCGCCATTCCATCGGCCGGAAGTAACCTGTCTCTTGTTTAGGAACCCTTCCGGCGAAAGAAGTCGTGAAGAGGAAAGAATTCTCCACTGTCTCTGTTCAAATTTTTTCAAGCATTGTAGCCTGTAGCCCGCTTACTCTATTTTTCAGTGGCAGATTTCTCCGATAACTTTCGTCATTTCTTCCGTTCCTTTCTGTAAATCTCTAATTCCCTCTATTTCGATCTATTCCTCTTCGTTTGGCTTCCTACATGTCTCTAACAAGAAGACGAACCCATCGGAGAACTTTCTCCCTCCGCCAACGCCACTATCCGACCTGTTAATTCCGCCGGCGAATGTCCCCTTTCTCCTATCTTTCGCATTTAACGGTCTTCGAACGATATTAACGGAACGACCGATCTCCGCTCCTTTTTCTTTGCTCGGGTAATAGGGGGCCCGCACCCGTCAGGCCCTTTCTCCGACTCGATTAACCTCTTCTGTAGAATCAGAAGTTCCAATTTTCGTCTTTCGTCGGAGAAGAGATCGGGCTGCGGTCGACCGAAGGCGGTTTACCCCTACTTTGGCCTCTTTCCGAAGACAGAAGCTCGACCGACCCCCGTCTTTATTTATTCTCTTCTTCCTACGGGGTTAGGAAGAGAAGGATAAATAACCCGGGGACGTTACTCGGACGGGATTCTTTCCGACCGAAACACCAAACGCGCTCGGTAATCGGTGGAACCCGGAATGAGAAACCGAGCCACTTTTGCGGAAAAGATCTTTTCTCCCCGGCCATTTGTTGTGTCTTTCCGGCTAAACACTAACGCTCCCCGTCTGACCACGCCCCCGTAGGACCGCTAAACGGAAGGGGACGGAAAGACGCCGGATGCCGCGGTTGACGCCGGTCGGCGTAGCGCCGGCGCGGCGCCCGACGCCTTGGCCGTCTCTGTCCACCAATCGGGTCGGACGGGACTCAAACCGCCTTTTCCCGGCGTGGGTTTCCCTCCCGTCTCCCTTCTTCGGTCCGCTGGTAGCCGACTGGGCGTTTCTCCTCCGCCCGGCGTCGCTTCCGCCCTCGGTCCGCGGATCCGCCCTTTCTTGCCTTTCCCGGTCGACGGTTCGTCCGTCGGAGTTTTCGGGCCGCCGCCCTCCCTCCGGCGGGCCAAAGGTGCCGCGGGCTGGTTTCGGCGGGTCGGCGGCGTTTCGACAGGAACCGCGTCGGCCGTCGGGAGGCGGGTCCCGTCTCCGCCCGCCCTTCTTTCCGGATTCGTCGCCGCGCGTCTATCGATCGTTCCCGGACATCGGCATTTCGGACGTCGGGCGGTTGGCGACGCGTCCCGTCGCCCCGCTGGCTCTTCTTGTGTCGCGCGCTCGGACGCGACGGGCGGCGCGACTCCCGCCGTAGAAAAGCCGTTGGGTGCGGGCGCTAGGTATATGGGAGTCCGGCGGGGAGACCGATTTACGGAAACGAAGGGGCCGACGGGAAGAGCCGGGTCGGAACTGCGGATTCGACGCTAGTCGGGAAGGCGTCGCAGGGGGGGAGAAAAGAACCGGTCTTCCGTCGGGAATTGCGAACTAGACGAAGGGAGGGAGGGATGGAGCGTTCGATATTCGGACGAGCGGTTCGACGGCCGTCGTCGTCGGCGAGCGACGACGCACTGCCGGCCGTTGCCGTGGAGGTTAAGGTTGGACGGTCGGAGGCTCCCTTGGAATCGTGATGGGAACCCTGCGTAGTAGCGTCGATGCGGATACTGTGCGTCGCAACCGGTGGTGGAAGCGTGTGTCCGTCCGTGTGTACGTGCGTGTGTGTGTGTGTGTGGTGTGACCGTCGTGGCTCTTCCGCCGTCGCACCCCGCGTTCGACCCGCGGAGTCCAGCATCTTCGGACTAGGATCGATGGAGATTCCCGTCCGGAAGCCCGTCTTTCGTAACCTCCGGTTACGTTACGTACGACTTTCTTCTCGTAATTAATTCTCGTCGCCTCCGTCGAGAGTCACGTCGACTGCTGCGGACGACGACGACGACAACGACGACGACGACGTCGGCCGGCATCCGGTGGCCGTGTGCCGTGTTTCGGGGCCGCGGCGAGGATTTCCCGTCGGCGCGTGTGTGGTGCGTGCGATTCTCGGTCGACGCCATGGGACTCGCGCCACGTCCTTAACCGTTGCGGGGATGGACCCCGATCGGAAGAGACGGAAGACGTCCGGTCGCCGGTGAGGGGAACGACACGCGGAGCTGGTGCGTGGAAGGAAAATGTTCCCCTTGCTGTTACACGTTCATAGCAGGTGTGCAGTTTTTTGTTTTCGTCCCTATGTCTAGCTGGGCCTTACCGTCGTTTCTCGCGTCGCCTCGATTAATATTTACGCCGAGGACTGCGGTCGAATTCGGCTTTCCTTTCCTTCCCTTCTGTTCAAACCTACGTTTTCTGCAATTCCGTCGACGTTTCTTCTCCATTAATTACGACGTCTGCGGATCGATGGCCGGACCACCGTGCCGTTTACGCGTCCGTCTCGGACAGAAAACGTGTGACGCTGACGTTTTAAACAAACCGAAAAATGTTTAACGTTTATCTGCTTCTTCATCCGCCCGTTTTTTACATAATAATAAAATTCCATTTCACACCTCTCCCGCCCTTTGTTTTTTTACGTTTTCTCCTAATCGAACGTTTCGTTTTTTCCGTCGGTAACCCCCCCGCCGTCGTCGACTCGTGGATCGAGGACGCGTGGGAAAATGGGTTGGGAGGGACGGCCTCCCCAGAGGGCGTCCTATCTTCTACCTGCCTTCTGACGTTTTTGAGAGGAAGCCTTTTCCCCACTATGTCAGGGGCAGCTGTCTCTGCATCTACAGATAGGATCCAGACATGCACTTTGATCTGTTTCTATTGTAGGCAGCATAGAGGGGGCGGGTTGATTACGGTTTTGTATCTACCCCAGATTGCTTTTTCTTTGCAGGTTGGCTGTTCTAGAAAAGTAGATTTTGGCGTGCCGACCTAATCGGTACGAGTCTTTGGCCATGCTTTCCAGGCTGTTGCGAACGGGATGCTTGGGGGCAACGAGAAGAGTTGTCTTTGTATTTAGTCGTGAGAGTGAGGAGAAATAAAAAACAACAAAAGGGTGGTGAAGAGGAGTTCGTGTTTGCATCGGATTGGTTAGTCGGTCGGAAAATCTGAAATTGTCCGGGAATAATATGGATGGAGGGCATTTGAGAGGCATTCTTGGAGTTCTGCTTGTAAATTTTGTCACTAGTGGGACAAATACCTAAAATTTTTATCGTGGAAGGGTCTTTGGAAAGAGTCGGTTTTATGTGGTCTGTCGGATGTGAACCCGGTCAATTTTATTGTCGGATGCTACTATCTAAACACATTCGTGTATTTGTGTTACATAATTTAGAAGAGTATTTTGAATATTTCCTATTTAAAGCTTTAATTATTAATTTAGATGTGTTTGAAAAATTATAGTAAATGCTTTAAAGGAGCAGAAAAAATAAAAAGATTCGAGTGCTTTGAAGTATTATGTACTTATCATAGGAACCAAAGAATGCTAAATGGAATTTAGTTACTTAAAGAATGAAATAAATTCAAGTTTGTTGAAATTAAAACATTTATTGTGATTTTTCAATATTTTTGGTGTTAACTTTACGAAATTCTTCTGATCATAATAACTTATTGACTAACTTATAAGTTCTATGTGTGTTACATAATTTTGAATGATTTAATCAGAATATGAACTATATAGTCAATAAGAATATAACTAAATTATTATAGCTAAAATGTTTAATGATTATTGTATTTAAGGTGGAGCTCCGAGATGATGGACAATCTCCACAGCTTAGATCCTCGAAAACAAGAACTTTTGGAGGCAAGGTTTCTAGGAAATAGAGTAAGTTCTTGTTAACCAACTTTTGTATATAAATTGATTTCTTTTGAAATAAAATTAAAGTTGCACCAATTGATACAAGAGAGAATTTTTGAAAATAACACAGAACAGTTGTTAAGTTGGAATCTTTTATAAGCGCATTGTTTAATGAAATTGAATTGAAATTTATTATCACTAGCTGGGATAATAGTGAGCCTTTAACACTTTTCCTTTTATAAACCAGATATAAAGAATTTAGTGTCATAAAATATTCTGTCATATATCTTCTGTATAAAAATTAAATTAACTTACTTATTTAATTGTTTACAAATTGTCTACATTAGTAATAACAAAACTAACAATATTAATATGAAGAAATATTAGCCTTTGTATATATTGTTTGGAGTCTTATTATTCATTATTAGAACAAATATAGTCATTTATAAATTTAATATACTATGTAAACTAATAACAATTATTTATGATTTCACATAATATTCATATAATTCATGTAATATTCTTAACTAAGAATTAAAAATTTAGTTAAATTTTTTTTCATATGATATTTTGTGTGTAAACAATTCCATACGTGGAACTTCGCTTAACAAGCATAATTCGTTCCAGAGTCTTACTCGTAATGTGAAACACTCGTTAAGCAAAACAATTTTTTCCATAGAAATTAATGTAAAATACGATAATGCATTCCATGCCAAAAAAAAAGAATACTCAAATATTTTATGTATAACGCTTATTCAAAGAAAATTATACAATAAACATTGTTAAGGAGTGTGAATCATCATCTTTTCTTCTAGCACGGAATGAACCAACCTGAAATGCGAATTCAATTTGCAGAAACAAAAAAAAGCATATGTAAAGCTATAATTAAATATGGGTATGGGCTATAATAAGGGCTATGTAAAGCCTATAATTAAATATTAGAAATTAATTAATTTGACTAGATGTAGGTGGATAGTTATGTTTCCATCTCGTATTAAATTTAATAATTATAAATAATTAATTTTTAATTTAGACATTTCTGGAATTTAATTTGGAATCAGTCATTAAATTTAATATGAGATGGAATCATAACTGCCTACCTCTAGTCAAATTAATTAATTTCTAATATGTAATTATAGCCTTACATAGCCCAAGAATTTGGCATACCATTTGGCGTGTTTATTATATAACAGGCTATGGTTGTTGATGTTTATATGTAATATGTGTGAACATATTACATATAAGTTTGGAAAAAGTATGATCACAAACAACACTAAGATGCTAGCTGAATGAGTGCTAAACATGGACTGATGGGATATGCACACATCCAGGACTTCCCCTCTCCTCGCCACTTGTTATGCCAAACGTCGCTTGTTAAGCAAGTCATTTTTTCACAATTTATTTTGCTTGTTATGCGAAACACTTGTAGTGCGAGGTGAGGTGCTTGTTAAGTGAAGTTCCACTGTATTTCTTTATCCAATATTTTAACTATGGTAATGTATATTTTTGTTTCAATCTCGAGAATTCAAATGTTTTTAGATTTATATTATGATTAATGTCAATACTTTTATAAATATAATCAGAATTAATACTAATGATTTTACATAAAGTTGTTGTATAATGTTGATTCCATATACTTTATTACATAAATAGATTTCTTAGATTATTATTCATACATTGTAGTAGATAAACAGGAGCAGATCTCCAAAGTTCTATATTTCATTTTTGTTTAAGTAATAGTATTATAAAGTTTTATAAATTAATGTTTAATTTATAACAAAATTGATAAAAATAAAATGTTTTTATAACACATACAGATTGAGTTTGTTCTTTTCTATTGTAATCTTTCAAAACTTGTAAACATTTTCACATGTTAAATTTTCATTTCAAAGCACTTTCCTCTGAATACGTTGATTTTTTTTTTTTCAATTTCAAGCATGATCTAGGGTCAATGATAATGTATATTGAACCTCATCTAAGTTGGGTATAGATTATATCAGTGGTTCCCAAACTTTTTTAATTCTAGGTACCCATGCTAAATGCAGATTTTTCCAAGTCTCCCTATGTCAAATTCTAACAAGCATGATACATTATACAAATTTTAACAAGTACATTAAATTCTAACATTATAAAAATTTTATAACATTTTATGGCATCCCTGTGAGGAAGCCGCAGCTCACACTTTGGGAACCGCTGGATTATATATATAAATAAATAAAATAAAGCAAAGCAGCACTTTTAAAAGTTATTTGTATGTATAGTTAATTAATATATGTTGGTTTGTTATAATTTTACTTTTCAAAATTTTTTTCAGTCAGTTACTGATGATATGTTGAAATTAAATTACAGTAGAGAGTCGAAAATCGGCACCCTTGTAATCGGAATCGCCCGATAATCGGCACGATTTTCAGTCAGACTGTGTCGTGCTGAATCGAACGTTTTTGATACTAAATTTACTTCTAAAGTATAATTTTCATGTTTTTATATTCTTCAATATATTTATTTTGTTTGTACAAAATAAAGAAATAATTTTTAAACGATACGATAGCCTCGATTATTATTATAAAAATTTTCGTTAGGCTTAAAATCGACGAAAATTCCAACGCGAAGCGACACGCAACGGAGAAAAATTCAACAGGAAGCGACACGCAACGAAGAAAAATTTGAACATCAGACAGGTTAATATATTTTTTCGTACATAGACCGTAATCGGAACAAATCACTAATCTGAACAACCCCAGTCCCCAATTGATGCCGATTTTCGACTCTCTACTGTATATATTGTATTTCTGTGCTTACAAGAGCATGCTCTTATGTTTGAAGTATGATCTTATAAGCAAAACAGGACATGTATTCCAAAAATGCAAAACAAAGTGATTTTTATATAAAAGAACATACTCTTATTTGAGCAGAAATACATAATGAAGTTTAATATTTTTAATTTTTTGACAACTTAATCTCTCAATGTGGCAAGCTGTTGAAACCTTAAATGTGTTTAGAAATTAAATGTAAATAAAAGGTTCTGTTGAGTTTAAAAGTGCATATGTATATGAAAATTTCAGTATGAAATGAATGAGATGAAAGCAGATTTTAATATATAAAATAGTAGTAGTAAAGATTTGGAAAAATAAATATAGAGCTCATTTGAAGCAGCAAAGATTAAGTTTTGAACTATCTATATTTGTTCTATGAATTTACAATAGATGAGTATTAGAGTGATGTAAATAGAATTCAGCATAAATAACACAAAATTCTCATAATGAGTTTTCATAATCTCATAAAAATCTAATGCTATATATAACTATCAAAACTGCATTTTAGAAATAATTGCTTATATACAGGATGGAATTTATTAAATAAAATTACTTTACATTACAGATTTGGATAAGATTGTATGATCTTTCTGTCTTATAAATATAAATGTTAAATTTCAACAAATTGAAATTGAAGCAACTGTGTTCCTTATTTGACAAGATAAATGTGTTTGATTAATATTGTAAATTTTGTTGAATTCATATCTATGAGTAAATTGTTTATTATTTCTGACTACCTCTATTTTGTCACAGTGACAAAGTTAAAATTCATTTTAATTTTAAGATTTACATATTCAAACATCTCCAAACCCAATATATTAGTACTATGCCAAACGACTACTGGATTAAATTGGGCTACTTCTTCACATTTATATTTAATTAATTTCTTAATAATTTGTCATTAAAGGCAGGTGTTAGGTGTCATCTCTTATTAAATTAATATTTATAAATAATTTAGAATATTCTGGAAGAAAAGAATTGGCCTGTAGTGGCACTCTAACCTGCAACTCCCACTTATTGAGTGGAAGTGTTACTAGCTACTACCCACTTTCAGACCAATCTCTTCTTCCAGACATATTGAATTGTGCTATAACCATCCTTGGTTCCTTATGGTGCCATGTGGGGATGTCTTCAGCATCCTTGTTCTATAATCATCCACTTATGTACAGAGTTGAATGGAGTAAGTATCCTATACATAAAAGTTAAAGTTTTGTTGTTTTCATCTTGTATTTTATTTTGAGTCCTTAATTTGAAAATACACTCTTGTCCAAAAAAATAAACATAGAGAGAGGGGAGCCCAAACAGAGAAAATAAACATAACCATTAATTCAATTATTATGCCTTTGTGTCCTTTATCATAACTTAAATTTATCTTTGTATACTAGTACATTTATCAATTAACAGGACTTATTATACTGGAAAATTATGGATGCAGATATTTAGTCTTACAGATCAGAAATAATATTTTTTATTTAGTTCACCTGTTAACACATACACTTTAAGCTTGTGTTTCGGACTTGTTTGTCCCTCCTCAGCAGGCATTCAAAAAGCACTTTAGATTCTGTATTTCCGAACTTCTTTACAAATCCAAATATACTTGTAATCCACATTAACCATATAATTCGAAATGTATACATCTTTGATTATTTTTTTTCACTTAATCTATTTAACCATTAATTTTTGGTCTAAATCCCAGCTGGCACTGGAAGAGGAGATCGGTCTGGAGGCTCACACTTTAGATAACTGGCAGCACATCCATACAATAAGTGGAAATTGTGGGTTTGAGATGTCCTCTAGGTCAGTTCTTTTCTTCCAGAATATTCTAAAGTGGATAGTCGCCTGGTTTAATCTGGTAGTTGTTTGGCATATTTTAAGGTTTATTATTAGTAAATTCAAGTAAGCATTATATACATAAAAGTTAAAATTTTATTGTTTTTATCTTGTGTTTTATTTTCTGAGACCTCAATTTGAAAATAAACTCTTGTCCAAAAAAATAAACATAACCATTAATTCTGGCCTAAATTTCAGGCACTACCTGATAGAACAGCATAAAACTTAAGATACATGCAGAATGTTGTACTCTTTTAGAAACAAAATGATTGAAAAACAAAAATTTAATCTAAATTATGTAAAACCAAAAACAAGAAAATATATTTTCAAATATCTTTTTGCACAGAGAATGTTAATATGGCCTATGATTGTCTCCTGCATGCACACACTGCACAACAATTGCTGATACTGATCATAACATTGTTCATTTGCTTTGTTGGTAGCAAAGTCCATTCTTGAATAAGAGCATCTAGAAGCACCTGGAGTGTTTTTGAATAAAAGCTGACATAATGCAACTCTTCTCTCTAGATCAGAGGTGGTGAACCTATGCCACGTGTGCCCAAAGTGGCACATAAGGAGAAATCATCTAGCATGTAACATATCATAAGATTTCAATTTATCATCTGTCTTTTCAATCATCCTTTTGGTTTATCACCTCTTTACCCTTTTTTCAATCAGCTTTTTTACATTTATTCAAATTAAAGCATATTTGTTTAATTTCTTTAAATATTGTTATTCAAAGTCTTAAAACTTTGGCACACATTAACCTCTTTAAAGTTAACTATGCTTACTGTATGGCACATGGACTCAAAAAGGTTCACCATTCCTACTCTAGAGCATCCCACACTTGTTCTGTGAGCTCTAGTTCAGAAATTTTATTGGCCATTCCTGCAATGAATATCTTCACTGTCAAGAAAGTTATTGATAAGTGTAGCCCCAATGTGCAAGGGCATTATTCACTCTGAAAATGAGATCTGCATCCACAGCACCTTAGAAGTCTCACATGGAATTTGAAAACTTAATCCCTGTACCTTCTTGCAGTAAATGCATTCCTTACAAAAATGAGTTTAGTGTGGCCATTAAGGATAATACTACCCCAGACCATCTATCATCACCTGCAAACCAGGCTCTTTCCATGATGTTTATAGGACTGTATTTGGTTCCTCAATCTCTCCAAATTCTAATCCAACAAGAATCATTCTATAGATTTATTTGGACTCATTTATGACTAGAACATTGTCCTATTTATTCAAAGTACAATGTGTTCTTGACACCATCTTAAACAGGCTTTTCTGTGCACTGGAGTCAATGGAACTTGATGTATTATATGTCTGATAAAAAGACTATTTGCCTGAAGCCTGCTCTAGATAGCTTTTTATGAAACTCTAATGTTGGTGACCATAGATACCTGTGTAGATAGCTACTATCTGGCATTTTTCAGTTATGAAATAGCATTAATATCAAATAGTGGTCCAATTTAGGAATGTTAAATCTTGGACATCTACTTCCTCATTCTTTGAAGTTTGGATGAAAGCCTAGATATAACATACTTTGGCACATTCAGAATCCTAAACATGTTTGTGACTGTTGTTTCTAATCTTCTAATAATTCTTCCTTTTGTAAAATTGTCTATATGGCATATTTTTTGGGATTGTCACTATCAAGATCATACAATAAAACCATAAAGAACTATCCTTGATGGTCAAATTTCAACTGAATCAAGGCCATACTACTACTGTTTATGTAGCTTTATACTTAGCACGAACTTGTGCTTTTTAATAGAATGTTTGATTATATCTTGGGTATTTTTGTATCTGAAAACATTCATGAAAATTTTCTGCCATTTTGCTTATTTTTTGCTTTATCTATGGATTGGGTGATTATACCTATTTTTTAGACATGAGTGTATTATTTTCAATAGAATTCAATAATTCAGTCTTGTTTGTAAAAACTCATGGAGACATTGGAGATTTGAAAAATTTACTTTTGAATATTAAATAAATATTTTAAATACTCTATCTAATATTTTAACATAATACAAACTAATTTATATAATAATTCGTAATTAAGCATTGGATTTTGTATATTTTTGTTATTCTCAATTTGAGAAGAACAAAAATGTATTCACAATGCCAGGATTAATTTTTCAAAATTTCAGAGAATGTACTTTTACATAACTGTCAAGGTTTGGAATAATTGGGCATATTTAAGTATATTTTGATATATTTGAGATTTTAAGGCATGTCCAAAAATAAAGCGTTAGTTCTTTAAAAACAAAAAAAATTTATTCTGTTTTTTTATATCAAGATAAAATCTATGTTGCTTTAATTAATAGATGGGTCTACCTCTGGCTGAGTGGATAAAAACAACTGAACTCTAGTAGATGGTTGTGGGTTTCACGTGACCAAATAGACTGATCACATGAAGTTTTCCAAGTTTTCTTTACGTCTTTAACATCTAAATAGGGCCAATTTCTCATTGAAAGTCTTCCCAGGAGGCATTCATTCCCTTGGCAGATTGCCTATGCCCTTTCATTTCTACATCAAATCAAGCTGACCATACTAAGTTTCCAACAGTTGCCTTGCATCACATAATTTCAGCAGGCCATCATAAGCACAGTAGAATTCTAATTGTGTGAGTCCTGAATAGCAGGTTCCTCATTATCTGATGTAAAGCTGTAAATGAATATACTTTTTTTATAATTTATAAAAGCTTTGCCACAAATGAACTGAGCATGTAAATACTACAGTACTTTTAACCTAGTCTATACCACATGAGTTGCTGAAGTTTTAATGTTTTCGTACTGTATGAACTAAAAGGAGTGAGGTGACTATAGGACATTGTGGCAAAGAAGGGAGGAACTGCTATAAATTAAAAACTCTGAAGGACTTTCTAGAGTTTAAAGCAAATAATATGTAGCTTATTATAAAATGATTTGTTTGTTATCTTTTATCATTTAACTTTTATATGAGGCAAAACCATTTATATTATTAAAATGTAACTACAACAATATACATTTTTATTCTTATATAGTATATTCTTCGAGTAGTGGATACCATTGGGACTGAGAAGTTTGTCTGCTATTTAGAAGTGTCCTTCATTTGGAGGTACATCCTGGTGGCTATACTGTATTTTAATGTGGTCATCACATAGGAGAATATGATAGATTACAAAAACATCAAATTTGCATTAGGAGAGTGAATAAATCAGAAAAATTAAATAGAATTTATAATAAAAAAAAATATATAGTACTGTATATTATTTATCTTTTCAGCTGTAAATATTCATTTTAATTGAATTCTAAATAGCAGACAGATTTAAGAGGATATGTTAAATGGAACATAAAAATTATGTCAAAACTTAAACATTGATTAATTATTAATTCATCAAAAATGACATGGGTAGAAATATTGAAAAAGAAAAATGAAACTGTTATGAACAGAGGGATGGATGGTCAATTTAGGCAGTGAGAATTTGAATGTTGAGTTGCAAAACTGATTTGCTAGCCACTTCAAAAAACAGAAGCACAAATTTCTGCTGTTATAGGATGTTCAAAGACCATTGTGAATGCCTTCCTACAAAACCAGCTGAATGTGGAACGAGAAAGCAGTCAGGAAGACTTCCAGTGTTAACCAATCACCTGAGAAATCAAGCAGCATTTCTTGCATATTATGACAAATGCTTGTCTTTGGAAATAATGTTATGTCTGGATCTTTGATGTGCCTCCAGAACAGTCCAAAGAGTCTTAACTTCAGCAAAACATTATGCTTTACAAAATTTAAAAGCCATCCTCTTTTTTTTAATCCAGAGAAAGCACGTGTGGCATTTGCTCGTCATCATATAAATAATCTTTGGTGAGAAATGAAACAATGTTGTCTTTTCAGATGAGAAGTTTAACTTAGATGGAGCAGATGCCTTCCAATATCACTGGTATCATATTTGTGACAATGAGTATTTCTCAAAATGTTGGTTTGGATGAGGGTCAGTGATGATCAGGAGTGCATTTGTTGCTTGTGGTGATCCACCAGTTGTGACAATTTCCACGTGAATGACCTCATTATATCAAGATATGCTTGCAGAATTTTACTAACATAATCATTGCTGTGTAAATGGATTTTTCAATAGGATAACCCTCCATGCCATCAGTCTGCTAGAACCAAGAAATGGTTTTCAGTCAATACTATTATTATTCTGAACTGATCAGTATGTAGTCTGAGTCTGAATTCAATGGATAATCTGTGGGGCTTATTCAATATTTCTGAAAATGAGTGTTGTCAATTTTACCCAATGGAAAAACAAACAAATACCATACAGACATCATGGGAGAGCTTTCTGTTTCTTTTTTTCATTTTTTTTTTTTTAATGTTTAAAAGTTAATAATTTCTTTATTGCTTCTTTTTGATATTGATTTTTCTCTACCATTCCTTGATATACAGGTAACCCCCATATAACATGGCACTTCTATAGCACAAATTCACTCTAACACGGTTTGAGAATTGGGTAAAACCCTCGTACAACATGAAATGTAATAAAAACTCTATTTAAAATTTATTTTGTATACTAGTACTTTCTATATATTAACAGGACTTATTATACTGGAAATTATGGATGCAGATATTTAGTCTTACAGATCAAAAATAATGTTCTTTATTTAGTTCACATGAACACATACACTTTAAACATGTGTTTTGGACTTGTTCGTCCCTCCTCAGCAGGCTTTTAAACGACACTTTAATTTTTGTATTTCCAATCTTCTCTACATTTCCACTTAAACTCACGATCCACAGCAACCATACAATTTTACACATTCCTAATTTTTATACATTAAAATCAGTTTAAAATGATAAATTTAATTATTATCTAAAATATTATTATTTCAATTAACTTACTTCTTTTTGTTTATTCTTTTCTACTTAATTTCTATTCTAATACGTTCCTATCACTTCTTTTATACCTCTTCCTCCCCCCCTTTTTATAATGCTTAACCATGATTGGTGGATCTCTCTACCATTGTTGTTGTAGAGTTAAAAAGGACACAAAGGCATAATAATGTAATAAAAACCATTAAAAGCGAACTTTATCTAATTTGAAATTAGGGAAATCCCCGTACAACAGTTCAATAAACATGATAAAGCTTTTAAGTGCGAAAGATACCTCATTTGACATTTTTCATTAGAGCACGTACGTACTATTAGATTTTCATGCATAATTTTCGTGAACTATTCATACTTAAGTACAGTATGTAAATTTTCTTTTCCTGCCTTCTGTCGATACACACGGTCCTTCTCAAAACTTATTTTAGTGTTGCCAGATCTTGATGCTTCTTATTTTGGTGCTTCTTCTGAATCAATACTGGATGTTCATATTTTCCCACATGCAATCATACTCAGTGTCTTTTAAAGCGTTGAGAATACAATATTTCTTGAAAGAGTTCCACATAACTTTTTCTGGGATTTTCATCTAAGTACTTATGATGTTACTGCAATAGACTAATGAGATTCAACTAAGTTGACCTTTTAAATATTTTTACTATGATAAATTTAATAAAATCATTAAAATAATGCAATGGAATTAGTGAGAGAAATAAGATGCTGGGCTAGTGGTCACTAATTCTGACATATTGCAATGAATCTAAGAGAGATTCTATTTTCAAAGATACTGTAACACATTGTTTTAGGTTTTAAACAATATGTTACAGTATATTACTCTATTTAATAATGACAAGAAATTAGAAGGATTTATTACAATTCCCTAAGTGAGCCAGATACATGGATTCTCATTGAGACTCCTTGCTTTTTTATGTATATTCTTTGATCAAACTAGAAGACAGTAGAAGAAGCAAATGATATGTGCTAGATTTACTATTAACTTCTTTACAAATGAAACTATATAACATACAAGTCTCAACAGCTGGAATGTATACAAATTAAAACTAAACACCATATACACAGTCTTCCAGCAAATATGTATTTGAATTAAATAAAAATGGAATGTTTTCAGCCTTGTTCAGAGGCCTGCATCAAACTTCAATTGTTACAAAAATGTTTTGTTTTTAATTAATGCAAATACTTATTATTTGCTGGAAGACTGTGTGTATGGTGTGTAGTTTTAATTTCATACGAAATACTTGTAATACAGTAGAGCATTGATTATCCGACTTAATTGGGGACTGGGGTTGGTCAGATAACCGAAAAGTATGAAAAAATACATTATTAGTATAGTGTATTAGGCCTGGTTTAAATACTAGCCTCCCTTTCATGGTTGAGCCACTGCTACCAGCTAAAACATGCAAAAATTTAACAAAAATAACATTAAAGTAGCCAAGACATAACGAAATATTGTAGCGCCACATCACTAGCGGACATTTGAATTTGCCGACTAGAACGCGGTCGGTTAGCCAATAAGTCGGTTAATCAGGGGTTGGATAATCGATGCTCTACTGTATAGTGGGAAGTCACTCATCTCATCAAACATGACTGCAATAAGATTGCAAAATATAAACGTTTGAAAACTAATACTGTAATATATTTTTCATTGATGAGTGAAATCCTTGGTATTTTTGTAACTACTTGGAAAGAATTCCTATACATGACTTTGTGATCTTTCAGGTCTGAAATGAAAAACTTAAATTTTTTTTAGAATGATAGGTTGGAAATTTACATTTTTACACTACTACCAGTTATGATTGGTTTCTTTTGGTAAATGTAAACAGTCTATAAGTGTACAATGATCACACAAAATAATAGGAAGTAATTATAAAAGATCTGATTTTGAAAGAATTTCACTGTTCTTAGAAATTTATTTTAAAAATTGGTAAGAGTTATGGAGTACTCTATATTTGTCAAGAATAAATTTATATGTTGGTGAAAAGATATTGATTTTTTTTTTATATTTGAGATTCAAACAATTTTTCAGACATTGCAACTGTTTAATTAAAAAATAAACATAATTTAGAAAATATTAAGGTTGTTATACTAATATATTTTAAGGTTTTAATCATTATTTGGTTCATTTTGTACATAGGCCATTTTGCAAACATTTTTGAGTTCATACATCATTTGATTTGAAAACAATTTATGAATTTCTTTACTTAAAAATCTTACTGAATGGTTAAAGCTAACTTACTAGCTGTTGCTAGATGCTCTTCTAGTATATCCAAGTTGTCATTAGAAAAGCGTGATATATGAAATTTTTGATTATGTATTACCTGTCCATTCAAAATTATGTTCAGATTTGTTAAATTTGCAGGTTTGATATTTGAACTGTTGTGTCAAACTTGTGTAAGATTAGGCCACCAAATACAGATTAAAAGTGTCTGCAGACTGCAAACAAAAGATGTTTTACATATATATTTGAAAATAACTAATTTTAAATTTTACATTTATTTTTTCTTAATGAATTTACAAAACTTAAAAAATATATTATTTCTACATATTACTTTTGAATAAAATTTAAACTTAGAGAAATTTAAAAAATTGATATTTTTTTTTTTACTAGAAACTTGGCATCTTCTGGCAGGAACAGGTGTAATTTTTCAATAATGATGTTTTTTATGTAGATGTAAAATCCACATTTGTTAATCTTGCCCCATGTGAACACTTATTAACCACTAAAACAGAAAATAATTGTTCACATAGGTATATACTACCAAACATTATCAATATTCTTGCAGCAATCATAAACATTTAAATAAAATGTTCTGTCAAGTACAGATAAAAGTCTGGAATACCAACTTTATTTTAGTTTTCTTTTAGCTCATTTCAATCAATTTCATTTGGATGTTTCTTTTTTCTTCTTTGGCATTAAGAGAAAAAGATGCACTAAATAGTAAAATATCATTTTTGCATACATTGAATCCCTCAAATCAGTTTTCAAATTCAAATAATAATACTTGAATACTTGTATTATATTAAAATCACAACTGTAATATAATTCTTTATAGTTTTTGCAAGTAGGAAAATGAACTAAATCATAATTTTGCAATTGTTTTCTTTTAAAATTTCAAGTTTTAACTTGAATGTTTAATGCAGTTGTATGGGAATGTGACAAGTAGATTTTGATCTTGAACTTTTAAATTTAATTAAATGTCACATAATATCTGTAATGAAGGCCAAATCCTGCAACCAATTTTTATCATTCATTCTTCTTTCATTTCTATAAAAAATTTTGATTTCATAAGTTCCCTAAAGCACTTTAGAATTTTGACAGGAGAGCTAATGTTTTTACTACTATGAAACACAATACTTTCTGATGTATAATATAGTGAATGGGATAAAATTTCCTATTAGGGAAGATTTCATTCTGCTTAGCTAATAATTTAGCTACAAACCTTTTGTCTTTCCTGTCA
Source organism: Centruroides vittatus (assembly GCF_030686945.1). NCBI lineage: Eukaryota > Metazoa > Arthropoda > Arachnida > Scorpiones > Buthidae > Centruroides > Centruroides vittatus. Next base: position 2,082,487 of record NW_027122209.1, on the reverse strand, counting down.
TGAATATTGCTATAGACATAGTTTTAATAAAGGAAGATTGTATTTTATTAAAAGCTCATAGACTTTTATTAAAAATGTCTTCATCTATAGTAGAGATTGAAAATCAAGCAGTTCTTCAGTGACAGTAAGATATCTATCACAAACACAAATAAACATGGCCACTTCCACCAGTTCAGTAGTATCTGTAGTTTCATTGACTGCAATTGAAATCTAATTGAAAAAGTCAGAGATTTGCAATCTGAATTCAAGATTTCACTGATGTTAGTTGCAATTTCATTAATTATTTCTTTCAATACAGTTTCTTGATAGCAAAATATTCTGAATAGTTTTAACTTTTTCAGAAAAAAGTTTTTCTGTAGTTTTCAGATACATTGTTTACCTTCACTAAACCCTTCTGAATGTTTAGCTATAAGTTCCACAATAATAGAACTAGCTTTCACTATTCTTTTGCTGTCTTCAAATATTTTTTAAAAATACTTATTGTTCTTTCTGAAGTAGAAATTTCAAATCAGTATATTTCATATTATTTTAAATTGTATGTCTTCAATACACTGATACTTCATCTACAAATTAAACATGGTGAAACTTTCTTTTTCATCTATAAAAAAAAGTAATGTAATTCCCATCTTGCTTGCAATATATTAAACATTTTTTTCTATTTTTTTAAATTCTATTTTATTTTAATAACATCATCTTTAAGCTTAATGCCATGGGCTGCATTACAGAGTCTCTGGGGCCATATGTAGCCCACAGGCCATATGTTTGACATCACTGCCATAGAATATTGTTTACAAGGTTTCCCTAATAATAAAACCATATATATATTTTTCTTTATTATATTTCCCTGTTTATCCTAGCTATTTTTCTTGGAACTCAGTTTCCCAAGATAAAAATTGTATTGCAAAGATATTATTTCTATAGAAATGTTTATTGCTTCACAAAATTTTTGTTTCATTTGCTTTTCTTTTATCTTTCTGAACTGTGTGTTAAAGCAAGAAAAAAAAAAAAATTTTATACTATTATTGTACTTACTAAACATTATGTACTTTATATTCTACTGCTTTTACCTTATTTTGTTTTATACTGCATATTTCATTGTGCAGATTTTTCATTAAAGGCAATTCTTAAAAATATAAATTACTGTTATAAACTTATCTTTATGGAAAAACTGTTTAAAAGCAAAATATATTGTTTGATTTTAAAAAGTTTGTTTGTTTTGGTTCATGTTCACTATTTTTAATGAAATGTCTGATTACAAGACATTCTGATCTTACAAAATGTTTCATCAATACACATTTGACTACTGTATCATACTTATGGTTTTATTTGTTTGTGGATGTAAGATTTTTTAAAATTTGAAATTAGTAAAATGAAAACTAATAGTTAATTATTGTTATCATTAAATACTTCTTTACATGTGACTGTTACATTGGCAATGTCCAAGTCAGGACTGACACTGTCTGTGACTTTAGGAGCACAGAAACCTTCTGAATAATTATTGTGCAAGTGGTCACATATGAGTGAATGAACAGGCTCAGAATGGAGGAGATAGTCTAGAGACAGTGTACTGGAAATAACACACTCCACTATGCATTTAACTATAAAACAACAAATAGTTACGCTTCAAATAAATATAAATTTACAAAGAAAAATATAAATATAGGGAGAATCTAACCGTGAATGCTCACCTATCAGATAGAGTGTGTTGTTAATTGCATACACGGGTCGATAAATACTTGGTTTTGTGATATTTGGTATGATGAATCCTGAAATAGCTCTCAATAGTTAGTTCAGAGTGGCCAAAGTTCGGTAAAAATAATGGGAAATTGAGAAGATTGGCAGTAGAGCACAGTGGGGATGAGCGCACACTTCAAAATGAGCAGGCAAACTCTCTCTTGACCTTCCTTTCCCTTTATTTTTATTTTGGGTTATTCCTCCCCTGCTATTCTGATGACCATATTTGGTAAGTCATGCAGAGAGCTGGTGGTTAGTTCAATCCCTGATTTTTTTTTTTTTTTTTTTTTTTTTTTGAGAGAGAGAGAGAGAGAGACTTCCTTTGATGAATAATTTTTATCGAAACATGTCACCCATTAAGAAAGTGTTATTGCTGGAAAAATCTTGTGAATTTCCTCTATTGAATTTGTTAATTTGGGCTTAAATATAATTTTTTTTTCTTGAACAAAAATTAAATAATTAGGGTCATCAAAATTACAAAAATATTAGTCTGGAAAATAAAATTCTTACATATATAATATGGATAGCATACTGTTCATAAAATACAAAAAAAAAATAATTTTATAGAAAATATGACAATAAGTATGACAAACAAAATGCTGATTGAGTGACAAGTGCTCTTATTTGATAAATGAAACACTAATTTACTCAGTAATGGAATGAAATAATCTTGTTCAGTTTATTCTTGAAAATTTGTATATGGAATAGTTATGGGGAAACCAGCATATGATAAAAATTCAAATAAATTGATAGTTATAAAAATTAAAAGATATTTATACAAATAAATCGATTAATACAGTCTGTTTTTGTAATAATTAGAAATATATTTTACAGTTGTTTACAATTTGAAAACAATACTGTAAGATACAGATATTTTGAGACTAGCATTTCATTCTTAATGATTACAATCTGTAAAATGTATTCTGTTTAAATTGTATTTTTTGGCATAGTGAACTTTAATTTAGACAGTTACATCTACTTGCAAATTTTGTTTTTGTATAATAAATTCTAATGAATTAGGAAATGTATGGATGATAGCATTTGTATTTGTAGACATTTATAGATAGATTGAACATTGATTTTGGTTATTCTTTAGCTTTCACTCACATTGATTGATAAGTTACTACTGGACTTGTCCATCAGTGTCAGAGACAGATTAGTGGTGGAATCATGCTCTTTATTTCCCAAGTGTTTATGTAGCATATATAAAGACTTTTTTCTTTAACATTTTCTTTATTATTGAATATTAATAAATAAATTTAATAATTTATTTCTTATTAATATTTCTAGATTTATCTGGCTTTTCCATAATATTCCTGCCAACATTCAGAAAATACTGATATTAATGGCATAAAATATGAAAAAAGTTTTGAAAACATAAATCGTATACTACTAATTCTATCTTTCATATTTTATTTAATGATAAACTATCAGAACTCAGAATTACTACTTTCTTTGTTTGTAAAAAACTTCTTAATTGAGTTAATTGTATATGTGCTATCAAATAGGATAAAAAAAATTCTGCTTTATTCAATTAAATATAAATTGAATGAATAAAATAATTCCAGTACTTTCAGACTTCAATAAACATCCATCTTTAGTAGGGTATCTAACCAAGATTTAAAAAACTTTTGTTTTAGGAATGTTGTTTTTAAAACCTAGAACGTTTTTTTTAAATTCAAAGTTGTCTAATTTGAAATGGATCACTGTATTTCTGGTACTCTCTGATAGATTGAGAGTATTCATCCAAAAAAGTTCTTTTTATTATTGTTACTAAAAAGATTTTTAATCTAGCCATATTTCTATTTTAAAACTCACTTTCTTATATTAGGTAAGCTTTCTGAATCTTAATACTAAACACATCATTATCTAAACTTTTTCATTATCTAATCTATCTTTTCTGTATACTCTATATTTCTCCCAAATCCTGATCATTATCTCACTTTTTATTTCTCTTCAATTCTTCCTGACTAACTGTGGTACTATTATTATTTCTTGTCTTAATATAACTTTTTTCTTTGTATTCTGTATTCTTATTCCAATATTTTAGAGTGGATAAGATAGAAGTATGAATGTAAAATAAAGAAAAGTACAAGAGTTAAATTTATAGTTATTTTTTTTAATAACCTGAAGGGAAATTTGAAAACAATTGTTCACTCAAGTAAATATCGTAACTTACTGGAAATACAAAGATTTTGAAAGGATTAGTTACAAGATTCCAGTAATCAAGTAGTGTAAAGTTGGATATAAATGTATAATTTATCAATTTATAAGGACGGACATGAATTAGCAGAATATTTTAAATATTAGCAGTAAGTATATCAATTCAGCAGTTGGTTTCATTCAGTAATAACATACAAGAAATATATATATATATATATTTCTTGAATTTTGCATTGAATTTTCTTAAAATATAAAATGTTGTATGTTATTACTGAATATATATATATATATATCTTTAAAGATCAGTTTATTTACTTATTTTTATATAGCTTTAAGAAGAAACAAATAAACTGCCTGAATGAATCAAATAAATTAAAACATAAATCTATAAATAAATGCTAGTGGATTTCAATAAACATTGTTCATTTGCATTAGTCTTGAAAAACACTATTTTATGGAATAAAATTTGGATTATTAAATGTGTTAATGCAAATTAGCCAAAGTTCAGGAAATGCTGGAGATATATAAGCTTTTAAAGGACTATAGTAATAGTCTGAGATGCATATTCATTTTGTGATGCTTTAAGATTTGTTATCAAATAGCTTTACTTCTTTAGTTTTGGAAGTTTAATTTTGTTTATTAATTTTTACATTTGTTTGGTACTTACTCTTATTATTCATTGTTTTTAATTTCATTTTATTTTATTATATCAAATAGAATCTATTTATTGTAATTACTTTGGGATTTGTCTATAATGTTGATAATAACTGACCATTATCAACATTATAGACAAATCCATTCCAAAGGATATTATTTGGGTAAGTAAATAAGATTTCAATTAGTGAAAATTATGGTTAATTGATTCTGATTTAAACTCTTGCTGTAATTAATTGGGCTATTATTATTATGCTATAATTAATAATTAGAAACTAAGTAAGTTGGTACTAAAAGTAGACATTAGGTGCCATTTCTTATCTAAGTTAATAATTATAATAATTTAATACTTTATGAAATAATTTAGAACATTCTGGAAGAAAAGAACTAGCTCAGAGCAGGACTTGAACCTGCAACCTAACAAAAACATAACAAAGCAAAACTATAATACTTAAAGATGTATCTAATAATATATTTATGAATGTCATTTTTGCATGACTTTCAGGTAATTATTATAATAAAAATTATCTATTTCCTGGAACTCTGAAGGAATGAATATGGTTCCTATCACTTACAGTACTATTAATCTACTCTGTTTGCAAATATTATGAATTCATCAATAAGTATAAATTTATTTCTACAAAAACTAAGCAAAAATACAACAAACTATATTTTTCATATAACCAGTAGTAAAGCATTAGCTCTATCCACAGATTGTCCTGCAGCTGACCCAAGACATCAATTTTATGAATTAATTTATTGATAAATTTATTTTTTAAAGTTCTTTTTCATACAGTTAGACTCTAAAAAGTAATTAGATTTAAAATAATTACACTTGGAATTAAGTATATTTGATGAGTGCTTTGGTTTTCTCACACAGTCTTGGATGGTACAATTAGTTGAATCCTGGAGTAATGCAAAACTGCAAGAGTTTCTTGTATGTAAATTTATTTTTTTTCCCCCCCAAATAAAAACAAATTCTTGTTTCTTAATAAAGTTAACTCATTTTTTATTAAAAAAAAATCAAGCAAAAATGATTATATTTCATAATATACCAAATTTAGAGTATGGATGGATTCTTTTCATATTTTGATTTCTGCATTAGTTTACTTATTGACTTGAATCAAACTTAAGCCTAAATTGCCAAATTATTTCTCAGGCTACATTTAATTAATGCATCATTCTTATTTAGATTAATAATTAGAAATTAATTTTGAATTTAATTACGTAAATCATAAAATTCTGAAAGATGACCTGAAACAGGACCTGGATATAGAAAGGTTTTAAAAAGACTGAAACAGGACTTTAATCCTTATTTTAATTTTGGTAACAAAGACTCACATCCTAATCCTTATGTTAGATTTTAATCTTAAAAGTATAGGTGAAAAAATAATTTAGCAGTTTAGATTTTCAGTTTGCTAACAGCTTGGGTTTTGATTATATTGTATATATGTAAATTCTTGTAAACTTATATTGAGATTATTCACATGTACCATTGAAACCATTCAATAAAATTTCTTTTATCACTGGATATACTTACATAGTTGGTCAATAAGTCCTTGTACTGTACTTGCCATGATGTAGATAGCTGATACTGACAAAAAATTTAATTTAAATAGCTAATAATATGAAGAAACTGTTACACAATGGACATTGGACACACATTTACAGATATCATTCATATTATGAGACAAATTTTAAAATGATATTACAGATATCATTTTGAAATTTGTCTCAGTTAAAAAATTGGAGGTGTAGATAGAATATTAGTGTGTCATAAAGCTTTTGGTACTGCTGAAATCAGACAATGCAGAAATTCACAAAGTCACAGTAGCCATTTGGGAAAATTGTCCATGACACAGCACTATTTATAAATGGATTAGTGAATTCAGACAAGGCAGTAGACTATTTTTGACCATCTAGGAGTAAAAAGAATGTGCAGAAATTTGCAATGAAAAACATTAACTGTTCAAGAACCTGCGATGGCATTGGTCCGGCAGACGATAAGAGACTCCCCGGAGGGGGGAAAGAAGTGGCTTTTATAGTTTTAGGCTGGAAAAATCAGTCACGTGATCGATGGTTGCTGGCGATTCGGGTCATAGGTGTTCCCGGAACTGAAAATATATGACGAATTCGAACGTTAACTATAAACTGAAGGTGCAAGATAATCTGTATACAGCGAGAGAACAATGGATAGTTGACAGTTATATGGCCAGGGACACATATTTTCTCGGCTAGAAAATTTTTCTATCGATGTTGTTTATATTAGGGAAAAATTATTACAATTTTGAGTCTGATGGAATTCCAGATCTCACAATGGCATGGGTAGAAATTTTGCCACTACTTTGTTCCACAGTTCCTCATCCTGGAAATGTGTGAACATTGTTTTCAGCATTGCTCTGCTCTAGGACTGATTGACATGTATGGTGATGAATTCATCAAAAATATCATAGACAAAACACCAGTCAGTTTGTACATTTTCAAGAGTAAGCAGACCTATACAGAGTGGCGATTTCCATATGAACCCAAACCTCAAACTCTGAAGTGGAACATGTCACAAGCAAGCATTTATGCTCACTGTATTCTAGGACCACAAAGAAGTCATCAAGATTGATTTCCTTGACAAAGATAATGCAATGAACAGCACCTACTATTTAGAACTGGTAAGAGAAATCCACAAACTGTCAGAAATCAAAAGCAGTTTCTTTTTCCTTCACAACATTGCATCTGTCCACATCAGTCATGTTACAAAAGTGACAGTTGAACAGTGTGGATTTTAAGAATTCTCACACCCCAAATAGCTCTGATCTCACTTTTAATAACTTTGCTATTTTAAGCTGAATTAAACATCTAGTTGGATGATGCTTTGCATCAGTTGATAAACTGAAGAAAGAAATGATCAAATTTTTGAGCACCCTTTCTCCAACATTCTTTAAAAAGGTGTTTGATAATCATGTCTATTGCTGGAGAAAATAGAGCAAAATTAGGTTTTACATTAAAAAATAAATGTACAGGAAATTCACACTAACTTGGATTAATAGATGTGAAGGTTGTTCAAGTTAGCAGATGTTTTCTCTGACAATATGGAAAATGAGAACATGGATATACAGTACAGTAATTTGGTTCTACGACCATAACCGTCTGGATAACAATAGGAGGGTTATTGTCCAGAGGGGTTTTTTACATGGGGGGTTCTGTCTTGTTACATAGTAATTTATTATAATCAGCTCTCTACAAAAGTTTTACCAAGTTGAGATTATGCCCCTGAATTTATTATTACAGGAAGTGAGCTCAAAAAAATTTTATTACATGTACTTTACAGTATTTAATAACTTACAGCTACAGTAATATAATACACAGTATCACAAAGACTTCTGGATATTGAAAGCACTTATTAATTATAATTTTTTTCTTGGATTATTAAGTTTGGTTTCCCATCTTTTTAGCAATTTTTGTGGAAAGCCCGCTAGAAGAAATTTCTTTCTTAATTCCATAAGGTCTTCGTATATATGTGTTTCTTGACTTGTTCTGTTTATAATTTTATTATATTCCATTTTAAATATATTATACTTAACATATAACAGCATTTTAGATTGATATCTTATTGTTACTTGATTAGAGCTTGGTTTCTTGAATGTTCTATATTTGAGATGTTTTAATCTTGTTATTGTAATAGAAGTCAACAAAGAAATAATAGACCTAATAGAATTCACATACAGAAGTAACTATTTCGAAACCAATGGAGAATACTATACTCAGACGCATGGAATAAGTATGGGATCAGTTATAGGCCCAAAACTTATAATTTTTTATTTTTAAGAAATTTTAAATTACTGTTATGAAAAAAGTTATGCAAAATCCAAATTAGCAAGGATTTACTACATATAATAATGCATTATATTAGCAAAAATTTTAATAGTTTCCTGTTTTTCCACCCTTATAAATCAGAGGACTTATTGATCCACTCATTGACTTCTTGAACTACATATATGCATTAATGCATATATGTAGTTCAAGAAGTCAATAAGTACAGTGTACATATGTCACTGTACAAAATTTTATTTCACTTTGAATTCATTTTTATTTTTGTTATATATCCTAATGAATCATATATTGTTTTCTTCAGAATTGGAAAACCTCTAAAAATATGCCCTTCCTAATCAAATTATATTACAATATAATAAATTTTAATTTTTTATTAGTAGAAGAAAATGATATATTGCATAACTTGGGTGGTTTTGATTTTTAAACTAATTTATCTAATTTATAAAATTGATAATTTTTATAATTCATCTATACACACCGGGGTGAAACCATTTAAATCTCCTGTAAACCTTGTAACCGGTGCTGTCAAAGTTCGTACGCGAACGTTTTCGGCCCCTCACTAGGTCCTTCTTCAAGCGATATTTTTCTTTTTTGACTGTGATAATTTTTTTATTTTATTTGTAAAGTTAACAAAATAATAGTGATGTTCTGCATGAACTACATATGTTCAATCTTTAGATAATTTAGAAAAGAAGAAATTAACTAATTAAACAAACAATAAGTGAAATCATGGATGTGTTGACTACAGAAGTGGGCCATGACTTGGAGGCATATTTTGGATTAAGGACTAAAGTGGCTTTAGCCCATGACCATTACTACTTAATGGAATCCAAGCCCTACTTCAAACTTTATTTGATTGTTTTTTAATTGCAGTTGATATAAAAGGATACTTTACATAAATATGAAGTAACTTAAAAATGAAAATTAAGACTAAAAATACATATTAAAAAATAGATTAGTAATTTTAAAAAGTTTCTCTAGATAAAAATAATAAAAGTAGTAGTAGTAGTAGTAGTAGTAGTAGTAATTTTTACAATTTATAGAATTATAGTTCTTGACAGTTACATACACTAATATTGACAGTCTTGTTGCACTTTTATAGCAGATTCAAGGTGCAACCTCGTTGAACCTATCAAACCTATTCTAGTACTACAACTACTATTGACTGGTTCACTCAGTGGCAATACTGGAATTGCTAGAATAAACCTGCAAGCTATGACCAGTGTTGCCAATTTAACTTTTTTTAATTAGGACTTTGCTATTTTTATTTAACTGCAGTTGGTAAGGCAGGCAAACAGCCATTGATGCCAAGGAATAGGTAGAAAGGACTTAGCTCAAGGTCACCAATGACCTTAATCCAGCCAGCAGTGTGGATGGCATCAAAAGTTTAATGGGTTGTCAAATGCTTTTCAACTTAGGACTACTCAATTGAATATGCAGTATCTTGTAACAAGTTATCATTCAAATTACTAGATTTTTTTATGTACTAAATTTTAATGAATTCAGGATTATTAACAAAATTTGGTTAGAAGTAGGTGAAACTGCTTTCCATAAAATTTAATAATAAGTTCACACAAGATGATTTTATTTGGGTCTAGTAAACAAAACATGATGATGAAATTATATGCCTCGATTTCTTCCTATTATTGATTACCTGTCTCCAATACATTATCTACCTATCTCAATTTTGGCTTGACATTGGTTGTCCTCTGGTTTGAAATCAAGATTTACTTCTAAGCCAAGTTTAATTAGTTAATTAAAATTAATCTATAAAATATTTGACAGTTTTTTAATAATGGGTGAGATAAATGGCAACAAAATGGATTTGAGATAAAATAATGAATTTAAAAAAATAATTTTATATAATTTAAAAACTTATCAATTATATTCTAATACTTATTTTAAACTTTTTCTTTTTCAGCAACCTCTGCAAGGAATTCCTAATAGTGTTCAAGAGCAACATCTTCAACAGCAACAGCAACAGTTGTTACAGACAGCAATGTTACAGAATTCAATTGCTGTTGCATCCACCCTAAATCTTACTTCGGGACTTGGTTTAAGTAATGCTAATAGTGGAATTAATGTCAACCATAATCAAGATTCTAATTTAAGTACAGCTAGTTATGGTTCTGGACCTAGTGATAAAGAACCTGAGGTATGGTTATTTACCTTTGTGCTGAAAATTATGTGGTAAAAAGTAAGATATAGTTTGGGGAATTAATTTGTATTTTGATGTGTATATCTCTAATATAGAAGAGTATTGATTAAATAAACATGGCCAAGCGGTTGAAGTGCATTTGTGTTTCTTTGAAGGATCCAAGTTTATTTCTAGATTGGATTCTTACAAATTTTTGAGGTGGTCTCACTTAAACTTGATCTACCCCATTTCATACTATATTATCACTCCTCCACAGTGTGACAGAATTTATAATTGCTCTTTAAAAAACCTTCTAAATGTACATAAGACAAGAAGAGTTAAAAAATAAATAAAATAAATGATGTTATTTTTATGTAGTAGTATCATACATGATTTTTTAAAATTAAAGTGAAAAGATCTGTTGTTTAATCGTACCTATTGTGTTTTCAGTTAGTCTAGGCATGAATAATGTAGGTTCACACATTGATAAACTTTAATAAAGTTCCTCTCAGTTGGAAAGAAAGGAAAAATGAAATTTATCAGAAATAGCAGAAAAAGAAAAGAATTTTACTTTTCATATAAAAATCAAGGAATATTTGGAATTTTCCAGAAATTCATAGCTTTTATGGGTTAAAAGAATATTATAGTTATTAACCTGTAATCACATATACTTTTATTTTGTAAGAGCACATGCATAAGCAGTAATTTTCTACTGATTTTTTGTGCCTGATTACACTGCACATAATTGCCATTTCTAGAATTTGATAATTCTGAAAATTGCTGTAATGTGTCTTCTCTGTATATGCCAAATTTCAATGTTATACATTGTTTTGTTTACAGAACACTGTCTTTGACTGGGCTTCCAAAGGGAGCCCTTGAAACTTTGCAGTAGCATGGGCTAATGTGAAACAAGTTTAGCTGGAAATAAATGATAACTGAGGTATTTCTCAGAAGCACTAGAAAATAATTTTTCTGTATTTTTTACACACGAAATAAAGCCACAAAACATTTAAATTCTTGAAGATTTTAGCTCCCAGGTTCTTTTATGTAAATAAGCATTTATGGTTGTTGTGAGTTACAGACTGCTAAGTCATTATATTATACATAGGCAACAAACATCTGTGATGTCATGACTACCAATAGAAGTCTTATACAATTGACACAAACTTTTGTGTCAATTGTATAAGACTTATATTATATCATTTTTAATGACATAAAGTCATCAAAAATGACATCAGAGCAGAAAATCACTATGTTATACAAGTGACTATGAAAATAAAAAAATTGTAAGTGGTCATATATGTAAGACAGTGATTTTCCAAAAAAGGTCATGCAGCCAGTCTGTGATAAGTGGAAAAAGATTTTTAACTGAATTTTTACAGTTACATGAATAGCATGTAACTGTAAAAATAAGGAAGCATAGCTAAATAAGTCAATTTAGTGAAAAATGAAATGAAAAAGTAGTAGTTGCAGAAAATAGCTACAGCTACAAGTGATTGTGGTTTAATGATACTAGTTGTGTTCATGCAGATTGTTCACACATATATAAAACAAAATATTGAATACAAAAATTAAATTACTGTATTTGGAAAATTATTATGACTGGAAACTCGGCAAGGAATTAGAAGTTAAAGACGTGAAGAAAATCCAGAAAAGGTCATGCAGCCAGCCTGTGTTCAAGCACAAATTCAGGAACTGCCAGTGTTTAATAGTTTTATATACTTGTTTTATGTTTTTTAATTCTATGTCAATAGTTAATGATTGCTTTCCAGGCATTGCTGTCATAATGGAATTTATATTTAATTTAATAATACTTTTTAATTTTTGTTTGATTTTAAAAAACATGATGATTTTATGTTGAAGAACACACACATTCTTCCAAATCAAACCATTTAATGCAGAAAGTGAGTACTGTGAAATCATTACAAGAACTTAATCAAAAACATTTGAGAAATAAACTTTTACTACACCTTAAACAAAATCATTAGTATTCAAATTGAGATTTTTCTTCATTTTTTGAATTGTAAATTTTCTGAAGGTCAATGTAAGAAGATTGAAAGCATTCAAGAAAAATTTTTACTGCACTGTAAAGGTAGTCATACTGTAGTTAATGTTTAATATTAATATGAAAAGAGAAAATAAGTGATTTTCAGAGAGTATGATAAAATAGGTAAACTTTAGGTACTTATTAATAGAATAGGCATTTTAAGGCACTATTACTTTTTTGTTATATTAATTAGTGTCCTCTGATATACGTTTTGATATAAAATTGAACCAAATAGAAAAAGTAGGTGTTTAGCGTAATGTCCTAGCTTTAATGATATATTTTGTTTGTGATGCATGAAGTGAATATTTTTTAGTTTGTTAGGAGACATGGGATTGGTCTGTATTATGTAAGGTCTTTGATGTCATTTTTGGACTTCATGTATGGTGTATGTAAGAAATTTTGATATGCTTTTTGGGTTGTTGATTGTGTATGTAGAATGTTTGACTATTTCTTGATGCAGGGATGTAAATTTTTTGTACAAGAAATTGTGAATATTTTCTGCATCAGGTATTGTGTATCAGTATGTGTTCCTTGTACTGCATGTTTGATTTGTATATGTTTATTTTAACCACAGGGCATGATTGAAGTCTTGTGTATGTTTTATTTTTTCTCTTTGATCTAGTTTTCCAATTTTGTGTGATTGGATAGAACCAAAATGCAGACCAATAGTTTGTGAATTGTTTTTCTCTTTGCATGCCATTATGCTATGATTGTGTAGGGAGTTTGGTACGTAGTTGTCTGTAGAAAAGTGACTTGTTGTTTATGAATAATTTATTTTATTGTTTTTGTAGATATAGGTTTGTATCATTTTAGTCTTTGCAACTTGGTTGCTAGTTTTTGTTTGAGTATGTTAATGTCCTGTGTTGTGTAATGTATCCTATTTATTGTATTACTTGTGCTGTATGTTTCAGTTTTCCTGAATATTTGCCTAATCCCTGTCATTAAGTTTAGTATTTTGTTTAGTGTATTATGTCAACCGCCTAATTATTGTAATTTTATTTATTTGTGTTTCTAGTCTTTATGGTAGGCAGCAGGACCAGATTAACCCACTTTGGGGCCCTAGACATTTTCTTCTTACCGGGCCCCCTCCTTCTCCCACAAGAAATAGAGCACACAAAAAATATAAAACAATAAATAAAACAAAACTAGATAATGTGAAAAACTAAAATAAATCTTAAATTTTTATTAATAAAAAATATTTAATATATAACAATAAATTTTAGTTTTTCTAGAAAAGTTTGCACAGTTTGTTTATAAATTTTAAAAAATTGAAATTTATTTTATTAAATGCCTAACAAAAGTTGTTATACAATAATAATATTACCTTAAAATATTAATTGTTTAATTTAACCTTTTTGGTTATTATTTAAATAATATAATATATTACCCATGAAAGGTAAATTGAATAATGAAAAAGATAATTTAAATAAAAGCCAAGATAGTTTAAAAAAAGTAAGTATATAAATATGAATAAACTTTATTTAAAAATTCAGAAAAGTAAACTATCTTATTTACAAATCTTTTCAAAATAGACAGTTTGACCAGGCCCTTCAAAAAACCGGGCCCTAGACATTTGTCTCATTTGTCTATGTGATGATCTGGCCTGGTAGGCAGGCTTGTGATTTGTCTGTCTTTATTGTGTTTATGTTTGTACTGAAAGACTATTATGTAGCTAAAGTCAATGCACCAGTATAAACTAATTATGTATGAAAGTTTTGATTATAATTGTTTGTATTTTGGTGATGTGTATTTAAATCATGTGTAAGATTTTTTCTACTTATTTTGATGTGTGTATTTTGAGTGTTCTCAATCTGTGTGAATTCTAATTTTGTGTCTATAGTGTCATTTGTAATTATTGCATTTAATGTAAAGTGTAAACAAAAGTGGAAAAATGTCAAAAACTCATACAAAAGACAGTTTTTTTTTTCTGATCAACAATCATCTGCTCTGTAATAGTGAGTTGTGGATATTTTTGTGTGAATTTGTCATAGTGTCTGTCTATATGCTGTCATGTCTGTTTTCAGTTTTATGATAACAAAGTATGGTTAATGTATTGTAAGTATAAGTTTGCATGATGAATTGTAAATATGGATGATAAAATTGTTCATGTCTTTTACCCTCTTTATCTGTTGGTATTAATTTTAGGCTTTGGTCGACAATTGTTGGATTATCACTAAAGCACTTCAGTTGAGTTGCTGTGTGTTGTCCATTGGATGTGAGTGAGGGAGTGAATATTTGTAATGCAGTAGTTATACTTGAGCCAGTGCTGCATTTACCATTGAGTGGCTAAGGGAAATTGTGGCAGAATTTTTGAATATTAGTTCCTGCCTAACCCCGTAAATGCAGGCCTTGTTAGTCTGGTGATGTTTGAGATGGTATTATTCTGAGAATGTGTCACAACATCCTGTTTTTTCCACAAAGTGGGATTTTTTTATATCCATAAAGCCAGGTTTTTTAAATTTTAAACTTTTTCTGCCCTGTGATCATTAAGAGGATGTTCTTAGTAAGCCCAGAATGGGACAAATGGATGGTAAGAGATGAGCCTGACATATCCAAGTAGACTACTCTTGAAAAATTTCTGGAGTTTTTTTACCTGTCTGAATCTGTCACTTTTACTACTTGACTATCTGGTTGTTGAGCCAGGTATTTATAAATCAGTAACTTCTAATGAGGGGAATGGGCAATGTTTAGCATCTGTTTACTGTAGGGAGTCAGACTGTGTAGGTGACTGTTCTCTCTTCATATTTTTTTTCATATATTTTTCTAGCTATAAACCATAAAGCAATTATTGTAGTAGCATAAGATTCTGTAAGTATTGCTGTACAGTTTATTGGAGATAATGGTTCTTTACTTTGACTAGATAGAAACAATTGAGAGCATTTATTTTATTGGATAAATCAAACAGAAATAAATGATAGGATAAAATTTTCTTTATTTGGTACTCTTTGGCCAGGAGAAAATTCTCTGGGCTTGCTTAGCATGCACTGCATGCTTAAGAGAAAGTTTTGACTGTCAATATACTTTTTATATGAGAACAAATATGCCAATAATAATTTATTCTAATGTGTAAACTCTTTTATCATTTGTGTTTGCTTTTACATTGGCAGCTAGTAGCTAGCCATTTTAAGTCAGTGCGATGATTGTGGGAACTCAATCACTTGCTTGTTTGGAGGTTTGCCATGGCAAACAAGTGCACACACATGACATCATTTGAAGCATTTAACATGGCCAGATTGTATCGAAAGCTTGCAGTACCCAGTCAGTGTACATGTGTTATGTACAGGGACAGATCTACGTAGAGATTAATAGGGCTTAAGCCCTGGGCTCCCAGGGTCAAGGGCCCAGAAAATTTGAATTATTATTATAAATTTTTAATAATTTATAAATTTTTATTAAATTTTTAATTTTTTAATATATTTCATGTGTAGATATAATGGGCTTTATAATAATCCATACTTTTTTATTCATGCCAAATAATGTTTCTGCCTATTGTTTAGTGCCTATTAGTGTTAATGCTAAAGTGAAATTTTTTAACACCAAACTCAGTGAATTTTCTTCCAGAAGCCTATTATTCTTATTATAACTTTCAGCATGCCCAAAAATTTTGGTCAGGATTCACCCTTGTCTTTGGCACATATGAAGTTTAGGAATATTGGTTTTTCAGTATTGTTTTTTAAATTATTTTGTAATTACACCTAAAATAATTTGATAACTGAAGTGAAACAAAAAAACATCACTTTAAGATTTTAGGTATACATTCTAAACTTCATACTCATGAGTTTCATGCTTTTAACAGTTACTCCAGAAGTGTTGGATATACAATGTTGTCTATTATGTGAAGGTTTCATCTTTATTTTGTAGTTTTGTATGTTAACTTGAAACAAAAAATGTTTTGTGCTTGCACAAAATTCCATGTATCACCATTTTAATGTATTTTTATTATCTGGCACAAAAAAAAAGTAGTTCATATTTAGTGATTATTTTAAGTATATTTCTCAATTGTCACAGTTCTTCAAATCAAAATGATAGCACTTTTGTGATTATGGCCAAGGAATATGGCATTGTTTTGGGAGCAGACAATGAGGGTAACTCTCAATAACAATGTGAATACTCCAAAAAATGCTAGAGTTGATGAAATAATTGGTGAAACTAATGAATCTCAGTTAAAATATTTTCAAAAACACAAAATAAGCTAGTAATAAATGGAATGTATCATTGAATCAATTTAAATAAACTCAGCACATGCACAAAAAGTTCTTGGTTTCAAGATAGCAGATGGTGACTATAGTAATTTTCTACAAGGTTTACATCAGTGAGGATCATACTTTATTGTGAGATATCAACACTAAATTACGGTGCTATTATACATACATATTTAAATTTATTGATATTTTTAATATTGTGAATTTGCATTAGGAGATTATTCAGAAAATAACTACCTAATGAATCACTTGAGAAATTTAACATTCATAATATCATTATTTCAATTGTAAAAGATAATTTGTCTGAAATTACAAATGGAAATTAACAGATGAAAAAATTATGACTAAAATTTAGACAAATACATGATTTTTTAAGTAACAATTAGAGGACACTTAAAGTTAAAAGTACTAAATTATTTTAATATAGTCAAATCTTATTTATAATAATGTAATGTAAAAGAGAATTACACAAATAAAATATTTTACAAAAGTTTGGTAATTTTTTTCAGACTCCAGAAAAAAATACGCAGCATAGGAAAAGAAAACGGAAAGAAGACGGAACAGGTATTCTGGTTCTTAATTAATTGTCAATATGTTTTATTAAAATAATTATGACTATTTTAAAAATTTTGCTACATTTAATTATTTATTAAAATTATATTTATAATTTCCATTAGCAATGGGAGTAAATTATAATTTGAAATCTAAAAAAGAAAATAGAATATTTGTGGTTTTATGTAATCTGATTTTTACATAAGACTTGATCATATTTTTCTTATTGAAATAAATAATGATACCCAAAAGGATGTTTTCTTTAACATTTTTTAATAACTGGTTTTGTTAGATCTGAATAATTATATCTTTTAGTCCCAGTTTAACTGGCATGATAGTCAATTTGTGAAAATACAGTGTATATATATTACAATCCAAGAATTTTTTTTTTAATCCAGCAGAATAATATAAATACATTTGCCTAATTTTTTATCAATCATCTTCAGGTTTTAACTTTAGAACATAAACTATATGGAATGTTACTTTCTGGAATATCACATGGCAATGCTTTTCCTTATTCAATTGATTCAATTTAATATTTAAATGTAATAATACAGAACACAAAATTAACTGACAAGTAAACTAGTAAATGTGCAGTACTACAAATGTAAATAAAGTATAGAAAAAATATTTGAAGTAAATAATGATAGTTTTTAATATTCAAATATGAAATAAAAATGGTCATTGTTGGGGATCTTACATGTTCACAATACATCGTCCATGCATTCGATAATTCATTAACGTTATGATGATTTATGCAGCTACCTGCTGTATTATATTTATAAATCTCAATGATTTCTTTTGCTTGCTAATATTAGGATCTTCCTATATTGCAAGTGTAGAGTGCCATAGTGTTGCATTTCTTCATGGCATCATACTGTTTTTTGAATCTTGTTCTGAAGTGTCTGGATATGTACAGAGTACTTTCTGCATTTGTATTGCAAGAGGACATGAGATGAGGCTGGTATAATCAGACCCATTGAGGATCCTGTGATTAGCAGATAGATAGAAAACATTGTGATTTACAAACATACCATAACAGTCAACTACATAAATCACAAATGCCACTTGACATTCCATATAGTTTGTGTTCTGAAATTAGAATCTGAAGATGTTTGTTCTGCTAGATTAAAAAAATATTTTTGGATTGTAATATCAACTGAATTTAGTTTGCTTGCTTGTAAACTTTTCTGGATTATACATATATGAGATAATATGAAATCACTTTTTACTTACTATTATTGTCTGCCTTATTATTTTTACATACAGGATAGTTATTACTGTTGAATGGCTATGAGTTAAATAACATGAATAAATGAATATTTATTAAATAAATATTAATAAAATAGTAATTTTTGTTTTAATATTAACTTTATTTTTAATATCATCTACTTACTTTATATTATTTTAATATTAGTGAAAAATCAACCCAGAGCAGAACCGACAAAAAAAATCAATGACTATTTCAAGGTATGATAGTTTCTTTAAATTATTAATTTAGTTTGAAACAAGTAGTTTTTTTATTTAAAAAATAATAATAATAATAATTAATATAAGAATGTTGGATTACTGACAAATGTATTAAAATAAAAGAGTTTCAGAGATTATATTCAGAGGAATTGTTTTCAAATTATTTAATATTATTTGGAAAAAATAAGTATTTAATATTAAGGACAGATAAACTTAAATGAATGCTTTGACACACACACACACACCTTATGCTTTTGAGAACCAATATTTATTGTCTTACAAACGTTTTCAACCTGATCTACAGGCCATCGTCAGGTACTTTGAATTTTTCTGGAATGTTTTTTGTATTGATTCCAGGTTCAAACAATTATGTGAAAAGAAATTCAAATTTTTTAAATTTTCATATCTGTTCAAACAATTTGTTTAAATAACAAATATATATAAAAATGTTAAATTGAACTAATTAAAATACATGTATTCAAGTAAAGTAAAATAAAATAAATAAAAAATACAAATTCGAAAGCTTCATCAGGGCAACAGACATCTTGAAGTCCACCAGGTAACCGACCCTCCTGGTATCAATCAACTCGGGCTTGGCATCTGTGAAAGTTTGCTCTGGGACTGTGTGTCTCTGGCTGCCCCTAATATTGTCTGTGCATCACGGTATTGTTAAGGGTCAGTTCGCCTGGTTTCGGGCTGTTTTTTGTACATCCGGTTGTTCTCTTTCGTTCCCTCCCAAGGCATGGAGGATTTGTTTGTCTTTTCTGCAATCGGGTTGTACATTCGCACGTATATGTTTATTGAACTCCAAGGCAAGTCAACCGTAATGGAGGTCTTACTGCCTCAATACGAAGGCAGTTATTCTGTATACCAGAGTATTTTGGCTATTTGTACTTGTTTGTATTTAATAAATGGCACTTGGCAGGTGCTCTGAGATGTCATATTTCACACTTTCCTATCTACCTTTCTATTCTCTTTACTCTTCTCACTTCTACTATAACTCTTAATCTTTCATTTTCCAAGGCTATCCTTTTTGGTGGAGGCCTTCTAATCCTTTAGTAAATGTAAATGCCTTTCTTTTTAAATAGATCTTTCACAATATAGATTATGAAGAAACAGACAAAAAAATTAATGATTTTCAAATATGAAAATGAAATATACACAGTATAATACAGACTAATTCAGATGGTCTAAATTTTAAATCTGTAAATATATAATAAATATATTGGAGAATTCTCAATCACCAATAATACATATGAAATAAAAACATGAAAAGACAGTTAAATGCACGACGTTGTATTGTAGAATTAAGTAATAAATTATGTTTAAATTGAAAATGTAAAAGTTTTACAGAATTTTGTATATAAAATATTTCATTAGATTGTAGGATTTAAGATACACAATTGCATATATTTGATTAAAATTATTGACTTATTAATTTATAGTATCCTCAGTCACCACAAGGAAATCCCCTTGGTTCTCCTATTCCTGCTTCCATCAACAGTGGTTTAGAATATAGTCTTATTGCACCATTACAGCGACCCATGGTTCAAGTTACAAGTCGGCAAATTCAAACCGACTTAACTATAAATAAAATCAAAGAGTTAGAAAATAAGTCAGCATTGGATTTAGAAATGAGAGATAATAGAATAGATGAGTTACAAAGGGTAAGCTAATAATAATTTTGAGACATTTTTACAAATATAAAAATATTTTAAAACTACTTAAGGATACTAAAATATGATTTACTAATTACAAATATATTTGAGTATAATTATTAATTATTTTACAACAGATCTCATTTAAAAGATCTAATCTTTCTGCTCATCTTCTAGTAGAATTACAATTAGTATTTTTTTCACTAACATATTTGTTAGTAGTTTCATGTTTAATACCATTCTGATAAGAAATTTTTTCAGATTTTTGTCTGGATATTTTTCTACATTGTCTGTCTTAAGTATTTTAATAGTTTTGTTATTTTGATTTTCTGCACAAATTTAAAATTTATAAAACTTTAAAATAAAAGCACCAACTATCATATTCCATAACCTGAAGGTGGCAGTTGAAAATGTTGTTCTTATAATAAATTTGTTCATTTCAACTGGATTATAGGTGATAGTTGGTGCTTTATTGTAATCTCATTCAGTTTTGCAGTATCTTTTCTTTAAAATTTTTGTTTTATACTCTTTAAAAGTGAAATTGCAACACCACAAAGGAATACACATAGCCACATGCAAGTTGCTGGATCGGTGGCAGTGACAGAGATATGCAAGTGTTTGCATACACATTGGGTCATGTGGTATCCAGTTTCAGGCTATAACAATCAACAGATAGCTTTGGTCATAAATGCTATCAGCATGATTTGCAGCTTTGAACTTTCAAAGAATCATAGAAAATGCTTTGGAGATGACAGTGAGCTGAATATCACCAGGTAATGGCTGGGGAATGAGACCATATCCTGGAGCTGCACAACCTCAGTTTGTTAATGCACACAGTTTCCATGTGTTGGGCACAAAGTGAGTACCATCTAGCTATGTGTGACATGATGGGACACAGGAACGCCTGCAAACACACTGAAGAGGGAGGGGATTGTACTGGTGCACGACAGCACACAGACTTGCAGATTTGCCAAACAGCTCATCAGGATTTGTTTGCCTCAGCATGTGACATTTGAAGCTGCCTGTTGTTGTCAATAGGTGCATCTGTGTTCACCTAAACTATTTGTATCAAGTTGCATGAAGTTGGGATGCATGCATGGCAACCAGCAGTGGGGTTACCATTAATCACTTGACACAGGACTGTACACCTGCATAGTGTCATTGTCATCACAACTGGACTATTGAATGGCACCACATATTGTTTACAGATGAATCCAGCTTCTATTTTGGATGAATGATGGATGTGGATTGGTGAAGAGCTGACACATATAGTTTTGACACACTTGGCATCATCATCTTGGGAGGCATTATGTTTGATCAGCAGACAAGTTCAAGTTCAAGTTCTTTATTGCCATACTAAGGTACAAGCCCAGTACCGCATAAGCACAACCGGTTGATCAGCAGACAGTCCTGATGCATATTTCCAGTACTCTGAAAGCAGACTAGTACATCACATGAATTGTGGGGCTTGTGGTTTGGTCACTGGTGCAGGCCACATCCTACACAGTGTTCCAGCAAGGCAATGCCCAACTGCATGTCACACACAAACTCTCACTAGCCTGAATGGAATTTATTTCCTTCCCTGGTCAGCAGCCTCACTAGATCTCTCTCCCATCAAACATTTGTGGGATGTCATCTGATGTGAGGTGCACTGGGAACCACCATCACATACCATAGACAGTATAAATGCCACAGGGGACATAACTTGGCATAACTGCCATAGTGAATTGAATAGTTGCCTGACATAACTCAGGCAACTATTAATTACCTCATTGATATTGTGCCTCATCGTATAGTGGCCTACATAGCTGTCCATGGGGAGCCATACTCATTACTGAATAAACAAATATCTGTTGCATATCTCTATCAAATCTACCAGTCTTGCAATGTGGATGTGTGTATGCACATTGCAAGAATGGTGTTGCAATTTCACTTTTGAGGAGTGTAGGAAATTTATTAATTTAAAAAAAAAAAAAAATTATATATGTAACAGCTAATTAAGCATTACATACTCATTGCTTTCACTTCTATTGAACCACACAAGACACTGTACATCAACTTCAAAACTTCGTCTATATATTTAGATTTTTATCTTTTCTTGACTGAGTTAACTACTTGTTTAGTTTTGACATTATCAATGCAAAGATTTTAATCAATATTATTTGCTTCGAAATCAATATCTATTGTCATGACTTAATTTCTTTCATACTTTTTTCATTTAAATCTAATTTCCTGTGCCATAGTTCTTTATTTTATACTGTCTTATCTGTCTTGCTTTTATAATCTGGCAAGAATTTAAATGCAAGTCAATTATAAAATTATGCTCACAAAATTGTTGACATAAATACTATATGTTGACAAAAATATCTATAAATGTTCTATACCTAAGTGATAAATTATTCTTGTTAAAAAAAACTGTAGTAATTAAATATAATTGTTTATAAAATGTGATTTATGGTAACTTTTGAGGAAAATACTATTTACTAATTATCATATACATTTATTTTTTGTTTAATAATCTCAGGATAATTTACTAATTTTAAGAGGTTTGTTCCTATTGCAGGCTAGTGAAGAATTAAAACGTCAGATTCAAGCTCAACAAAAATTAATAGAAAAGCAAAAAGAACAACTAGCTAAGTGTTTAGATGTTACTAAACAACTTTTAATTGAAAAGGTAATTTAATTAACTGTCATCTGTTTAGTAATATAAATTGTATACATTTTTTATTAATGAGAACAATACTTTATGCACCTTCACTTTTAATGAATTTAACATCTAATGATCATTGATGCATTAATTTCATCAATGATTTTGATGAATTTAATGCATCTGTCATACGACATAAAAATACAGTAAAAATTTTAGACAGAAAATAGAACCTGAATATATCAGAAATCTGCCTAAATGGAAAAAATTCTTTGGAAAAAGAGTGATTTTCTGTATTAAATTTTATTATAAGCCAGAAACTTGTCAAATGCAGAATAAGACATTTTTGGTTACAAAGAACCTAACCTGGATAAAGCAGAAAATTAAGATTTCACTTGTAGACAAATAAACAATATTGGTTCCAGGTATGATGGTTATCAAAAAGCTTGACAAAGTTGTATTCTGAGAATAATTTTGAGCCTTGTCAGAGAAACAAAGGATATAAGGACACAAAATCTATCTGTTAAGTATTAGTCTTTGATAGAATTAACTAGAGATAGAATCAATTACTTTTAAGAATCTAGAACTTTCAAGAAATCAAATGAATTGTTGAGAACAAGCAATGAATATACGAGGGTCATTCTAAAAGAAAAGAACGTTTTGATCTGAGGAGCCATGCAGTTTCTCCCACCACCCCCCACTGCCACGTCACGGACCTTCCGTTTTTTCACGCCAGTCTGATGCTAACAGCGAGCTGCAATGATCATTTACTGTTTATAGTGTAACTTTGAAATGTGTGACAAAATTAAAGATCCCGTGAAGCGTGAGGTTTGTAGTGTAGTACAGTTTTTGAATGTGAAAAAAGTCCGCCCTATCAAAATTTACAGACAGATAACAGAGGTATATCTGTCTGTAAATTTTCACCGACTACGCTGTGCCATTCAAAACAAACGGCAGGAATTGTTGAAAGAACCCGTTAATGACTGGTTCAAGAACTTGGCAGTAACTAAGTGTGCAAAAGGCATAGAAAAGGTTGTGATATGCTTTGACAAATGTTTAAATTTGTATGGTGACTACGTAGAAAAATAGCTAAGATTTCATGTGTTGTAAAATAAGTTTTGTTTCATTATCTTAAATAAAAATATCTAGAGAAACAAACATTCTTTACTTTTAGAATGACCTTTGTAATTTGTGAAAACAATGAGAATAAGGTAACATATGCTACCACTTTGCTTTGTTCAGAATAGTTAATGACTAATATTTGAAAATAAGTTGATTCACTTTGTTGGTTTTTAAAAAGATTAAAGTAAACAGTTAATTAAAGTATTAAAATTCCTTGAGAAGGCAGATATATTTGGTCTTTGTATTACTGTAATGCAGTTAGAATTTCTGGAAAACAGCAGATTGTTAAAATAGAGAAAAATTTAAAGGAACGAATTTTGATTGTGGTGTTTGCATAGTGTTGATACCAGATGAAATTTAATTTTTCTTTTTGAATTTAAAATGTTGCAGAATATTTATTATAATTTGACTTTTTTCCTTTTATCTATAAAATTTGATTATGTTTTTTCCTGTTGATGGACTGAAGAACTTTTCAAGCACTTAGAAATATGCTATTTAATTTGTATTTGTACTCCAATAAAGCAGTTTTTTATGCTTTATTTAATATTTTTGGAGTGTTTATAATTATTGTCATATTTTAATTTTGTTTATCTTTTTCAGTCAACGATGGAAAAAAAAGCAGCGAGACAAAAATGTATGCAAAATCGGCTAAGGTTAGGTCAATTCATAACACAACGGCAGGGAGCTTCTTTTGTGGAAAATTGGGTTGATGGCTATGCATTCACGGAGTTAATTAAGTAAGTTTTTTCTGCAAATATTTCATTAATATTAATAATAATGATAATAATAATTCTCTTGAAATTACCATATTGTCAAGTTGAGAGAATATAAAAGAGTAGAGTGATATACACAAAGAGTTACAATAGATAAAAAAGAATCATAGATAAATAATGATAGAAACAAATTTCATTTTAAAATTATTTATGTTCTATTGATATGTTTATATATACAGGGTGTCCCAAAAAGATGTACTCACTCTTTGATTGTCAAATATATAAATATTTTTTTGTAAATAGACGTGTCTTGACAAACACACAGTCCTAAGAAGTTAAATCAATAAACAAATAAATAAATACATTAATTTAAAACCTATTACTAAATTAAAAAAAACATATTATTAATCATCTATCAAAGAGTGAGTACATCTTTTGGGACACTCTGTATATGTATATATATGTATATAGCCTGATGATGATTGAGTTATTTACTGAAAATGCTTGCTTTTTAGTATCATTTTGTCTTTATTGAAGTAACAGTAAAAGACAGTTGTCTTTTGTTTTATATATGAGAGAGCTTTGTAATTCAAGTAAATGATGCAGTAATGCTGGTGGAAGCTTAAGCTTCTGTTAGGATTGCCATTACTATTAAAGTGTAGAAAAGTGAAACTACAAGTGAAAACATTTGATATTATTTAAATGTAAAAAAATTTTTGATTTAATAAAATATGCAAAAGTAAAAATTTTATAACTTAAAAAGTACTATTATATAAAAAAAAATAATTAACAAAAGAGAAAAATTACAGTACAGTGAATAGTTTGTAATGTAAGCTCATTGTTAACTGTGTCACTTGTAGTAATCTTACAAGTATTCTTTATTAAAAATGTTTATTATATTTTCACTGAATAACATCTTATTTAAAATATTTTGTCTTTCTCATTTTTGTTTCCTTACAAATGCTCATTATAACATTGTATAATATTTGTAGATCTTATTTAAATAAAATAAGATTAAAATTATAAGATTAATTTTTCATAAATAATTTTTTTTCATAATTAATGAAGAAATTCATATCTGTTAACACCTAAAATTATTTTTCAATATTAATTGAATTTGATGTAAAAATGTTTTGTATTTTCTGTCTTTAAACATAAATATTTATATAATGTTTTATATTTAATAACAATAAAATAACTTAGTGTCCCTGGTCATGTAAAGAAATTATTTAATTTGAAATTAGAGTCAACTTTTTATATAGGGTGCATTTACTTCTGAGCTAATTTCACTGTCAGCACGCTCAGCCTGTATACTTTCGTCTGAGCACCACGCTCATTGGTGTTTACTTTAGAACTATGTGACGTCATGTTTAGCAAAATTGGTAAGCTCGGAATGCTAGCTTGTTCGTTGTAGAGCTTTGTGATAATTCAATATGGCTGCTCCCATGAAAAAATTACTTTCTGTACAAAGTAATGAAAATGGAATTCTTTTTGGAAAAATAAACGGCAGAAAGTATTTTTATTGGTAAATTTCAATTATTTGTTGTATAAAATGTTTACAATGATCTTCTTTTTTTTATTGTAAGGTTCAATAGCTTTTTTTCATAAACAGATGTGAAAAAATTTAAGTTTGACTAGTTGTTTATGATTAAAAGTTAAGTTCACGTTATACGCATTTGAAATCTTCAGAAATGTTATGTTCAGAGCATTAAATAAATCGTAAAGAAATGAACAGCATTAATAATAATCCAAAACTACATAAGTTCGTATACTCGAATGAATTTTTACTTACATATGAGAAATGACTTCTCAAGAAATTGCATCATTTGAATATTTGAATACCATTTTCTCGTTACAAACTAAACTTATATGATGACAGAGTAATACTTATTTCTACTGAAGTAAGCTGCTGCTTCAGTTGATGTCTTAATGGCCATATGCATTTCATCAATAGAGCCTCTAATTTCAGGAAAATCATATTGGGTATAAAATTCCATTATTCTTACATCATCCTGCCCTGTGATAGCCAAGAGATTATTTTTTTCATTTTCATTTAACACTAAGAGAATTAACAACCTTATTTAAAATATTCCACGCAGTCTGTCTAGACATATTAAAACGATCACCAATACCCTTAGAGAAAAGAAAGAAAAAAAAAGTTTTGTATTTAATATCAATTATTTGTTGATTTTAAACTCTGTTTAGTTACATCATAAAAGAGCAATGTCACATCCACTCACTGGGTAAAACAATAGCATTAAATATGTATTATATATTGCTTCGTATAAACAAACCTGAATGATTCTTGATTTGCCAATGCCCAAAGGCAGCATAAAAAGCTGCTTTTGAGGATAGACAGATCGTCTTCCAGAGGAAGTAATTTTTCCGTGTCTAAAATTGGGTTTATTTTTTTAAAGGAGACTTTCAAAAGATTCTCTTGTAAGTCTAAGGTGCTGTTTAAAATCGGTTGGATTATAAAAAGGTACAGTCTCTTCAATAAAAGTTTCTATCTTTTTTATTTGACTTTATTTTTCTTTTTTCTTCTTTCATTTTTTCTACTATTATATCCACAATAAGATCATCCTCGTCTGATTCGGAATCAAGTAGTTCTATCTGTAATGCAACATTTAAAATAGCAGCTTTGACAATATTATTTGCAGGAAACCGCCATATTTCCTATTAGCGTTCACGTTTACTTTCGAACCTGACAAGCAAACATGAATACACGTGCTAATGACGTCACTTCCGGTGTTCAGAATTAGCACTGCTAACTCAGAAGTAAATGCACCCATAGATTTGTTTCAAAATTAGGAAAGGTTGAATTACTTTTGAATTTACATTATTGATGAAGAAAGTTTTTGATTAAGGAACAAAAAGAGTTAAATTGATTATGAAATTAAATTTTGTACTATTTTTTCTAGAAAACAAGAACAGATTGCATCAGAAAGAGAAGAAATAGAAAGGCAACGAAAGCTGCTATGCAAAAAGAAACCAAGTGCTGGTACGCAAAAGGGTAGAGGAAATAATGGTAGTGCAACTTCATTGGGATTAACCAATGGTGATTTTGCTAAACCAGATCCTCCAAAAGAGTATGTATTTTAGTTAAACAATAAATATTGATTTTATTTTTTTATTTACACTTTTTATTAAATTGTCACAGTTATGAGGGTGCTATATTATATGTATTTTCAAAAATTAATTTCAGGAGTTGTTTTCTTTTAAGATTAAGCTGGCTAGAATATTATGAGCAGGAAGAAATTTTAAAATTAAGACAAGCTTCCTTAAAGAAAGAGGATACTGATTTACAGATAGAACTTGAAAAACTAGAAAGAGAACGAAATCTCCACATTCGTGAGCTTAAAAGAATTCATAACGAAGATCAATCTAGGTAAACATTTTCAGTACAAATATTATATTTGTTATGATGATAATAGAAAATAGTTTGGTTTTTAATTATTGAATAAAATCAATTTAAATTTTTTATAAATATGAACAGATATATATATATATATATAGGTATTCAAAAAAATTCCTGGAAAATGGTTATTAATCATAAACTGAATGCTGTATTTACAATTAATTGATGTAAGTGTAAACTTGTTGATACTTGTTTTATCAGGTATTTGCATCTAGTCCCATCAAACTTGTTTTAATTCTGAAATTTAAAAAATGACATTAAAGCCATTCACTGGCAGTCAATAGATCAAGTGAGACATTTTATCAAATCAAAGAGCACTGATTTTACCAGAAGGGCTTAGGGGGGGTTGCAACCCATATGGAAAAATGTTTTAACTTAAATGGAACATATGTTGAAAAATAAAACACTAAATTCAGTTTTCTGACGTTTTATTTTCATTTTCTGGGAACTTTTTGGATGCTCTTGTATATTCATTATTCCATATTTTTGTGTGTGTGTGTTTAAAAGACAAGTTAAATGGGAGTGGGTTATGCAATGAGATGGGATATATACCAATTTTAAATTGCAATTAAGAAATTCACTCCTGTGATGCAATGGATGCTTCATAGGCATGAGGTATATAGTGGGACAAGTTAAGCAGCAGTTTTAATTTTGTTTTAACAGTTCTCTCTTGTTATATGCTGTCACAGATATATGGCAGTCAGGTTGTGGATTATATGCACAAAAATATGGTACTTATTGTTTTTAGGTAATATTACATGATTTGATCATAATAATCTTTTGGCCTGTTTGTTTACATATATTTATATATTTATTGCTTTTACTTGTGCAATAATTGTATTTTTCCTGAAATGTGGCAAAAATTTGTGTTGTACCTGTTATATTTCACATTTGGCAATAACTTGTAATTAAGGATTTTTCAGTTGAGATAGTAAAAATACAAAAGAGCTTTGGAAAAAATCTTCAGATAATATCCCTCAAATTTTCAGAATATAACATTTAAAAACTGTAAATATATCTATGATTGAGTATTATTTCAGTATATGTCTTTAGAAAAGTCTTAAATCAACAAATATTTTATTATAACAACTTTTTAAAACCTCTTTAATTTTCAAATGTTATAAAAAAATATATATATATATATTCACTACAGCATGATTTTTTTAGTGTCTGTTTTGCTATATTCTGCTTCATAATCTTGCTAAAAATTAGTTCTGTTTTTTATTTCATTTAATAAAATTGTGTCTGTGTGAAAAAATTCCAGTTTATTACATTTTAATATATAGATTATTTAATAATAAAATTTTTGCTTATTAATATTTTGTAAATATTTTTTAAAAATCACAGAAGTACACCAGTTAGTACAAATGATGCATTCTAGAAAATTGCCATATTAACTGAATCGGTACAAATCAGAGAATGTGTATAATAGAAAAATGGTAATTCTTTTGAAAAGGGATATTTTTACTTAAAAGATAATTAGAAATGACTTAATAATAATTCATAAAATACTTAAAAAAACTACAAGGGAAAGAAATGAAAAGATGCTATTAAATCTAACTTTTTATTAATTTATTTTGCAATCAAATTTTTTAAATAATATAATTAAAGGAAATATTAATCAAATTTTGTTTGAAATTACCTTCCCTTTTCTGTATGAAGCTCTTAGTAGTACTGAATTGTGTTTTCTAATGCTATTTTGTGTAAATGCAAACTTCTTAATATGGGTCATTATTCAAAATTATTCCAGATATGGACCTTTTTTAAAGATATGTACAAAAAAGTCCAAATCCTGTGGCACCAACAGATAATGGATAATATAATTGGGGATGAGTGTTAGACTGAGTGCTGCTAATTATTTTGCCAATTCTCAATTTAAATTGGCAGCATTGTCACCAGCAGTGTATAATACAATATTTTCTTGTTTAAAAACTTTTAATCACTGAAAGTACAACTACAAATTTTTCTACACTTCCAAAATGATGTGCAGATTTTATTGAAAGTTATTAATGCATTTAAAATGATCTTAATCTGCTTTTTATCATTTACTTACATTTATGCTACTTATTACTATAATTTTAAAAATAAATTTTAATAAAGTTCTCTTATACATATTAGGTTGACAGTGACTGTATTGTAGGGAATCATTGTGTATTAATTGAATCCTCTAGCACATATTATAAACTACAATGTAGTGAATTCCATACTAAATGAAGTTGCACTAAGCAAGGTATTCCTGTATGTGTGAATTGGATATCCACATATACAGAATAGAATTATTTTTCTAGATCAATGCATCAACTGTATTAATTATGTTTGCTTATCATTTATTGTTTCAAGCTGCTACAGATAATTTTTAAGAAGACATCAGTAAATTGTGATATCTTCAGAAATAAAATTTTGTAAAATTCTTGGCATCACATTATAAAATTAGCAATTTACAACTTTTTATTATATTTAAAAACATTTTCAACCTTTTTAGGCCAGTTCCAGTTATGTAAAATTCTTGAAAATGGACTATAGTTTAGAACATTATAAAATCTATTTAACATATAACTGTAAATAAATAATAAATATAACTATAATTCTGTTACTATATTATTTATAAGTATACAAATATAGAATATAATAGAACAGTTGTAAAATTAATCTAAAATAAAATTTTGCATGGAAGTTTTTAAATATGATGACTACATTATGACATCATAAACTTCTTAAATGATTACTAGGTGCAAAAGTACTCAAAAATAGAAACAAATGAAACAATTAAGAGGTTTTTCTCTAACAAAACCTTTTTTATGTATGGTAAACATTTAGTTATCTAAAGAAGTACTGTGGATTTTTAATTTTAAAATAGCGATATGCTACATGAGGATTATTTATAATTTGCATTTCTATCATCTTACATCATTCTGTTGCTACAATTATCAGTACAGTTGTAGCACACACTTAACATGTAAATGCAATCATTATTGTTTTTAGCTTTGTATTTATGTCATAATGGCATTAACTACATTTGTTTGTTATTGTTTTCTGCATATTTTTTAAGTCTTCCTATTTTTTGTTTAATATTATCTGTTTCTTTTAAAAATAGATTTCTTTTCTTTCAAAATATGATGCTATAGTTGTCAATAGACTTTGACATATTATTAACATGTTTGTTGAGTTTGCATAAATCATAAATTATTACTTTGTAATATTTTATAAATTATTATTATTTTGTTTTTTGCAGTATATATTGGTTATCAACTAATAATTATTTGAATTTAATTATTGTCTGTCTGTTTTTGAGTATGTTGACAACTTGTTACACTCTATTAAATAATATCTGCACTGTGCTTTATATATATATGTATGTATGCAGTGGTGATATTCGAAATATTTAACAAAGGGTTCGCTAGCAGAAAATTTTTCCCTGACAATCACCGACAAACAAAATGGAAGTTTTGGCTAGAAATAAATACAATACCTTTTCTTGCGAATATCTAATAATCAGTGGCGTATTTGGAACGTAACGAGCCCTGGGCGAAGACCAGGTAACAATAGTATATTAGTGCTGTTGACCTTTTTTTTTTTTTTTCTTTAGGCAGAGAAATTTTTTACCACGAATGGTACTGCTGATAATAGACAGATGTCATCATCTCTCGAAATGCAATATCCTTTTTATTTCGCTGTCCATAGCCCGACATGTGTTCCACGGCCATCTTGTATTATCTCGCGAGCGTGGGATTGTGGGATCTCTCTTATGACTGGATCTAGTTTCAAGAACTCTCTTGAATCGATCACGATTAAACCTCGTTTCGGTCGAGATTGAAACAGTCGAAGAGAGATCGCACAAAGACATAGTCCCCGACCTTGCTCACAATCTAGATTAAAATGCTCGGTGCGAACGGGGTATAAGGCTCTAGTTTAGTAGTATTACAGAGTATAATACGTATACTTTAATATATTTTTTAAAAGAAACAAAACCACTGAGAAATGTTACGTGTGTTTAACAAGGTTCGGGAAACTGAAAATTTTACCAATGGGTTTGGGCGAACCCGTTCGGAAAACTGAAAATTTTAACAACGGGTTCGGCCGAACCTGTGCGAACCCGCTGAATATCACCACTGTATGTATGTATATATAAATTTTTCTAGAAACTTATATATTTTTAAAGTCATATTTTTAAATATAAAAGTTACATATTTTTTCTTTAATTTTTAATTTTCATTTAAATCTGATTATTTGTTCTATTTTAAATGATGTTTTTTCATTCCTGAAATATACTTACTAGTCATCACACTTTCTATTATATAAGATTCTTATGTTTTGATACTAGAATCACTGGTTATTAGATATTAACTACCAAATCTTTTCATTTTGACTATTTACATAATAATTCTGAAAAACTGTTGCTCAAGTTTTACGAGGTATTGTTATATTTTAACTAAAGTTAATGTAAATGAAATCATAATACATTTTAAGTGTGAAATTAAAACATTTATTATATTTTTTACATATAATAATGTATAATGTATTTTATAGTAATGAAGGAGTCTTTCTGGTGCACAAATTTTTAAAATTGATCACATGAATTAAGGTGTTGTTTTGCATTTAGTCATTTGGCTTGTTATTTTGAATATATTATTAGTTTTTTTCTGAAATTATCAATGCATATAAACTAAATCTTGAATCTAATGACTATCTGGAATTTGCTTTTATTATATATACACTCAATGACAAAAAATGTTACACACTCAGATAGAATTGATTAATTACTGCAAAATCTGTATACAATGGCTGGACTGCTACTATGTTCTGTCATTAGCACTCTGTCATCAAAGGCTCATTTGCATTGGTACTATGACAGAGAAGCATGGATTGTCAACATGCATCTTTAACAACAAATCCTAGTTCTCTTTGTAAATAGATGATTATTGTGTTAGAATGGTGGACTATAGATGAGTGCTTTAACTATTGCTGTTACTTCAAGCACTATTTGCCTTTCATATACAACTTACTTTGCAGCACACTGTCCCACTGCTGGCATGCTAATCTGCAGAGCCATATCATATGACAGTTTGTTATTTCTAATGATGGTATGAGAGACATTGTTGGCAGGACAGTATATTTAGGAAATCCTGTGCTCTCATATGGTGCTTTTCATGGCAGAGTTGCAAACAGCCATTTTCTAATAAGGTTCCATACACAGCTATAATTTTGCAGGAATGTGTGTCATGATGTTACACATTGCCTGGTCTCCAGAGTTGTTGTCCATCAAGTGTGGGATTAGATGGTATATCAATTTTGACCATCTCTGAGTGTGAATTTAGAGTAGCAGTTGCAACATCTGTGGACAAATATGTCACACTGATAACATATGGTGTGTTATGCCTCCATGCTTAATCATGTCATTTCATGTTTCTAGGCAAGTTGAAATACTACAAAATATTAAAGGTTGCTTTGAATTCTAGAATTGTTCCTTTTGCTATGATATTGTTATTGCTTATTTACCATTGTCTTTACAATTGCACTAATAAGGTCTTGGTGCATATTTTTTTGTCAGTGAGTGTAATAAAAAAATTACACATGAACACTATGCTATACATTGTTTTTAACAGTTGATGTGTCAAATGTATATCACTAATGCAAATGGTAGAGCATAAGCAAAAGCATATTACAGTGTTTTACTACCATATGTAATGGTAGTATCAATAATACTATTTTGTGTAAGCTATTAATAAGGACTGTAATGATAAAAATTGTAAAATTCAAAAGAATAATAACTTTTATTTCTAATGTAATCAGAAAGATTTTACTTTATTTAAAAGTTTCTTTTTAAAATACACTTAAGACTTAAATAATTATAATGGTTTGTTTCATTCCTTTCAAAGTTTCTTTTGAATGCTCTTTGTAAGATTTTTAACAGTGTTTCTTTTAATCATTGTGACTGCTCTTTTTCACTTTAGAGAAAACTCTAATGTCTTTTGCTGGTTTTTTTTTTTGTTTGTTTGTTTGTTCTATTTTACAAAATATCAAATCTTTCTAACAGTTGGCATTGTGGTATATTTGGTGGATTTGTGTGTCTAGTTAAGAATTGACTCTGTGATGTTTTAGCTAACTTATTGTAGATTTTGCATAGTGTATTGTTGCCAAATCTGGCCAAAACAGTTTGCATAAATAAATAATACAAACAAGCAGTTTGCCAAACTAAAAATGTTTCAGGAAACTATTCTGCTGAACAGATGTGAATCAATTGAATCTCACTACTGGTGTGATTTCATTATATGTTTTTATGATGAGCTACTACTGTTTTCACAATTTAGTTCTAGTCTACTAGTGGTCTATTGTACATTTGGGGCCAGCTTACATGGCATATACTGTCTAGGTTTAAACTGAAATTTTGAGCTGAAAATCTTGAGAATGATCTATATGCCAGCATATTAAATACTATATTACTTTTATTTATAATTATAATTATTATAATTACATATTAATTTTGGAATTATTTCAAATATTACATAAATATTCAGAATAATATTTAAATTAAAAGATGCTCTTGCTGCTTAAATAAAAAATATAAAGAATAATTAAATAGAAAAAAATAATTTATATAATGAAAATATATATTAATAAATTATTTTTACAAATTTATTGGTTTTTTTTTTCTAGATTTAATAATCATTTAGTACTGAATGAAAGGTATCTTCTGTTAACATTATTAGGAAAGGGAGGCTTTAGTGAAGTTCATAAGGTAAGTTTAAATCCATTTATATTCTGAAAATAATTTTTTTTCCTTAAAAATGTATATAATTTGAAATAAAATAATTAAAATTAAATTTTTCCTTGTTATGTTACAACAGGTTTTATGTTTGAGGATGATTTTCTTTTTTTAAATCAATAAACTAAACCTTAATATTTATTTTAGACTATCCAGTTTTCCATATGCTTAAATATTTTCTTTGTTTTTTCTAAACATTTATTTAAAAAAGTCCTTATTTAAATAAGTAAAAATGAATTTTATCTGAAATTTTTTTGTTAAACTTCTACCTTTTTTATAAGGCTATAAGGTTGTTTAATCATCACTTAAATTTTTTTTCAACAATCAGTCAGGTACAATATAAAACCAAAAAGAAGTTAGTGCAGTGTATCAAAATAATCATTATTTTTAGTGTACAATTATTAATCAAGTATTTTTATGAATTTTCACAGTACATTAAAAATGTTATTTCTAGCATAACTAGTAATAACAATGTCATCTGTGTAGATTAAAATACTTTCTTCTGGAACTATCTAAAATAAATTGTTAATATACAGATTGAATAGGATAGTCCCAGGACTGAACCTTGAACTCCTTTTAGAACGTTGAAACTTGCAAATACACCTTATGCTATTTTGCATAATAGTTTCTGTTTCTCAGATAAAACCTAAGACAAGAACTTAAAGTCCATACATATGTAACTAATTTATATTCAAGACTAATACAGAGAGGTCTACACTGTAAACAGCCTTTGACCAATCTATAAAGACTGAGATTATGATATTCAATTTATCCAAATAATCAGTGATATTTTTTATTAATTTGTATTGGATTACTGCATCATTTATAAATATATTTTTTGTAAAGCTAAATTGCTTGTGATACATAAACATATTTGTCAGTGAATTTACTTAATCTTCTATGAAAGGCTTTTTAAGATTTTAATATTATTGGATAATCAGTATCAGATAATAGTTAGATTTCTCTCCTTTCAATTTGAAAATGGAATTATTGTTTTGTGAGGATTTTTCTGGGATTCTCTCTCATTAAACGATTTATTTATAACAAAGGGCATTGCAGAATCTAGAAGCATTTCCGTTAGATTCTTAATTATATTATCAATATCAGGAGTATTATATTTAACATTTCTAATAATGTTAAATATAATAATGTTTTATTATTGTTTGTATTGTAAAATTATGTAAAATACAACCATGAAAATTGTGACTAAGCTGTATAAACTTAAACAACTTACATTATAAAATAATAATAACAAGCAGTTATTTATTGTTACAATGTCACAATGTTGGGCTGCAATTTTTAATTTATTTAATTTAAAATATATGCTCTCCACTTCAAATCAGTACTGTAGAGCAGTGATTCTTAACAGGGGGTTCACGGCCCCCTGGGGGTCCATAAGAAGTTTGCTGGGGTGCTGCCAAATTATGCAAAATTTCCTTCAGAATATCATTAAAAAAAAATTGATGCATAACCGAATATCATATTGAAAAGTGAAATAAGAAAGATAAAGTTTTCCTGTTTAGTTTTTTTTTTATTTATTTCTTATTTCTTCCTACAAACAACTTTGTTAGTACAAAAGAAGTAAATGCAAATATACTACTTACACTGCAGTATTTACTTCTTTTATTCCAAAGTAATTCTAAGAAACTATTAATACTTGGAATTTTAAAAATAATTAGGAAAAGTAGTAGACTTAGTAGTTGGCTTTGGAAATTTAAATATTTTTGCAAAAGATACACAAAATCTTTACGACAAGTTGTGGGTGTTGTAGTTTTAGTTTAGTTTTAGCATCGACTTTGGATCGAATAATAGTGCATTTCTTTCTTATATTGTGTGTTTAGTTTTAATTATTTATAGTTAACCCATAAAAATGAGCAAAAAACAGAAAGGAATGTTAGAAAAATTTTTTAATTTAAGTAATCGCTGACCGGGACCTTCAAAAAGAAAATATAGTAAAGAAAACTCTAGTGAAAGTTTTGATGATGATACAGTGAAAAATGCAACGGAAAAAACCACGAGTCCTAAAACTAAAGGTGTAAAATTAAGTAACATTAAAGTTAGAAAATACGATTGTGATTATATCAAATATGGGTTTGTAAGCATAGAAGTTCAAGGAATTACAAAACCACAATGCGTCATTTGCGGTGCAGTTTCCTCCAATGAAGCAATGAAATAAATTGTTGAGGCATTTAAATTTTAGGCACAAACAATATAAAAACAAAACGCAGGATTTTTTATAAGAAAAAAAGACGAATTAAAAAATCAAAAGACGCTCATAAATGTGACAACTACTAAAAATAAAGAATTATTAAAAGCTTCATTTATTGCAGCTCTTCACGTTGCTAAAGCAAAAAACTATTTACAACAGCTGAAGAATTATTAAAACCTGCCATGTTTAATATTTGTAAAGAACTATTTGAACCATTTTGTCAAACAAAATTATTTAAATAGATTATGAAATAATAAAGTTATGATTAACATTTATTATATAAAAAAATAAAGCAAAAAAAATCAATTTATTCTAGATAATTTAACAAATATAAATTATTATTTAAAAAATGGGGGTCACAAAAAAATTATGAAATATTTGGTGGGCCACGAGTATAAAAAAGGTTAAGAACCACTGCTGTAGAGTCTTGACTCTGTACATCATACTTTTCCGTTAGCAATAGAGTCGTGCCAGTCATCTATCTAACTCTTTTTAGGAGAAAATTTTTGAATTGAAATGTAACTTTCAGTTTGCATTGGAAGTTCATATATAGTTAATCAGGGCCTCCTGCTCCTAAGTTTTCCATATCTGGTCTTGAATTTCATTTATCTAACCCCATTCTTGAGATTAAGAAAAGATTGTGGGGATTTATAGGTCTACAGTTTTTCAAATTGCAGCCCAATAATGAATTTTTAATTTTACAATCATATTAATTTTATAAAGTTTATACTATAATCAGGGTTACCAGAGTGGAGGATTATGAAGGGTAATTGCTGCTTCTGAGATTTTTTTTATTCTTTGATTTCTTCTTTATCTATTTTAATTAATAACTTTATAAAGCAAAGGTATTCTATAATAGTAAATTCATTTTAATTTTTGTTATGCTGAAGTAATCACAATCTGTATGCAGCAAGATGGGTTCCTGTGGTTCATCTTTAAGCCGTATGCAGTCTTCACTACTTAGAACAATATGTTTATAGGGTAGTTTGAGATTTTGCTTGTTCTTTAGATTTGTTTATTATTCACTCTCATGATGATAGTATAAACAGAAATAAATTTGATTTAAAAAACATGATTTTAATGAGTCAACGGTTTAGCTGATTTAAAAATTTTGTTTTCTCTCACTGAGACAAAATTTTACAGTTGTTTTTTGACTGTAGTAATAAAATCATTTATGTAATGTGACTTTATGTTTATAATTGTAAATTCTATATGTTTATTTACTTTTCAGTCTAAAAAATTCTTAAAATCTATGTCATAAAAATGTTTTTTTATATTTCCAAAGTAACAATGATCACACTTGTTTAAATAAAACTTTAATGGAAATAAATTTATAATTTAATTAGATCATTTAGCTTATTCTCAAATTTTTTAATGAACAAATTTTAACCACAAACATTTCATAAAATTAATCCAAATATTGACACACTACCTAATTGAAATAAAGATGGAAAACATAGAGCTAACTAGACAAAAACATTAGTATATTTGGACTTTTTTCTTCAGGGTGCTCAAAGACTGGCTAAAAATGTTAGCATGTCTAATCATCTGTAGTTCTATTAGTTCCATTAAGCAGTTTGTCCATATTTGCTATAGTTTCAAAATTACATATAAAATTTTAATACAAAAGGAATTTGTACTAAAATTTATCTATCTAATCATATTTTGTTTTCATTTAGTGTTAAATAATTTTCTTTGTTTATTTTTAGGCATTTGATCTTAAAGAACAACGTTATGTTGCTTGTAAAATTCATCAACTTAATAAAGATTGGAAAGATGATAAAAAAGCCAATTATATAAAGTAAGTAAAGTGTTTCTGATAATTAAAGACCAAAAATTATTATTACAAAGTTAAAATTTTCTTTTTAAGCAGTTTTTATCTTTGGTATAATGAATTGTTTTTTTTTTTTTTTTTTTTTTGTGAAAAACTAATTTATTTTAGCTGTCTTAGAATAATATCGATTTTTAGTTTAAGATGAACGTTATCACCAATGTTCTTTTTAGAGATTTACATTTGGAGTTTATTCTTTAATGTTTATATTTTGCATTGACATTACCAAATAATCACTTTTCTGTTGTGAAATGTCTTAATTTGATTTACTTTGCTTTATTATTATAAATTTTCTTTATTTTATATCATATCTATACCATAAATTCCAGATGGTTGATTTAGTTGTATTTAATAAATATATTGGACAAAATAACTAAAGAAAAACTTATCTGTTTAAGAATTTTATTATATTTGCCTTAGTGGTATAATAAATACAATTTAGAAAATAGTTTTGTTTGTTTTAAAAACTTGTTTCTAGATAACTTGATATCATTGCAGTTACTGAGCCTTTAACAACCCCATCAAATTATATTGAAGATTATCATGTTTATATTTACATTCATTTTGATCAGAAACACACACAAACTTTTTGTATATGTCCTATCTTAAGTATTTTTGACTTATAT
Organism: Centruroides vittatus; assembly: GCF_030686945.1. Taxonomy (NCBI): domain Eukaryota; kingdom Metazoa; phylum Arthropoda; class Arachnida; order Scorpiones; family Buthidae; genus Centruroides; species Centruroides vittatus. The sequence continues at coordinate 2,042,716 of NW_027122209.1, read as the reverse complement.
TTTCACAAGTTCTGATTACTTTTCGTAGTAATTCTTGTGTATAATCATTTTTGTATATGATAAATGAAATTTCGACATTTTTTACATATCCTATTACATTTGGAATCAGTTTTTGCACAGACTGCATACGTCATGTTTTTGCATGGTGCTGTCTACAAAACAAACTTTTGAGATTTTTCTTTTTGGTTTGCATTGATATTTTGCTTTTCAGTTGACTTTTTTCAAATTTGGAAAATATATGAGAAATTTTATAGATTTTTATGTTATACCATAATTATTTCATGATTGTTATACTACTATAAATGTAAATCTTTATTCTCCAAAGACTAAGAAACTTTATAGCTCTGTATAAAAATAATTCCTTACCAGGTTGCTATACAAATTTCCCTTGTTCCCATTGTACAGATGGATTTCTTTATCTACAACTTTGAATAGAGAGTTTAATATATATTTACTGGTTATATAATAGCATTAGTTAAAGAAAAAATATATGTAAAGTATAGAGAGGTTTGGCACAAAATGGAGGTCTATTATTCTTTTTTAATGCTTTGATAAATCCATTGATAGTTTTCAAAAAATTTATTGCATCTAGAATTTGACCGAGGATTGGAAATAAATTTAGTAAAAGAAATAAAATTCCTCAACAGAAGAGAAATAAACTTCTGAAACTTCTATTGGGGGATTAAATTAATAGATATAATCTGTTCTTAATGAAATGAAATATATAAACTTACAAATATTGAATGTTGATATAAATGTTTTTGAATCATCTTTACTTCTTCAAATGATTTTTTTGTTCTGTTCTAATTATATTGTTGCTTTAGAATCTTAAGTTATTTTCAGTTAGAATATGCTTTCTAATAAATTGTCATGTTTTTTAAACTTAGATACATCTAATATAAATGTGATATATGATGATATTGTTAAACTTATATGTATCTTTTTTATAATTTTATTATAAATTATATCAAATTTCTTTAGCGTTTATACAAATAAAATACTTAACATGTTGTAATGTAGTTTGTAACTTTTAAATTTATTTAAAAAATTACATATTTGTAATTTTTTTTATAGACATGCATTAAGGGAATATAATATACATAAATCTTTGGATCATCCTAGAGTTGTTAAATTGTTTGATGTGTTTGAAATAGATGCTAATTCGTAAGTATGACATTAATTTTCTATATAATTAAATACAAGTTAGATTAAGATTTAAAAATTATGCATATTTATATTTATTTAAAATATTGAAATAACGTATATTAATAAATATTCATAAATATTAAAAGATAAAGAACAAAGAAATCTTATAAACTCTTATCTTATGGTCTTCATCTTAAACTCTTTTGACTTTCCAGAAATTGTTGATGATTGTTGCATTTTAAAGACAGTACATAAAATATTTATCTTCTGAGCTTTTCAAATTTTTTTTTTTACTGCAATTTAATAATAATCATTTTTAAATGTAAAAAATATAATTTAAAAGAAAAATATTTTATTCATAAAGATAGCTTGGATTAATAAAAATATTAACATTTAAAATTCTGTTGTAAAATTCCAATCATATAAGCATTTGAATAATCAATTTCTTCTTCAAATATTTTAAATTGATTTTGTTTTCATTTTATATTGATTATATTCTTCTTTATAATAAATAATTTAATTTGGATTATTTTATGTAGGAGAAAAATTATTTTTTCAAGAACATTTAAGTAATACTTCTACTAAAAAGAAAAACAAATAGTATTATTCAGATATCTACCCCATTTATATATGGAAGACTTCATGCTATTTTTATTTAGGAGATTGAAATTATTTAACTTTAAAAAATGTTTACTAATGTTTTTGGATATTGGTATAATCATGGAGTAGACCTTTATGCTTGAAAATATTTAATATATAGCTTTTAATGAAAAGTTATGATCAATTTGGTTTTATTTACCGAAAATTAAAACTGCAATGAAGGACAAATGCAAATGATGATAATGGGTCGGTAGCTGGTGATCCTATGCAACAAAAGTAACAAGCTAATTGCAATACTTAAATTTAATTTTCATGCATACTTCACCATTCTAACTAAGCAATGTCCAAAATATAGTTCTTGAAATAGAAAGATTGTTAAGTTTGGGTGTGGAAGAAATTTCAGATAACAGAAAGGATTTTTCTAAATTTTATGTAAATAATTGAATTTACTTAGAGAGAATCCTGTTATTACCACTTTTTTTGATTCCTGAAGTTCTATGACTTCTATGTTTCAATGAGTATAAACTCAGAGTATTAAAGGAAGAATAGCCATTATGACAGAAAACTAAATTATGATTAATTTAAATATACATATCTAGCCATATTACATTACATTAAGAAAGCTAACAACTCTGATAATTCTTTCAAATATTTATATAAATTGAAAAGAATTTGTTTGAATTTTTTCAGTTTTTGTACAGTATTGGAATATTGTGATGGGCATGACCTAGATTTCTACCTCAAGCAACATAAATGCATTCCTGAAAGAGAAGCTAGGTGTATCATCATGCAGGTTGTACATGCATTAAAGTATTTGAATGAAATTAAACCACCCATTATTCATTATGATCTCAAACCAGGTAAGATTAATTTTACTTATTTAAATTACATGTTTTTAATATAATTTGTTTAATTTAAAAAAAACTTATGGAAATAATTTTATATGTAATTTGTATATTATATAATACAAATTAGTAACTAGGCAAATTTTTTAATCTAATGTATATTTAAGAATTGTATTTTCATATGTTCTGAGAAGTGGTGTTATAGTAAAATTACTTCTCATCCTCTAGAACAGTGTTCCGCAACCGGTGTGCCATGGCATACTGGTGTGCTGTCACAAGGTGAAAGGTGTGATGTGAACTTTTACATATTCTATTAATTTCAAGTTTTATTTATATATTTTTATCACAGTTGCTATGTTTCTTATGCTTGTATTTCATTCTCTGTTGCAGCACCGATGAAATAAGATGATGTTTATTTATTCTTTATTACAAGCCACGCATTTTTATGTATTCTAAAAAATTAAATGTAAAATAAATTTGCTCGCAGATGTTGATGTCTGTGGGCTGCGGAGTTGGTAAAAAACACTCGACTCCAACTCCCAACTCCAGCAAAACTAAATACCAAGTCATTTTATGGGAAGCAGAGGTGCTTTTAGGGGCTTAGTCTACTCTGAACTCTAAAAAGAGCCCTGGACATTTACCCAAATACTTTTATAGTTAATATTTTTAATATTTTACTTACATTAATTTTATTATACAAATAAATATTAATTTTTAACAAATATCTATAAAAGGAAAAGGGGACAATAAAATTCTACATCTACATATATTCGACAGCATTTGCACTTCAATTTCACCTTCCAGAAGAGTTAGTACAACTAAAAAGTGTACAATCTAGCTACTTCAGCCTCTTGTTCAGAAAAGAAAAATATACACTCTGATCAATTAGTCTGATTCTTTCAGTAAAATAGAGTACTTATTTAGAGCAAGGATAATAAAAGAATGATTCAAAAATATTTAAACTCAATTGGGTCAAAATAATTTAACTACTAAACACAAATACTACAGAGAATACTACATATTTAATAAATTTAAATTGATGCATTTTGTATTTAAAATAAATGAATTATAATAAAATATAAAAGATTTTTAAAAATTTATAAATATATAATAAATTTTCTTTCATTTAAATAAAAAACTAAAGTAAATTTAAAATGCAGGAGTTGGAGTTGGAGTCTACACATTTTTTCTGACTCCGACTCCTCTGGCCAGAAATTCCTCCAGACTCCGACTCTGATTCCACAGCCCTGATAATAATAATAGGTTAGTGGCATTATGTAATTCTATTAACAGGATCATATCATACATTTTTGAGGAAAATAACATTTTGGTGCATCGTGTTGAGTCATGTCGAGTCGTGGGTGTGCCGCAAGTAGATAAAGGTTGTGGAACACTGCTCTAGAATACCAAAGGAATAACATTGGTTCCTATCAATATACAATCTCTGGAAAAAATTTCTGATCACCCCTGAATTTTCAAAGTCAAACATGTTTTGAAGTTTATTACAAAAAGCAAATCATCATAAATAAAACAAAAGGATGATCTTCCCAGGATAAACAGAGCTTATGAAGTGTCATGATGTACCAAGCAGCATTAATGGTTTGCCAAGGTTCAAGAAATTCCACCTGAATCACCCCATCTACATCCCAGAAAATGAAGCTTTGTGGATGGCCACTACATGGCTGATCTTCAATGCTTGGGTTTTCATCTTTAAAATGTTTTATCCATCATCTAACACTGCTGGCACCCATACATACATCTCCATATGCATGCTGAAGTTTCTGGTGAATTTCTGCAGTGAAGATGCCCTCTTTAATGTGAAATTCAATCACAGCATGCTGGCAAAATGAAACAACAGTTGCAGCAATTTTGTAGCATCTGTTTATAGTCACATGATGGAAGCTAATGACATCATGACTCCACTCATGGCATTGTCTACAGATTATGACAATGTTCTTAGTTTTTTTATAATTAATAGATTGTGATTTATAAAAAATTATTGCTCATGACTTTCAGTATGGCCTATGTATAATTAAGTTTAACAATAATTTTGGATATTGTATTTCTGTTTTATCAATCTCATCAGATATCAATTTTCTGTTTCTATATCAAAATAAATTACTTTTAATGTATTCTAACTGAAGTAAAGTAAAGTAAACATTAAAATGTGTATTATTTATAACAAAACTTCCTGATTTAATAAAATTTCTCAAGAAAAATCATTAAGAATATGAAAATATGTAGGGTGAGCGTGGCACTCATCCTGAAGTAACGACATTATAAATCTGGTGCAGTGCTGGGTTAAGGATTTTTGCAATATACTTCTATGCCTAAAATTATCTAGAATGCAAAATCTTATTTTTTAGTAAGTCAATTTATTTTTGTAGCTTAATTTTTATGTTTTTATAAAATGCCAAAAATAGAATGTGAATTAATCCATTTTAATTTTCCATTTTGTCTCTAGCTGCCTTCTGTTTAATTAGTATACCATTTATTTATTAACATTTAATTATTAAAGTATTGAATTAAGACTGATGATGATAACTAGTAACAATTGAGGCTGTTAACATGAAAAAATATCTTAATGCTTATTTACCTGAAGATGATGATAACTATAACCAAAAGTTGATTACAATAAGAAAATTTTTATAAGTAAATTTTAACTTATGTTTTAGGACTTGTTAATTTTGATAACAATATATGTGGTATATGATTACAATAAATGACTAATGCTGTATGATTTTTTTCAAACAAGCTTTTAATGTTTGCTACCATAACAGATGGATTTAACACTTTTTAAAATGTTTGTCATAATTTCCCTTGTTGCCACTGTTTCGTGCTGTTGTGGCCAGCACAAATAGAATGTAATTTTATAATAGGTTTGTACACATGCAAAATGCAGATTTCAAACTTCTTAAATCCATATCTTAAAATTTTGGAATCTACATTGTCAAATTGTAATTTTTTAAACAAAATTCACACCTAAATGCTAATTCCAGCAGTAAATGAACAAGTAACTTTAATGCTCAAATGTTTTTGGCGGTCTTTCAGAGGCCCTAGTCAGGAAAAATGCACAAAACAGAAAAAACAGTTTTATCTTTTGAAAAGTTTTAGCTTTAAAACATAGCTGTGTTCTAATTTTTAAATGCATTTTGAGAATTTTACTCTTTCTTTTTCTTTTAATTTATTTTTATTTCTTTCAGGAAACATTCTTTTAGGAAGTGGTAGCCTCAGTGGGGAAATCAAAATAACAGATTTTGGACTCAGTAAAATAATGGATGATGATAATTATAGTCCAGATTGTGGCATGGACCTCACTTCACAAGGTGCTGGAACATATTGGTATGTATCAAATTATTTAAAGTTTAGAAAATTTATTTATTATGTAATAAATAAATCATTACATTTGTTAAGGTCTTCATTTAATTAAAATCAGCATGAGAATTAAATCACAATTGATCATTAGTACAGAAATTCTTATCTTCAAATTATGCAAAACTTAGTACTATCTTGAATAAAATGAAGATGCTGCTTGATTATAATTTACAACCAAAAAGTTTGTTAACATATTCAGTTTTTTTCATGCTTTTGTTGTTTATGTAAATGGAAAAATTCAAACAACCGAATGTAGAATTCATCCTCTGCATTTTATGTTTGAAAACATGTCAACAAAAATTTTGGTTACCTTAATCCAACAGTGTTTTAATTTAGGAATTTAATGTTTATTTCCTGTTTCTTTCGTTTTTTTTCTATTAACAATTCATTTGTAGATATAATTATAAATTAGGTAAAGTGAAAAAAACAGAATATTTAAGACAGAAGTTGCATATTTAATACTTAACCTGTACTAAGTATTGAAAACACAAAAGGCCATGAAATAAAAATTTTTTTTTTTAATTTGTTTTATTATCAAATATTAATTACACCTGTTAAATAAAAGATTTCTTTACATGGTAAAGACTTGATGGATTGAATGATCAGGCTATCCAATAAGATGCTGAAATTCTAACTTGAAGTTATTTAATAAGATTTTAAATTACTGATGAGCAGCCTTTTTTGGATGTGAACTTCACAGACTTCCAGCAGGCAATGTGCATTTTTCTTCTTAGAGTTGCAGACTTTAACAAACCCTTCTCAGTTGAAATTTTTTCAGGGTTACCATCCAAAAAATGTTAATTTTTTTTTTGTTAACCTTTTAACAGTGGAACAGTTAGGTGTGGGGCTCCCACTTAGTTGTGGAGAAGAAATGTGGGAAATTTTTAAAGTATATTTTCAAGCATTTTTTCTCATTACCGTTTCGAAAAAAGATTTTGTAAACAGTTCTGTCTAGTAAAGAAAAGTTTTTTTTATTGTTACATAATTCATTTTTTATGTGAATTTCTTTTTCGCGGTAGTTTTTGGCGATACCCCCAAAAAGAATTTAGCGATTATAGTCGTCCCTCACCACTGCCACACGATTGCCTTGGACGATTATAATCGTCCCTCACTGTTAAGAGGTTAATATTCAATGTACAGGGTGTTTATAATTAAAGTTCCACTTTGAAATGGCCATAAAATGAAAACCACTGGACAGAATGTTATCAAACTTGGTAATAGTGTACAGGACATTATGGGATTTTATTTCTTGCGAAAAAAATAGTTCAAAACTTCACCACAAGCGGGGAATGGCACTGTATGCAATATTGTTAAACGAAATAAGACATGAAGACATTGGTTGAAAAGGTTTTTAATCATTTCTAAAATGTATTACAAAGCATATTCAATGTGGCATCCACCATTTTATGAAAGCAAGTTAAATCACATTACTGTGTTCTCAACAGTAGTTCTTAACATATCAGGAGGAATGTTATGGACATGTTGGTGTATTGCATTTTTCAATTCCGCCAAATTGTTCATTTTCATTTTCAACCAATGTCTTATTTCATTTAACAGTATTGCATACCATGCCATTCCCTGCTGGTGGTGAGTTTTTAAACTATTTTTTTCTTGGGAAATAAAATCCCGTGAATCCTGTACACTAAAAAATTAGCACTTATATATGTTTTATTTCTAAAAATAGAATAATTTATATTATTTTATTAATAATTTTGATTATTTTTTGAAAAAAAAAACTACCAAAAATAATTTACATAGATGCTGTCATATTCCAAAATAAACTATATTTTCTCACCAAAAATGTAAAATAATTTTTGTAACATAATGTCATCTATTGAAGAAATAGTGAAGTAAATATTTAATGACAGTAAACACATCAGAGATGTTAAAATAAATATTTTTATAGTATTTTTTACAACAAACATATGACATATGTCAAAGCCAAAAAAATGTCCACTGCATATGAATGTATGTGATACAACAGTGACCAAGAAGGATTAAGCCTGATGAGTATCAATATACTCCATAAATGCCAATACATTAGTTACTTAAATAATATATGAATGATATTATCATTTGCATATATTATTTTAGTAACTAAGTTGAGAATAAAGTATATACAGTAAAACCTGTCTATGGCAACCACCCATGGTTTCTTCAAACAGTGGTCTTTTAGACAGGTGGTCGTCCAATACAGGTGGTGCTGTAATACCACATTTCTGTACGTATTTTGTGCACTTTTTAGCCATTTCCTCTAAGCAAAATTCAAAGTGAGCAAAATTACGCAAATTTTTTCAATGATGGAGTTATATTGGTATTGTATTTTATTCTTATTGGATAACTTGATTAACTTGATTGAATCGTCATGATTTTATAAGACAGATTTAATACCAATATTTTAAAGATTAATATAATATTTGAATTTTCTCGATTATAATGCGCACACTTTTTTCTGACTTAATTAATTCAACTTTGTTCTTTTCATTCGCTCCTCAGTTATGTGTATTATGTCATCGATATACAAGCACGTCATATCTCTCCATCACTTTGGTTTTGGTTTTCATTAGTTTAATCTTATTTTAACTTTAAAAATACTGAATTTTTTTAATATTTAGTATTTTCTTAAGTACAACAAGAAAAATTATTAATTAATAATAAAAGGATTTTATTGTTTTTTCTCATAATACAATTGATCATTAGTACAGAAATTTGAAATACAGAAATAGTGGAATCGAAATTCAAAATACAGAAATAGCAGAATTGAAAAAGGAAGGTTGCCTGTAAAACTGATTTTTGCATTAATGTGTTTATTGTTTTTTGAATATTTTGTGTGCGAAAATTACTTGGATATTATTTTTCAAAAAATAAAGTGGAAATAAGGTAGGTTGATACAGAAACTATTTATCGCACATGTACTGTATATGAGCTTCAAAATAAATAAATAAATAAGATCAGCTGATTAATTGTATCGTGTATAATAATTTATGCCCCTAAGGAAAATACTGTAGATCTTTGGTAAAATAAATTTTGTTTTCTCACAGTTCCCTAATTGCCATTCTGATAAACCATTTTCACTTTCTCTGATAACTTTAAGATGATCTTCTAATGACAGCACTTTGCATTTCTTTTGTTTTTCGGACAATTTCGAACAAACTGAAATGAATTTCCTTTGTTGCTAGACTAATTCATTAATACCTGCCCTAATTTCAAGGGTGGGAGAATGGGTTCCAACAAGAGTTTAGACTAATTCATTATATTAGGAGGGGGAAACATTGTTGAGATGAGTTCGAACAATAGTTTAGACCGGATATATTCACAGAAGTGGTCACTTATTACAGTTGTTGTATGTTGTTTTGGACCAAAAATCAATACCTGCAGTCACATTACACAGGTGGTCGTTTAATACGGGTAACTTACACTAAGACTCTATGTATAAACTATTCCGTGCCAGAAATTTTTGCCTGTTTTGACAGGTGCCTGTTGAATGCAAGTGGTCGCCTAAGCAGTTTTCACTGTATTACTAATTTTCATATTATGCAAGCTAGTAATATAAAGCTTATTTTCATATTTTCACTGATGAAGTTTGAATGTTTGTTACAATTATTAGCTTAATCAGGGTTGTGTAATGACCTGAGGCAGAAAACAAGAAAATAAAATTGTTGCCAAAATCCTAGAGGCTGCATTTGACTTGCAATGGGTTGCTCATGACAGTTTTAAATTATATACAAGTGTTATTTTAATTAATATAAAACAGATTTCTGCAATTTAGAACAAAAAAATGAAGCAAATATATCAAATGGCAATGACATCATCTTTAGTTTCTGTTTTGTTAGCAAAGTAGCAGAAAATAATGCTATTGTCTGGAAGTAAATTTTGAGTAGTTAAGTTAGGACTAATGTTTTAAATATACACAATTATTTCAATTCTCAAAGTTCACTTGATGGAAATTAAAAAAAAAAAAAAAACAAGAATTTATAGTCTATTAGCATTACAAATATAGACTCATATTTTAATTGTCAATGAGACTGGTTGATCCCTCATCAAAAATGACTTAGTTCATCTTTCATCAGACAGATTATAAAAACATCATACATTTGTGTCCAAAAAATAAGCATAATCATTAATTTGGCTTATATCTGAGGAACTACTGATAAGAACAGCATGAAACTTAACATACAAACAAAACATTCTTTGTTCTGTTTGTATGTTAGTTGTATAAAGAATATATTGTATTCTTTAAACAACAAAACAATTGAAAAGCTAAATATAATCTAAACTATTTCAAACCAAAAACAACAAAGAAATATACTAAACATTGCTATACATCTTTTTGCATAGAAAGTGATTAATTCACTTGACTCACTTCAATTAACTCGCATTTTATTATATCATTGTTGATGTGTCAAGAAAACATAAATGACAACATTAACTTGTATAAACAATATGACAAAAACTTTTTAATCAATGAAAAGTTTTACTTGTGCATTGATTTATAGGCAGGCAACTACAACAAAAAGATTCTGAAAATGAGGACTAAGAATATTAAAGATACAAAATAAGCAAATTATTGTATGATTCACAAATGAAAACTGAATTATGGTATAGATTTAATTTTATCAGTTAATTACTTTTCACTTTGAAAAAGATTAAAGCATATTTAGATAATAGATTTTACACGATAAATCTTGTATACATTATTACTTTTTATACATTTTTATTTTTAGAAATAGACATATTAAAAATATTTAATTTAATCAACTGTTTTATAAAAGTCAAATTGAAAGTAATCAAAAGTGTTTAAATGTTATAAAACTTAATATTATTTATATTAATTATTGAATTTTTCAAATAATTTTATATTTAATGTAAAATATATTGTAAAATATAGGTATCTTCCTCCTGAATGTTTTGTTGTTGGAAAAACTCCTCCAAAAATTTCATCTAAAGTGGATGTTTGGAGTGTTGGAGTAATTTTTTATCAATGCCTCTATGGAAAAAAGGTTTGTTTTTTCAATACCTTTAATAAATACAGATGTAAGATGTTTATGGCTATGATAAGATTTTAATAATTAATTTAAATAATTGTAAGTTTTTAAAGATATTTATTAAATGTGCAAATGTTAATAATAATGTTTTCAGTTAAACTATGGTCATTGTCAACAAATCATGGTATAACTATGTAGAACAAAAAACAAACTATGAAATATAGAAAATTTTCAAATTTAAATAATTAAAATGAGCTTAACAATTTGTTAATTATCAAGTTGATTTTAACTTTTGTAATTTTTTTAAAGTGTTATTTCCTACCTGGTACATTAATCTTATATTATGAATTTAATTACATCTGGATGTAATTCAAGATTCAATTCAGAGATTATAGAGAGAATTCAAGATGTAATTAAAGATATACATCAATTCAGAAGTTATAGTTTTTGATTTCAATTACATATAGATACTTGATTTTAATTAATTTTGATTGATAACAAGAGTTAATAAAATGAGATAATATGAGATCAAAAATTTCTCTAGTAGTTGGAGGCATTTTTAGAAGTTTGACAGTTTTTTGGTCATAGCAAGTAATTTCTAGCAAATCAATAAAATAAGTTAACATCATGTTATTAACTTTATCATTGATTAATTATTTTTTCAATAAGTAATCAGAAAAACTGGAATGTTTTGAAATAGAAGTTGTTCAAATAACTTTTTTTTTAATTTATTAAAATTTTGTATTACACTGGTCATTTTCATTTTATAAGAAATGTACAGTAATATTTATAGATTGGTTAAAAAGTAAGTTTGAGTATCTTACCATTTGGGATACTGAATTTGTTGAAATTTCAAATACTGATGATATTCTTGATCATATGGTTGTGAATGTGACATCTATTAGAATATTGTTTGAAACATGTGTGCAGAAGAAGCTTAACTGTAGCAATTTAACATGCTAATTGGAAGACTTATATTATATGAAAATCTAGAAGTGTAGTTTTTATGAGTATAGAAGTGAGAAGATTATTATTCAGTAATATCTTGCAATACATTATTGATACAGAAAGGGATTTCTGTCAATATTAGGAAAAATTATAAGATGAATCACTTTATTAATGAAGAATGAATCACTAAGAAAAATTAAATTATTTAGTTCATATACGCCAGGGATGGCCAACCCGCAGCACGCGTCCACAGTATCGCATGGCAGAGTTTTAACAGTGGCATGCAAAAACTTATTGAAAAATTTAAAAATTTGAAAAAATAATAATATTTCCTTCAGGGACTTTGTCAAATTCCGTAAAAACACTACTCATATGCTACTGAATACAACAGTGCCGGAAAACGGCACTGCTTGACACCAGTACAACGATGCGGTAAGATAGCGTGGTCATGGAATGAGCCCAATGGTTTGAGTTGCCTTGCTTTGGCACCATTGTGTCTTGCTACAGTTGTCCGTTTTCAAGTAAGAGTGAGTGCGACACTCTGGCTGTCTGGCTCAGTTGATTATAATATTGCCACCTTTTCAAAATTGCTGACCAAGACGTCAGGCAGGTTTGTTCAAAAAGAAGTTTATGATGCATGCGAATGTTATTTTATCATGCGAAGAATAACATGCAAGCCAGTTCTAAAGCCAGTTAGGGACTTGTGTAGGAGCAACTTAAATTAAGAAATGAAATAACTTAGATGTAAAGAGCTGAGAAGCAAAAAAATAAAAAAAAAAGGGTTGACAGGTTGCGACATACGTCAGCATAAGGTGGCGAATTAAGTTTCGGTGAGAGTGTGAAGTCTTTCACTGTTAAAATAAAGTAAATTTATAAAAATATTTGCTAGTACTTTGTTTCATCATAATTTCACAATTTCTACAAAATTTTGGACAAAATTAATAGTTAACCTGGACAATGAATTAAAAACCAGACGGGTGGCAACCCTAGTTGATTTTAAACTGCTGAGCAAGATGTTAATCTTTTTTAAAACTGTTTTTAGGTTTTGATGTCGGGCATCGTTGTTTTAAAAATTTTATTTTCACTATGTCCGTGAGTAAACCTTCAACATCGAAAAGAAAATATGAAGAGGATATTGCAATTCGTGATTTTAAAACTGTCTGGGAAGAACAATTTTGTTTTCCCATCAAAATACTTCCAAGCCTGTTTGTTTGATATGTGGAATTTGTGTAGCAGTGCCGAAAAAATTTAACCTGGAACAACATTTCAAACAACTGCATAGGGATTTCAACAGCAAATATCCTGTCGGCTCACACTTGCAATCGGAATTTATCAATAAAAAAAGAAATCTTTAGCCGGCCAACAATTCTTGTTCCAGATGAGAAATGACAAAATGCAAACTATGGTGAAGGCTTCTTATGAACTTTCTCTGTTGTCAGCCTACAAGAAAAAACCCTATTCTGACAGAGAGGAGATAATAAAAAATAGCCTTTTAATATTTGCCCAAAATGTCGGTGATATAAACATCAAAAATATGGTTGATAAAATAGCTTTGTCTAGAAATACCATCGTGTCGTATAAATGACATGGGCTAGGATGTTAGCAAACAAATTGTCTCTGGACTACAATATTGCAAATACTTTTCATTAACTTTGGATGAAAGCTGTGACATCAAGACAATGTGCAGTTAAGCAGATTTGTGTGTTACACGAACAATAATTTTGATATTGTGGAAGAACTACTTGATTTGTGCCAACTAGTTTTAACTACAGGCAAGGACATTTTTAAAGAAGTTAAAAATGTAATTGAAGTTAACAAAGTAGAGTGGACAAAATTAGATAGTGTTTGCACAGATGGAGCATCTTGCATAGTTGGCAGGATAAAAGGTTTTGTTACATTGCTTGAAAATTATTTGAGAAGAAAAGTTTTTAAGTATCATTGTATTATCCATCAAGAAGCTCTTTGTGCCAAGGACTTAAACCTGTCTTCTGTTGTTGACCCTGTAGCACGCTGTATCAACAAAATACGAGCTCAAGCTCTGAATCGACGACAAATTTGTGAGCTTTTCCCAGAAGAAACAGAAGAAGATGGCAAGTTACTCCTTTATTGTGGTGTGTGCTGGCTTTCCAAAGGAAAGCCTGCACACACCACAATGAAGGTGTGTGTGCAGGCTTTCCTCGCGAGTGCATTTTTGCACTCGCAATATTTTGGAATTTGAGGGAGTGTGTTTTAAAATATCTGGAAGAATACAATGAACTGCCCAGTAAGTGCTTGCTACTCAAGAATGAAGATTGGCTATGGGATTTAGCTTTTCTTGCCAATATTATGGGGCATTTAAATAATTTAAATTTAAGGTTACAGGGAAAAGATTGTTTTTTCCTACCCTAGTTGGTCATATATTATCTTTTGTGAACAAACTTTTGCTTATTTCTCTCAATTTTGGAGAAAAAAGATTAACACATTTCACATTAATGCAGGAACTAGCTACCAGAGTCAATAATGCTCCAAACTATGATAAATTTAAAAATTTAATATCCATTTTGCAGGATTCATTCAGTGTAGGTTTGATAATTTTCAAGATGATAAAAAAATGCTGATCTTTTCACAAATCCTTTTTCAATTTCTCTGCAAGACATTAATTGTTATTCACCTGAAATCCAAATCGAAATTATTGACCTACAGCACCATACTACACTGAAAAGCAAATATAAGGAACTTATTTCAACTGCAAGTGATCCAAATTATATTGAATTTTGGAAATTTGTACCAACAAGCAATTTTCCAAATTTACACGATTTGGCTGTCAGACATTGTTGTAGTTTGATCAACATATGTTGTGAACGAATGTTTTCTATTATGAACATAATAAAATCAAAATATTGTTCAAGATTAACTGATATGCACCTAAAACACGTAATTTTGTTAGCATCTTCAAGAACTAATCCTAATATAGATGACTTGGTAAAAAAACTACAAATTGAAAAGCCACATTAATTAAGTACTGACTATTTAATAATTATTTAGAATTAAATGTTTCAAGTTATTAATTTTTATTGTAAACATAACCTAACTGACTGAACCTTTAAAAATGTTTATTAACAATAAAATGTTTGTACTTTTGTTTCGTTTATTATATTATTTTTTAAATCTCCATTACTCATGAAAAAACGTGCTATTTGCGTAAAAATCCCATAATCAGCCTATACATAACGTTTTTTCATCTTTATATGTTTTTTAGTATGTTGGAAAAGTTGGAAGTGGCATGCATAATTTTTTTCTTTCAGATAGTGGCACTCTTCCCAAAAAGGTTGGCCACTCCTGATACAAGCCATTCACAGGCCAAATCAACTCCATTACTATATTATTGGAATAATCATTACTTCTACATTTTTGCATGTTATTTTTAGATTTGTTAATGTAAAAATATATGCAAAAATGTAACAACATATAAAAGTTTTAAAAGAAATTTTTTAAAATATTTTATGTTATCAACTTCTCTATTTTTTGTTTTATGGAATTAATTAATTTGGAAAATGAGCAGCTTATATTTGAAAAGCTCAGTAATTTGAATTTGAGCTTACATGGACAAGGAACAAGTGTATTAATGCCAAAGAGTAACACTGAAGTTTTTAGGAAAACAGAATTTGATAATAAGAATAACATTATAGAAATATTAGCATGCTTTTATCTTTTATGAATTTAAATGCATTAGTATTGATATTCTCATAATTTAAAAATACTGTTTTTTTTTTTTTTTTTTTTTTTTTTTGTTTTCAAAAGTTCTCAGAAAATATTTTAAAGGATTGTATTGCATTTCTGAAATAAAAATTAGGCTGGATTCACAATTCACTTTATTTTAATAAATTAAATTTAAATGTTTCTAGTAAGTAAAAACAATTTGTGCATATGTTGTCTTATGAAACATTACACATTAAATTTTTAAGTAAAGTTCTAAAAAATTCTTGGTTTTCTGTCAAAGATGATGCTGGTATTATTCTTATTCTCATCCATGTCTATACTAATATTATAAAGAGGTAAGTTTGGATGTAGCAGGTAATCTCCGAACTACTCATCCGATTTCAAAAATTCTTTCACCAATATTTAGAATGGACCTTCAGGGTGGACATAGACTGTATATTATTCCGTTAAACATTGATATAAATTAAAAGATATCATCTAGGATTAAGGCTTTCATGTCCAACAGATGTCTAACTCTGCGAGTATGACCTAAGTTTGCTTTTCTGTGAGGATAAACTAAAGCAGATCATCTTCTATCTATCCATATAAATAAAAATGTAATGTTCATTTGTTCCTATCAATTCCTTTGAAATTTTGACACAACGTTGCATTCGAATACGCACGTGTTTTTATATAATGTACTGTACATGTTGAAATTCCCCCACTGGGGAGAGATAGACAGGATCAAGGCTTACCGTGAAGAATCAGCTTCTATTTATACTATTTTAGATGCAGTGTTTTGCATTTTTGATTGTGTTTTAATAGGGTATGTCAACAAAATATACACTGAAAAGGGATTTTTTGAAATTTCCCCCATGGAGGAAGTGTTATACATTTATAATAGATACATTTTGAGCCACAACAACGCCTGGCCAGGTCTGCTAGTATTATACAAAAGCAGACTCTCAAAATTACATTGCTGTAACTGGTTAGAAATTAAGGTGTGCTAATTGTCTAGTAGTCAACTGGCTTTAGATTATCATTGGTTCTGGCAAAAATATTATACGGTAGAGCATCGATTATCTGAATCATTTGGGGCCTGGGGTTGTTCAGAAAATTTTTTTGGATAACCGATTATGTATTAACCTATTCCATGTTGAAATTTGTTCAAATCCTGGCACATTCTTAAGTTTCCTTTCATGGTTGCACCAGTGCTGCCAGCTAAAACACGCACACCAACAAAAATAATATTGGAGTAGCCCAAGACATAACCAAAGATTGCAGTGCCACAGCACTAGCGGAAATTGAGTTGAAATCAGTTGTCCAAACTGCAGTTTTTTTAATATATAAATTACCACGTAATACAAAACAAATTACCACACTAACAAAAAATAAACTGTTTTACTGTGCACACTACACAGTCATTCATTAGGTCTATACATAAAAAGAAATCTTGAATGTCTTGAGCAACCTACAAAGTGTCTGTTTACAGTAAGTAGCAAGTTATAAACATTGAGTAGATAAATTCTTGTTAGATATGTTACAAACTTTTTGCAATCAATTCTGGACTCATCTGGCCAATGTTCTGTTTATATATAAATTATTGTATGTAATAGTTTAAAACACATTTTTACATTTTAGATTATTTGAAATTTTTAATTTATTTTTTACTTTATAATTATAAAGTAAAAATAAATCAAAAATTCATTTTAACATTTATAAAAAGTTGCAATTGCAGTTTTGAATATTGTATTCAAAACTGTAAAACTTACAAAGTTAATTTATGAAGAATGATCTGAAACTGTTATCTAATAATAAATTTTTTAGTAATAAAGATGGTAATGAAGGTAAGATTATATCTTTCATTGGGTTTTTGCATATGCTTTGATGTTAGAGATGCCAACTGTTTGGAATTTAATTACTTTTTAAAAATTATTAATAGAATGAAAACTGTTTGGAAATGTTCTGAAAAATGTTTGAGGTTTTGTTTCAGCTTATTGTTTTTCCTTATGAGAAGTTGATACTTTTAACTGTAATCCAAATTATTATATTTTCACTCCCACTAAGTTATTTTTTAATTAATTAATTAAATTTTATTAATTGTAGCAAAAAATAGCCAATTAATTACGGTGATTTTTTGCTATGAAAGTTGGCAACCCTATTTACTATGTTGAATGAAAGTAGCTGTATGAACGATATAGAATTAGTTAAATACACCTATCCCTCGTTTTACACGGTACTTTTTTTTACACGTTTTCGCTTTTACACGGTTTAAAAAATAAATGTAGAAAATAAACTGGCTATGATCAAAAGGAACAATTTTTAACTCTAATCTACATCTATATTCCAATCCACCTTAATTATATGTTATAGTTGATATTTAGGATACTAGGTGACAGTTTTATTTCAATCCGTCAAATAGTAACCGATAACCGATATACGGTACTCCCCCATACGCACGAAGTTGCATTCATTGCACATAGTTTTAAACCAGAAAATTTTAATTTTTCATATTCATAAGTAACAAACGATTACATTATTTTTAATTACATTTTTTACATTACATTACATTACATTACACAATTACATTACATTTTTATGAATCTATCAGATTTTATTTTTTGTTCCTTTGTACTTTGTATTTAATTAATAAAAGAATATATTTTTTTTTGCCTTTCAATATTTTTGTTTGATTTATGTACCTTTAAAAAATTGAAAAAATTCATAATTAATAAACAACGAAATTATGCGTTTTTTGCATACTTTTCGATTTACACGGTTTTACATTCAAAAAGATACAAATTCGATTTACACGTTTTTCTCAGGAACCTATCTTCCGTGTAAATCGAGGGATAGGTGTATTTAGATTTTAGTGAGGGTATGAATAAGTGGAGAAATCTATCGTTGTAATTGACTTATATAAACACAAATTAAGAAACATTGTAAAGAGATTTTATTTCACAGTTTAATTTCTTATTCACTAACAAGCTTAAATATTTATGAAATTTATGTAACTTGATGTAGTATTCTTAGAATTTGAGTTTTATTATTTTCTCTTTCCAAGACTTGAAACATATTTCAAGGTCAGAGAGTAACTGGACATGAAAAAATTTAAATTATGAAAGTTATTTTTAATTATATTTATTATATTTCAATACATTTTATTGCCATTTATTAAATTTTTGTAAATAGATATAGATTATAAATTAAAATTAAATGTTTTGTTATACATTAATAATAATGTAATATACTACTAGTTTACTTTATTTGATTTATTTTACATATAATTGGAAATGTCTTATGACAATGGATTTTCACCTCCATCAACAATTTACCTGCATTGTACAATAAAATAACAGCTAAATAAAAATCATAAATCATATATACATGTATTAAAAAAAGCTATAAATTATAAGTTAGTGACATTATTATAGGAATTGTGTCAAAGATATAATAAATGTTTATTTTGAATTAATTCATACAAAGTAAAAATTTAAGCATAAAGTAAACAAAAATTATGTGTAAGTTGATATATATCAAATACAAGCAAGTTGTTACATTTAATTTCCACTGTTAAATGAATTGAAAAGTTGGAAGGATGTTTTTTTCATTTAACAGAAATTTGTTATGGTCAGTGAGAAAGTGTTTTTGCATCAGTGCAAGAACAAAATAAGTTACTATGTTTACATTTTTTGTTTTGTAGGTTTAATTCTTTTGTATAATGAAACAAAGATTACTTTTTATTCTGCCTTAAAATCTAGAAATATATTATTATGATTGATGTAATTATGTACTATAAAGTACAACTATTGAAAACTATTAAAGAAATGATCATAAAGTATGCTTATAAACTTTTACCTGTAATAATAATTTACATAAATAGATTGATTAATTTATTTGTTCAAATGGAATATTATAGATATTTTAGAATTTATTGTTTGTATTTTCATGATATGCAAATTATAATTTTTCAGCCTTTTGGCCATAACCAGTCTCAGGCTACGATTTTAGAAGAAAATACTATATTGAAAGCAACGGATGTAGAATTTCCACCTAAACCTGCTGTCAGTGGTGAGGCTAAAGTGAGTATAAAATAAATTTCCATTTGTGTTAATACAAATTTAAAGTGTTTAATTTTTAAAATAGAATCAAAGTTAGAAAAATGGTATAAAAATATAAGCTGTTATCAATTTTAAAGCAGAATAATTTGTTTAACAAAAAGATTTTTAAATCTAAAAAGAATAGATAGACAGAATTCTAAATTCATTTTGATTTTCAAACATTCGAAATTTTGTCTAGTTATTTTTTTTAAAAGCTATCCCAACATTTTACTGGTTTGGAAGTATTAAATAGTTAAATTAGCATATTGCTGATGATTATATCACTATTTACAAATAGAAAATGCTCTATTACCATATTATATATATATATAGTTGAATAATAAATGTTTCTATACAACATTTGTTTGCTCTCAAACATTGATTGGCTCCTAAAGTTGGAAATTTACTTCTACTAACTGAAGACTTCTGGTATTCTACTTAGTGGAGGAATTTTCTTTCCACTAAAAAAGAATTTTATCTGAATCATCTGTAAGTTAAGACTTTTACTGCATGATATACTTGTTAGAAGATGATTCCAGATGTAGGACAGCTATTACTATAAAGATCAAAGCTAAGATGACTTCATTTCATCTGTCTATTTATATAATGTGAATGGAGGTGATGAATAAAAAGTGGTCCTACCATTTGAGATTTTGCATTTGCAGAGCTCATCTTACTTTAGTACTACAGGTATGTAATGAATTGACCATGCTGTGACAGAAATTGAGCTAATTGAATGGCTGGCTGGCCACACATCTCTTATGAAGATGTTTAGTAATAAAAAGAATAGTACCAGGTGATTTTGCTTTATGTTATGTTATTCCATTTCTGATGCCAGAACTGTTCTTATTTACATAGACATAATGAGTCTCTGTAAATAACAAGAAATTTGAGATGAGGGATAACTTTGAAGCTTCCTCCATAACAATGTATATAGATATTATATGAGAAGGTACACAGTAATATATACAGTAGAGGGTGGGAAAGAAACTCACTTAACACATTATTCTATAGATAATATGATTGGAGAAACTACATTTACAAACCTTGGAAAGAAGAGTAATTGCTTTTGATTTTGTTTCATTCTTAGTGTGTTAGGAAATATTTTTATTGTGTTTCCTAACATACAAAGATTTATTCAGATAAAAAGGTCTCCAAACCCAGTCTTAAGAAAATCATCAAATAATTAAATCTATTCTACGTAATCAAATTCTGTGGTTTCATTTTTAAACATTCTGATTCACAAGTTTGAATGTAACAAACAAAAGCACCCATTGGGGCTGTCCATAAATGACGTTCACACTAAAAATGAAGGAGGGGGTATGACAAGTCCAACAGAAGGGAGGTTGAACTGCGTTGTATTTCATTAAATTTTACTCAGTTTATATATTTTATTATGCTTAAAGTGATAAAGATTTTGAGGGTGGTTGAGTTTTGTTGGACATCCAAAGGGGGGTTACTGAAACTTCATGGTAATAATTAATTTCAATCGGTCATTATTACTGTAGCGAGTTTGGGATAGTAAAGAACTGAAAGATTATTTATCTTTGCTCTTGAATTTGTGGTATTCTCCTGGGTGCTTAACTATCAAAAATAAGCTAAAAACATTGTATCGAAATTTTGTAACAAAATCACTGAATTGCCCATCCATATTACAATGCAAACACAATGCCACTGAAACAAAAAAGCAGAGATCGAGAAAGCATTGCTCTCTAATTTCCACTTTCATTAGCGGGAATTGAACTTTTCACAAAATGCACTTGGAATAACTTTGCAATATCGGGATTTTTTTAATTTGGATATTGGGATGTGTGCCAAAGAACATCATTTAGATTCTCGATAATGGCTGCAATTATTTAAAGAATGGAATTGGAATGAAATGAATTTAAATTTGTTGATGTTTATTTATAACTGTTACTATTTTTAACGTCTAAGTTTAATCGTTAAATGTTTTTAATTAATACAATCGTAAAGTTTTGTTGAATTAATGCATCTTCCCATACGGAAATGATTTACTCTCTGTTGTGGGTGGGGTTGCCACGTGTCCTACTTTATATTTTTAAACAAAAAAACGTCTATATTAAAAATTAACTCGTTTTAAAAGAGACACTAAGAACATTCAATTAATTTCTGAATGCACATATAGGATTTTGTGAACACAATAAACATCTTCGTTAACAAAAACATTTTCAACCAAGAATGAAAAGTTTCGTTCTACTACAAACTTTCATTTTTGGCCACGGTGGGAAGCGTTATAATTGCCATTGGATTTCATTGAACTTATCAAAGTAGAGTTACTTATAATCGTCAATTGTAAAAGCAGTTGCATACAATTTTTTGAAAAGGTACATAATAATATTTACAGAATAACTATTGAAATATGTGAAGAATGATTTTAAAAAATAAGTAGACATAATGAATGAACAATATATACAATATATAGACTATTTGTATATACTGCATTATATTAAATTATTGTTCATTGTCACCTAAATTTATTCGAAGTAAATCAAAATTTTACTATTAATAAACTTGATTTTCTTTTATTAATCCCTTTTTTTATTGTCGAATCGACCTACATTCAGCAGGTCAATACGTGGAAACCCTAGTCGTGGGTGGTATTATATTTTAACCCAGAGGTGGGTGGAGAAGATAGGGATTGAGTGACTGATAGAAATCGTTTTGTATTTTCAGCAATTCATCCGTCGCTGTCTGCAGTACCGCAAAGAAGATCGAATCGACGTCTTCTCGTTAGCCAGCGAGGAGTATCTGAAACCAAACTATCCTAAACACAGTCGCCAGTCGAGCACGTCGGAAAAGTCGTAGCCTTTAGTCATCGTTACCAGTAAAGAGGAAATAAGCGGCGGGCGGGTGCCGGAGGAGCGCCCGTCTCGTTCTCTATCACGTCTACGTCAGTTGTTTCCGAATATAAACAATACCTACCGGACCCGGAAGAGTGTATTTTGTCTTTCGTCGTCGAAGAAACGGCGCCGAGCGCGCGCCCGGTCCCGGACCCCGGGCGGAAGGCGCGTGATCGTCGTCCCTCCGCCAACGTCGAGCCACGCTTTCTTCGGCTGCGTCGTCGGCCCAGTGTGTACATTTTCCCGGGACGACCGGCGGTTCCCCGCCGAAAGGAAGCGGCGCCCTCCGCCGACGAACGTTAAAAAAGGGCCGAATGGGGACGTATTTATACTCGACGAAGTACGCCACATATCTTCTTTCTTGGTAGCCCGTGCCCACCGGGACCTCGTCTCTTCTTTTATTTGGTTTTTTAGCGGAGCGGAAAGGACGGACGCGCGTAAGTAGCCACCCACATTTACCGGACTTTGCTGTTACCGGGTCTGACGACGGGGAGAGGCCGAACGGACCGCGCGAAAACGACGGGTGCGTCTGCATCGGTCGAAGCTTCCTCCCTATTTTCCATAGTTAATGTAATATAGTTCCACGATGTACGTAATCACTATCGCTGTTAGTAGGCTTGCAACAGTGACCGACCGGCGCACGCGCCAAATACTTCTGTCTGCGGCAATCGAGTAAAAAAAAAAAAAAAAAAAAGGCTACGATACGAGCCTGTGTCTTGTTAGTAAAGCTGAAATTCTTTCACAAAATTCACGTTGTGTTTGTCGTTTTCTTTTCGGTCGCGACGCGTCCACGCATTTTTAAATCATGTTTCCTCGGGCGAAATTTATCGTAATTTGATATAAATTAAATAAAAACTGCTTTAATTTAACGACGACGATTTTAAAACTGTTTCCGGACTGCATTCTTTACCACCGAAATTCGGAAAGAGGACGCCACAGACCGTGTCTGTTCTGTTCCTTCACGATTCGTCTTCCTGCAGGATAATCGACTCGAACGGAAAACGTCGCCTCTCCGAAAAGTGGAAGGGTAAAAAGTGGACAGATTCAAGTACCTTGGGACACGACGTTGAAAAGGCTCTTGTAGAAAGCGCCTTCTTTAGAATAAAGAGTATTGGTCGGTAAAAGCTGGTTCACATTATACATATTTTTCTAACATGTCTGTATCGTAATTTTTCTGCTTGAAGAAAAATTGCTGTTCGACGGGTCATAGAGGCCCGTTTTCGTATCTTTTCGTCCTCCGACTTTCTTATCTTAATGAAAACAACTCGTGGGATTGTCTAGTTGGTGTTGCCACTTACTACGGATAAACAAAGCGTTCGTGAAACAAACTGAAAGTCATGATTAAAGTATAGACGAATAATCAGTATCTGGTTAGCCACGCAAAAGCACGTCTTAGGATAATGCTGGAGAAACGTCACCGTTTACCAATGAGAGGTGTGTAGTGGAAGTAAGCAACGAATCAGAAACTCCATTATGAAGAAACGATTTTGAAAACGTGTCGATAACGTCTGATAAAAAGTGAATGCTTCTGTAAGCGAAAATTAAAAGAATACTAAAATATTAATAAGGAATATTTGCGATACTGTGGTCAAAGAAGTAAAAATCAGTGGCAAGTACTTACTCTTTGAAGTTTCCTCGTTAGTTCTTCTATTTCCTGTTGCCAATTATTTTAAAACAATGTGTGCAACTAAATATTCTGCCGTTCTGTAAGTAATGTGTTGGACAAATACTTATAATGTGAACCAACCTGAAGGGCAATTTTATATGGAGGTTTCTAGAGCGAAATCTTAAAATAGTGCCGGTCAGTTGATGGTAAAAGCATCCATTATGCAAATTACATAGAAACTATTTCTACAATCATCGCAGTAAAAAGTTTTAATCTTTTTCGAAGGTAAGCATTTTCTTTTCCTGTTATATTTTACTTTGTTTTGTGTATAGTAAAGCATGTCCTGTTTCGCTATAAGTTTAATAAATAAGCTAGTGTAGCGCGAGCTAACGTTAGAATACGTGCACACGTATCCGCTTATCAATATATGAAATTAAAACTAATTTATATAACGTTAATTGAAATTTTTTCATTTATTTATTTACTGTTTAATAAAATTTATACTTTGCAATACTGTTCAGTATATTACGGTAATTTCCTGCCTATAATCTGCGAGAATTTTTTCACTTCAAAAAGTGGCTGTTTGATTTTGATTATTTTTGTCACGTCAAAGAAATCTTCGTGACTTGGTAAATAACGAGGCAGTGCATCTTGTTAACGTTTCACACGAACGAAAAGAACGACGAATAATAAAGTTAAAATTGATAAAATAAACATAAATTAACAATAAAAATATTCCAAACGAAATTGCAATAGCTCTTAATATGATTTTTGGTGGTTTTCGTGAACGTGGCTAGTGCTCCGCAGATCTTTGTATTAATAAAATACAGTATAATTAAATCACCCCTCTACAAAAATTTTCTGGATTTGTCAGTGGAACAGACTCAAATTTTTGAAATCAACACCGAGAAAGAAGGATCTCGCTGTGTCATGTCAACACGACTTTCGATCTTGATCTGTGTGTCGGGCTATTAATCGTTATTATCTAAGCTTAAACATCTTAAGCTAGTCCTAGAATATTTTTATAAAAAGATCGGTTTGGAATTGTTTACTATATTCACATTAAGGATG
The DNA here is from genome assembly GCF_030686945.1 of Centruroides vittatus. Taxonomy (NCBI): domain Eukaryota; kingdom Metazoa; phylum Arthropoda; class Arachnida; order Scorpiones; family Buthidae; genus Centruroides; species Centruroides vittatus. Next base: position 2,017,501 of record NW_027122209.1, on the reverse strand, counting down.
AGAACAAACGTACAATTAATTTTATATCATTACGATAGTGTACTCTGTACACTACAGATTTGTTTGTATTGTGTAAGAACTCGTTGATGTATTCAAAGAAATTATAACTCGTTTTAACTTCTGTTCATTCGAATTTTAAACTAGAAGTGGTGACATATTTCTGTTTTATCGCCCTCTTCAAACTACATTTAAAAATAAATAAACATGCTCCATTGTATTTATTATACGTTATCAATTCTATACAATATTTACTTTCATTCTTGTCCATAAGCAAAAAAAAAGAAATACAGTACATTAGCAATTCGTAAAAATGTTTAATTATCTATAAAATTATCATAATCATATATTTTTATGTTGTATATAAGATGATATATTAAAATAAATACTTTGAGCATTCTTTAACATATTTTTACTTAATTTTTTTATATTTAATATTTTGGAATTTTTATGTTGTACAACTCCAAAATATTGTGGTTGAAACATAATAGAAGGTAAAAAATGTGTTCAAGAATGCTAAAGGTTTGATGACAAAAAAATAACGTTGATTATGCATTCAATTTGAATTGACTCTCGTTTAGAAAATTAAAAAAAAAAAAAAGAGTTTAAAATAAGAGTGGAATGCTTTCGTTATTCTTTTTAGCAGTTTAAAACTTGTTGAACTTGTTTCTCTATTTATTTACAATAATACGCCACACAAGATACTTTATGTAGCTATATTACCTTATTTACGTAATGTAACAATACGCTATTATTTTACAAAATGTCAGTGTTTTATTTTATTTTATTTTTTCTTATAGGCATGAATGTAGTGTATTTAGAGTATACGTATTGTGAAATATAAGTAGAATGGAATATGTTTGTTTATTTTTGAATGTAATCTGAAGAGTGCGATAAAGTCGAATATTAAAAATAGTCGAAATATAGTTGTGGTTTATTCGGATATGATAAGAACGAGTTACATACTACGGATCGTGAATAGTATATAATTAATGAATGAAAACGTTATATTCCATTCGTAAATAGAATTGAATAGTCTGTCCCTTCTTGTGTTTTGCGATGGACAAAATGTGGCGGGATGTCTCTCTTATCATGTAACGACTTCTTGACGTTACAAAAAATAATCAAACTAAAAGCTATTTTATATAGAAAATTTGTTGCAGATTATAGGCAGGAAATTACGATAATATACTGAACAATATAAAATGTGTATTTATTAAACAATAAATAAATGCTTTACTTTATCATGGAGGAATTGTGAGAATGTATATTTAATACTTAAAATTTTAAATTATTAAATGGCATTATATAAATCATAGTTTTAACTTCATATATCTAGAATCAGATATGCGCGCAGGTATCCTAACTCTTGTACTAAACTGGATTATTTATTTAACTTACAGCGTAAACATGGGACATGATTTACTATATGCAAAATAGTAAAACTGACAAAAAGAAAAATAAAACTATAGTACGATTGTATAAATGGTTTCAGTTTAGGGGCCGGATGGCCGAGCGGTCAAGGTTAGCAACCTACCGCCCTGGGGGACCCGGGATCGAATCCGGACGGCCGAGCGGTCAAGGTTAGCAACCTACCGCCCTGGGGGACCCGGGATCGAATCCGGACGGGTCGAGAAATCCCCAGGAATTTTTCGGGGGTGGTCCGTCCGGATATGTCGGTCCCCGTCCCTCACCACCCGCCGCCCCATTGTGGGCCTGGCCGAACCCATAATGGGCTTGCTATAAGAGGCCCTCTTAGTGCCCACTGGGTGGAAAGAGTTTAAAAAAAAAAAAAAAAAAATGGTTTCAGTTTAATCTTTATGATGGATGCTTGTGAATGTTTGAAACAATCAACTGACTGGCAACCATTCTGTGATATCACTGACTGACTACCAAATAGATGTTTTAGTCATAATGAATAACGAAATGAGACGTTGGCGATCAACGAGAATACTGATCCTATTGGCTACCGGACGAATTAGTCATTTACATCCGAGATTGTCGAGGTGTGTTGAAATTAACTAACATTTGATTAATTCAACTAAAATATCCTCCAGTTTTGAAAACACTAAATAATAAGTCTGCGCAAATGCGTATTATCATATAACAATTCGCCATATTGCCGATAAGGGTGCCGTGGACTTCCTGCAGGACATTAATAATTCAGTCTATGAAAGTGTTCTATCTTGTTATTCTTTATCTATGAACCGGACCGAACGGAAAGCCTAGTATTAACTACTGTTGGTATCCGAAGACTATGCTCACTCAGCAGTTTTCGGATACCAATTTCGATTTCGGACTATGCATAAATGCTTAAGAAATCATTCAACACTGTGGGATAACTAATGATGCTAGACGAAACTCCCGTTGTTCTCTTATAGAAGGTAGTTAAAACCGGCCTGACCGAAGCTAAGTTGACATCATGCGAACCACTACGAACGAAGTGAAATGTTCTCGTAGTATATGAGACAAATTAAGTTAGAACGTCATTAGTTGTGAAAAATTTGTCTACGAACTGATCGAACAGTCCCGAAAGGGGACAAACTTTCAGTTCGTAACTACTTCGGAGCAAATGTGAACTTAGCTTAAAAATTAAAGCATTCATACCCAATGTGGAAAAAGTTCGATTTAGATGAAACCTAAGCAGCCAACATCTCGCCGTAGGCAAACCCGCGTTGTCAGCAGATCAAACATTTACAATAAAGGATTGTGTGGTTCTAAATTACTAGAAAGTGTAAACTGAAAAATAGTTTGCTTCCGTTCCCCTTTTCTGTTTAAGGCCAGTTTACACGCTTATGCAATTTGCGCAAATAAGTTAAATCGTTGCGCGAAAACAAAGTTGTGGTGTGTGCAAGCAAAACAATTTGACTTCAGTAAAATCTTTTCTGCCAGTTATTTTTCATGTGGTTGGCACGTTCAATTGACCGTGTAAATTGACATTCCAACATTCTGGCACGCGATCTATCAGCTGTCTGCTTTTTGTTTGTCAACAATGTAAAGGAAAAATAATTATTTACAGAATTCATTGCTAACTGGCAAACTGAAAGCTTGTGTAAACTAAATTGAGCATATTAATAGTGTTACAACTGAGTTTCTTTCAGGAAGTTTGCATGCATTCAATTGTCATTGCATGTCAGTTTATTCAGATTGCATTAGCTCGCTTCTATTTCCACAATACCAGAATATCTCGAGCAGAACTGTAGATTGTAGCACATAGTTTGCAGTTGAGATTGATATCTTATATTTGACTATATTATAGAGGAAAATACTTCTTGAAAATCTAGAAACATATTAATTCTATTAGTCTCGATCTTTTCGAATAGTCTATCATAGTATCGTCATTCCTCAATACAAAAAGATGTAAAATGTCACTTTTACTATTACGTCATTACCATTATGTTTTTCTGTTGGTCAAAACACGGCGGAAGATCCACTAGAAACAGAAAAGTTGAAGTATTTTCTATTCTGGGTTTCTGTTCGGATTTTCGTAAACGGAAACGTCTGGACAGGAAGTGATATCACTTATCTGCTTCTGGTGTATTTTCCGGTGAGGTGGAAACCAGCCTTAAGCGAACACGAGCGGATTCGAACTTCTCCGTTCATTATCTGAAAGTAACCGCCAAAGTAGGGCCATATATAGAATGTGCTTATTGTGCCGCAGCACCCTTTGATACCGAAGCAGTCAGTTTCGTTACTTTAAAATAAATATAATAATGCATATCGCACGACTTCGATGGCTGAAAAAATTTAAATCGACATTTCTTGGAAACACAGAGAAAAGTATGGGTTAGAGATTAAAGATAATTACGTATGAATTCAAGATAATTGCAATTTCGATCCTTTCTAATGAAAATAAGAAATGTAAGGATTTTATATATTTTCTGTTGCTTCTTTTGCAATCAAGTCAAGTATAAATCGTACTTTATTTGTATAAATTATGTTCAGTCTATCAATTCAAAATTATCAATTTTCTATTGACATTTTACATTTAACAATTTTAGAAAGCTAATTAAAGAACGATTGATGTAAAAAGGCAATTCTCGGGTAGTTAAGTAACATTCTCCGAAAAACGACAAGGGGGCACGGGCCTTTGTACCCCCAAATTGTTTTGAGCAGCACCCATATTCTGGAAATTTGGGATACGCGACTGCACCAAAGCTTGCCAGCATGCGGATTTGGAAAGATTTATATATAGGTAGTGAATGATATAAACTTATCGATTTATGAATTTATATCAAATGGGACGCCGTCACGCAACTACCTTATTTTAAAACATACGCGTCGTTATGAGTCATATTGTACACGTTACATAACGCTTTTAGCCGATTGTTCTGACTCGCGTTTGTAGCCATAAAACTTCATAAAATTTTTCTGATTTCCGCAACACGGTCGTGCACATACGGGCGCGTATGGCTAGAGAATCTGTATAGAGAGAGTTAGTGGACAATGTCACATTGGCAGTCATGTTTAAGCCAAAATGGTCGAACTCTATATGTCTACAATTAGCTAATTATTATGGTGCAGGAAAAACTTTTATAATGTTCTTACGATTGGGAAAGCGTCGCCATTTTGAGGTCGTTTCGCCGCGTCACATACTTTCCGTTTAGTATACATTTTGACTCGGAGAAGCTACGACGCTCGTTTGAGTTTCAATTTACAGCTCTCGTCAATATTTATCGATTGCGTACACAAAACATTAGTGTGAATATATATGGTGTTAAAGTTAAAAATTAAGAAAACTTAATACAATGTCGGCCTATACTCTTCGAAAAGCCAAATCAAAATATAGAAATCGTATACGGTTGGAAAGGACTTCTCAAGATCGATCCATTGATACCCATAAAACACCATATGATAGAGTAAAGCGGTGCCGAAACGTAAAAAAATGAAGGCGTCCGAGCGGATCAACGGCGGCGCAAGTACAGTACTGTACATCTGCCGCTGGGGCGGCCGAGTCTATGCAAGTGAATGATGTAATCGCTTCTGTATCAACGCCAGGCTGTATAGACATCGGTCGTGTGCGATCGACGATTATGAAGACACATTGGGCAGCAGCTAGTGCTCGTTTCCCTACTACGTTTGTCAACAATCCATTCGGACATAAGTGTGACCATCTATGGTTTCTGCGCTCGTTGAAGCCACCAAAGGGAAAACACTTAAATATTACCCGTTAACGTACACGTATTCACGTAAAACACACGGCCGTGTCCCGACACAGCCGCACCCCATTTTTTTACTTTTAATTTGTTCTAAGATCCAACAGATGACGCTAAGAACAGCAGTTCAGGTAGGTAAACCACGTACAACATGCAAGCATGCTTGTTAACTCACCCGAATTTTACCTCCAATTAGATTTTATGTATAAGGAGAAACTACACTAGTAAATTAACTAGTAAAGAAACAAGGGGAAGCTACACTAAGCAATAAAGTAACAGTATAATGGCTTTGTTATGTTTTATAATTGACGTAAAATTAGGTAACAAGTTATTGAACATGTGATAATATTCGAGCATTTTTAGTAGTAACTTTCGGTCTTAAACAGAATTTTTTTCTCTTGTAAAAAATGAAGCTTGCAAGTGATGTCGAAGTGAATAATTTTAGTCATTAGCAAAGATCATTGTGTGGCGAGTTCACAACCAATTTGTAAGTTGTTCAAGCAACCGTCATTCAAAATCTCATTGATTATCATAAAGTACACGTTTGTCTCCTGTAAGTTACGCAAAGATTTTGAAACAATGAATTATAAAAAAATAAGCAATTTATGTAATGCCTGTATTGAATGGCATAAAAATCCTTTCGACTTTATATCTGTTAATGCACTTTTGGCAGTGAGAAGAGGATCTTCGTTGATAATAGACCTAAAGTTAAGCAGAAAAATTACAGGGAACATTTCCCTGTATGTTGTCTATTGTACGGTGATATCTATTGTATAATAGCGCAGAACGATGGACTAAAACAAAGACACAAATATTAAAGGCAACGTCGGGAACCACGCTAGGGAGAAATTTACAAGACAAATGTATGATTATTTTTGAATGTCAATATGAACTGTATAATATTAAGTTAGTTTTATCATCTTTATAATAATTAATAAACCACTAATGTACAGTAGGGGAGAGCGGGGCTAAAAGTTCCCGGGGTAAGTTGTTCCGATTGAAATAGCTCCACAAGGAAAAAATATATATATAATTAGTAAATATGTCATGAAATCGAACGTTTCTGCGCACCAACGGCAGCTATCTTAATCAGGCCAGTGACGTCTGGTACATTGGAAAGAGAGCCTGTACGTCGCTGATCCACATAAGTAAATATTTTCGTGTTTGATATTTTTGGTATATCTGGCGAATTTAAATAATTAGCGATTAGTTGTTTGGTATTTTTATTCAAAAATATATCGAGTATCTTGATATACTACTCTAAAACTGTATATGTCTCGTAACCTAATCTAGTAGTTGCTGTTTTGAACCCATGTGTTATCGGGGCTAGATGTTCCCTTCTTTGGGGGCATGTTGTGACCTTGGAACAACTTGCCCCCGTTCATCTGTACCGGCAATGCAGTAAAAATAATGTTTTTTTCTTTTGCAGTATGCGGACTTATATTCGAAAAACAACACAGGGTTCTGTATCTCAGGAGTTGATGCAAAGAGATGCAGATGCAGTTATTAAAGATGGTTAAAAAATAAAAACTGTTGCCAGAGAATTAGATATTTGTCATATGACGTTATATAGATTTGTAAAGAAGTTGAAATCTGGAGTAGAAAACGCTGCGATTGGCTAGAAAAAAGTAAGATTGGTCTTTATTAAAGAACAGGAAAACAAGTTAGCAGAGTATTTGTTAAATGTAAGCTTTACTGACGAAAGACAAATCTTGGATCAGCCAGGGTCATCAGGAGTTGTAAATTTGCCTGCAACTTCTGGTGTTATACAAGAACTTGGAAAGGATGTTCCTTTCTCTCTTTTTCTTTAAGTAAAAGTTATAAATGTTGAAACGTAAAAATGTTTTCTTTATAATAAATTTAAGAAAAACAACTAATTATTGATATTATTGATTAGTCTTTAAATACATACTTAATTAAATAAATTATTGTTTTTTTTACATATTACACCTTCCATAGATCTCGTAACAACTTGCCCCACCCTGTTAACAACTAGCCCCGAACCGGAGTAAGTTGTTACTTTCCGACTTTAGGTATTGTATTATTAATTATAAAAAAACTTACAAAAAATCAACCCCAAAAACTGTATTTATAGCAAAGTTAGATATATTACTAAATTTTAATCTCTTAATACTTATGCTAGAATTATGTTTTCTTAACAAAATATAAGGTTGATTAAAAAACGGAACTTGTAGCCCCGCTCTCCCCTACACTGATGTATTACTATATAACTGATTGTAAATTTGTAAATTTAAATTGTAAAATTGCCATATGCACTGTCCTTGGTATTGCATAAATTATGTATTTATATTTTAAAAAACTAATTGAAAAGCAAGCAAATTTATAAAATAAAAATTAATGAAATTATTAAAAAGATTAAAATAAATTTAAATTTAATTATCTTTTCAGCGAAACAACACTAAAACAATTTCCGTAGTTATGTCACTAAAGAAAAAAGAGTTGCAATTGTTAAAAAAATTGTAATTAGGGGTTCAAAAAATGCAGGAAAAATAAATGCAAAATTAAATAAATAAGAGTAAATAAATAAAAATTATTAAAAATAATTATGAAAACTTAATTAATACTAAATAAATTTAAACTAAAAACAATAATTTAATTTAAAAATAATAAAATAATAATTAAAACTCTTTACACGGAAACCTAAAATCAAAATTAATTAATTAAAATTAAATTCAAATCAATTAAACATTAAAACAATGTTTTTAAAAACTATTTAAAAGTTGCTTTGAAATTTTCAAATTGCAGCCCAAGTTTTTAATTAGAAAAGAATTTTAAAAATTATTCTGTGGCGCAGGAATCTAATTAAATTCAAAGTGTGTCGCCTATCCAAAAAGATTGGAAAACACTGGTCTATATATAAACATAATTAAAACACGCACTTGTAGCAAAGCTAGCTTGTACTGTACCATTGTTTACTGAACTGCTAGTCTTTGCGTCGTCTATCGGCTAAAATATTCTACTTTGGAATGTATGAATAGAAAACGTCATCAGTTGACAGACTATTACATAAAAAGACCCTGATATTACCATGAAATAACAATAAATAAGCCAAAGAGAGGTAATGGTCTCCCAAAAAATCCAGTGTGCATGCGCTACTCTCTAACAGTGGACACCGAGCTGGCAAGAACAACTGCCAATCAGAAAAGGCAAAAAACAAAAAGCAAAATTTCTACTCTCGGGTGATTTATTGACGAGGAAAAGTGCATTTAATCGTTTTTATTATAAATTTAGCAAAAGATTTTAAAATTATGTAAGAGTGGTATGAATTTTTCGTGGTTTTATTAATGACAAAGACGGGAAAGAGGAATGGCTCCTTAGTGGCACATATTTTACTTTTTTTTTCCTTTGCTTATGTATTCTTGTTTCTTTCCCAAATCTCTATTATCAGTGTTTGTTTGTTTGTTTTCAGACCATTTCACACACGCAAAAAGCAGCAATTTTTTGTAAACACCTCTTGAATAATTTACATTTGCTTAATTTACTTTGAATAATTACAAGAATAATTTCCTAAGTAATGCGATAATAACCTAAAAATCGGCACAGATTATCCATCAATGACTGCGATATTTTTTAAACAATACTGTATAATATTTTTTTCTTGGTAAGAGGTTTTGTCCACAGAATTTGCCCTATTTTAATATGTTCATGTGATTTACATTTTATTCTAAAAAATTGCAAATATGAAAAATTGTTGCGCGATGGAGAATTTTGACAATCACTTTCGCATTCTGTACCCCATGTTTTACGACCAACCTGTTGTCCGTTGAGATTTCTTGCATTGTATTGAAAATTATTTTTAGTGGCAACTTGCAGATTTGTAGATGCGATTCTGAACACAGGGTAAGCAATGGGCTCCAACAGTTCAGTTAACGCCTAAGATTCATTCATGAGTTACGCTCACGGGGTCATCAGCTATTCTCGGTATTTCAACCCGATCTGTCAGAAGCCGGAGGACAACTTCGGTTAGAAATCATATTAGCAGTGTACTGTACTTCCTCTTTTTTGTCTAACGCATAGTTTAACACATCTTTAGCGAAGTTTCTAATTCTTCATAAATGGAAAAATAAATCATTCCCAAGAGAGATGTTTACTCACTCAATAGATCTCATTATCTTTCGTATATTTCAGAACGTAACTCTCTCCCTAGCCCTTATCATGTATAACTTTGATCTATAAAATTCGGATACCTTAACAAAATTTCAATTTTATTAATAGATTATACAGCGTCACTCAAGTAAATTACAACAAGATAAATAAAAGGGGGTTACTAGACCCGAAGTCTATTCTTTTTTTCGGTTCGAAGGTTCAACATAAAATCGAAATTTCTATTCATCTTTATACCGAAACACAAGGATATTAGATTTTTTTAATTCATATTACTAATAACACGAATGTATATGCAAGGAATGATCCGCGAAAACCCGTCTCTTCAGCTACAGACAGACGGAAAAATCACGAAATTCGGTGAAAAACTACACATTTTTTAGATTCGTTTATAACTGTAGGAAACAAATTAAAACTTTTTTGTCTCCAGATCGAAATTGATTTGCATGGAAACGGGTGCACTGAATTCGAAAATGACCACGAAAATGCTCTATCGCACAAGGTTCAGATGTTACAGGTATATTTCAGTATGTAGAGAAATATATACGCAAGTATTGACGCAATGATTTTTATTTTAAGGAGTTTTTTTATTTTAGGTCCGCAAAGATTCCTGCCTATTAATTTTGCTGTTGTCGGTTCCTTGATGGTAAAGAAATTCACTTTCATCGTTTTCCAAGGTCTTGGCGAAGTTTTTCGTTTAAATTTAAGGGGAAAAAAACTAAAAAATAAAATTCGATCTCCTCTAATCTGTAATATCAAATAATTAGTAATAAATAACTAAGATCCTGCATGCGTTAATGAATTAAAATCGAAAAGGTGTGTGATGAATCTGTAAGTTTATTTATAACAATAAGGCTTTGTCATTCGATCCTACTGATCTTTAGAACTAAGCAGACAAACACGAACAGTAACAAAAAAACTTTATTAAAAAGGTGAGAACTGTCACCAACATCCTCGGCCAACATCCAGGCAAAAACCCGCGAACTTTCGCGCTTCTTTTTTTTACAAGTTGCCAGCCAACATCTCGTTGGCAAGTGTTGCCAGGCAGTGTTCGGGATCTCTGGCGCTGGCGGCCACAGCTACTCCACCACCAGTGTCTGCGACACGAAACGAGCGGGAAAGGTTACATGTCGGCCAGAGCGTGTGGTTAGTTGTCGCGTTGGGGCTGGATTGTCTGTGGTACGTCTAGTTGGCGCTGGTCTTGGCATTAGAGACGTTGGGAGTAACTGGTCCGACTCACTCGCTGCGAGAATAATACCCTATTCACACTGTACATTTTAAGCGGGATTAAGATTTAAGCAGAATTAAGTTAAGTCGCATTGTCGAAAACAAGATTAACTACTCGTTCACACTAGGTAATTAAAGCGAATTATTCGCTTAGCCCTCAAGTGGGTGTACTCAATATTACATTTTAAATAAAATCAAACTTTTGCTTATTTTTTGTAAATCATCATAAATTAATTTATATTTAGTAATTTAAATTATAAATAACTTATTTAAAGAGCATAAGACGTTAGTTGGGAATTATTAACATTTATTATCAGTGATGTCGTTGTCGTTGGCAACACGATTCTCTCAATCGTGTTGCCAATGTTTATATCACTTTAGCGATAGAACAGTGATAAGAATGGATTTTTGACAGAAATTTATATATATATATTTTTTTCGTAAACAAGAAATTTATATTATCATTTAAACTTCTTGTACCGAAGCAGCTTAAACATGCTAACAGAGAAGAGTATCGTTTGTCCGAACATTTGTACCTGCACATCTGCTTCCGCCATTATTTTTGAACTTCTGACGGACCTCGTGGAAAGCTTGAAGCGACTTAAGCTCCTTTGAGAAAGCGATTTAAGCTGAGCCGGTTGTTTGTAGTTAAACCGGTTTAACGTTAAGTCAGTTCCGTTCATATTTCATACCTTAAGCTGGCTTAGTCATTTAAGCTGGTTTAAACTGTACAGTGTGAATAGGGTATAAAAGCCGGTTTCAGTCGATCAATAGAAACTACAGTTTCTTTTCCTTTTATGCATAGAGTGAATGTCTTGCTACCACGTGACACGACTACGTAGGGTCCATCGTATGGAGGCTGCAAGGGCTTCCATACAGCATCATTGCGAAGAAATACGTGGGAACATGACTGCCGTTCTTTGTGGATAAATGGGTTGCGGTAGGAGTGGTGCACTACAGGCACTGGTTTTAAGTTTGCCATCATCGTCCTGAGTTTTTCGACGAAAGAACATGGATTGACGTCCTGAGAACCTGGGACGAAAAACTCTCCAGGCAGTCGGAAGCTGGTGCCATAGAGCATCTCAGCCGCGGTAGTATTGGTGTCTTCACGGAGCGCAGTTCGCAATCCTAACAAGACTGTAGGTAGCACTTCCGTCCATCTTTCAGTAGAGTGACACTTAATGGCAGTTTTAAGTGAACGATGAAAGCGTTCAACAATGCCATTTGCAATTGGATGGTATGCTGTTGTCCTAACTCTTTGGGTACCAAAAAGTTGAGTGAGGGATTTAAATAAGCTAGATTCGAATTGCCGTCCTTGGTCAGATGTTATTTGGGCAGGCACTCCAAAGCGAGATATCCAGCCTAAGTACAGGGCTGAAGCTACTGTTTCAGCTGCTATATCTGGCAACGGGATTGCTTCAGGCCAACGAGAAAATCTATCGATGATTGTGAGGCAATATGTTGAGCCGTTGGAAGGTGGCAATGGACCAACAATGTCAATATGAATATTTAAAAATCTAGCGTCTGGAATAGGAAAGGTTCCCAAAGGGCTAGCGACATGTCTCTGGATCTTCGACCGTTGACAAGAAATGCAGGTGTGAGACCATGTCTGGCAGTCTTTACTGATGGATGGCCAAACAAATTTTGCTTTTACCAATCTTGTTGAGCTCCTTACACCTGGATGGGACAGGTTATGGACAGTGTTGAAAGCAGTGCGACGATAACTAGGCGGAATGTATGGACGAATGCGACCTGTCGATACATCACAGTAAATTTCGACATCACTATCAGGAAGTTTAAACTTCTTAAGTACAAGTGATGAGTCACTTGAAGTCAGGAGAGACTGGAGCTCAGGATCTTGCTGTTGGTCTTTTGCAATTTTGCTATAATCTATAGATGGGCTACTAATTGATTCAATACGGGAAAGAGCATCAGCTGGAACGTTATCGATCCCTTTTATGTGTCTGATGTCTGTTGAGAATTGTCCTATAAAATCAAGATGTCTCAACTGACGGGGTGTACACTTATCGTGTCGTTGCTGGAAGGCAAACGTTAATGGTTTATGGTCTGTGTAAATGGTGAACTGTCGTGCTTCCAGCATAAACCGGAAATGTTTCACAGCCAAATACACAGCCAGAAGTTCTCGGTCGTATGCAGAATACTGACGCTGAGAGTTACTCAGTTTGCGGGAAAAGAACGCTAGTGGCTGGAGACCTTGTGCTGTAACTTGATGAAGGGCAGCGCCCACAGCAGAATCGGATGCATCGACGTGAAGTGCAAGGGTAGCACTTGGTGAAGGATGATGTAGTAAGGTGGCATCTGCTAATTGTGACTTACATGACTCAAATGCCTGAATCGAATTGTCAGTCCATTTAATCTCGCGCTGGTCGTTTTTCTTTGCTCCTTTAAGTAGGTCGTGTAAAGGAGCTTGGTGATGGGCCGCATGGGGTAGGAACCTACGATAGAAGTTCAAGATGCCTAAGAACCTTCTCAGTTGTTTGAGGGTCTGTGGTCGCTTCTGTTGAGTTATGGCAGATACACGTTCTGGAAGTGGCATAACGCCGTGGGGAGACACCATGTATCCTAAGAATGATACATGTGGGGCAGCAAAAGTACACTTGGATGCATTGATTTGCAGACCGTACTTGTCAAGGCGTTGAAACACTTGCCGCATGTGCATCTTATGTTCCTCCCACGAAGTGCTAGCAATGAGGATGTCATCTAGGTATGAAAAACAAAAGTTTAAGCCTTTCAAAACTTCGTGCATGAATCGTTGGAATGATTGGGCTGCGTTGCAGAGACCAAAAGGAAGGAAAACGAATTCAAATAGCCCAAATGGCGTTGTAATGGCTGTCTTTGGCACATCATCTGGGTTAACTGGTATATGATGGAAGGCTCTAACCAAATCGATCTTGGAAAATATTCGGGCTCCGTGTAGACTTTGACCAAAATCGTGGATGTGTGGCACTGGATAGTGATCGGGAACAGTTATCCTATTCAGGGCACGATAGTCTCCAGTAGGTCTCCAATCGTTACAGCCCTTCGGCACCATATGGAGGGGAGAAGCCCAGTTGGACTTTGATGGTCTGCATATACCTAACTCCATCATGTGCTGGAATTCTTGCTTTGCTACTTGCAGCTGAGCCGGATGCAATCTACGGGGTTTGGCAAATACGGGTGGACCGTGTGTTTCGATATAATGCATTGTGTTGTGCCTGACTTTATCTGAAAACGGTCGAGGACGAGTGAGATGTGGAAAGTCCTTGAGGATATCCTGCATTGGGGAATTGCTGATTATAGTTTTGACCGAAGTAGGTGGTCCTGTATAATATCTTCCTCGTGTAGTAAGGGAAGTCAGGGGGTCGACCAGTAATCTGTTTCTGATGTCGAGAATGAGTCCAAAGTTGGCCAAAAAGTCTGCACCGATTATAGGCTTCTGCACATCAGCTATGGTAAATTCCCATCTGAAAGAACGTCTTAAGTTGAGGTCAAGTTCTAGCACCTTTGTTCCATACGTCGAGATTTTAGAGTCGTTGGCAGCATACAATTCAACCTTTGTAGGCTGATTCTTAGTGCGATTGGGAATGATCGATAAATCTGCCCCAGAATCAATTAAGAAATTTAGGCCAGTTTTGTTGTCATACACAAACAGACGGCTATATTTAGGAGCCAGGCTGGACCCACAGGCCGTTACTGCGGCTGGCTGCGCTCGTTTCCCTGATCAGCAGTTCGGTCGAAGGAACACGGCGAACGACATTTCCTAGCGGCTGATCCAAACTTATCATGGTAGTAACAATATCCCTGACGATTGAGGCTTCTTCCTCGAGGGCGTGAACTAATGCGATACCTCGAATTCGGGTCATGTCGGTTTCTCTCTCTACTACGATAACGGGGACGAGCAGTACGCGATACATTAAGTTCTGCAACCTTCGTTGTGAGTTCTAATATCTGCATTTCGAGATTTTTGATTACGGGATTGTCGGCTTCTAAGTTGATGCTGGCCAGTTGGGTTGGTTCTGTAAGTTCAGCAACCTTGTCAGCAAGGATGGCTAGCTTGTCTAGTTCATCACCGCTAACAGCCAGAACTGTCTGAATATTTTTGGGGAGACGTTGGAGCCACAAGTTTCTAAGAAATTCTTCGGTAATCTTGCCCGCTGAAAGCTCCCTCATTTTACGGAGTAAAACGCTGGGTTTCTGATCCCCTAACGCCAGATCTTCAAGCAGAATTTTAGCCTCTTTAGCAGCGGAGTTCTGAAAAATTTCGAGGAGTCGATCTTTGAGTTTAGTAAACGGAGCCTCGGCTGGACGGTCAAATACTAAGTCACTGACGTTAGATAGAATCTCCGCGTCCAGGGAATTGATTAAATAGTTGTACTTAGTGTTCTCACTTGTAATCCGATTAATGGCAAAAGCTGCGTCTAGCTGCACAAAAAATAATTTGATGTTGGTTTTAGTGAAGATAGGCATTTTTGCCTGTACACGTCCGATTTCCAACTCGTTCTGTTCCGCCATTTCGGGCGCCTAACTATGCGGGTACAAGGAAAGCGGGATAGTCTTTGATTAGGCTTAGCCCGAGTCACGCACTCTTAGTCGTCTTATTGAATTTACGATTCAGAAACTGATCATACCTGCATGTCCTGTTAAAAATGTTCCTTCATAGACACAGAGTTGTTCACTATCCAATTCAGTCGAAAGTCCAGGTAGTTCGTTAATCGCATCACGTTCGGGTCACCACTTTGTCATTCGATCCTACTGATCTTTAGAACTAAGCAGACAAACACGAACAGTAACAAAAAAAACTTTATTAAAAAGGTGAGAACTGTCACCGACATCCTCGGCCAACATCCAGGCAAAAACCCGCGAACTTTCGCGCCTCTTTTTTTACAAGTTGCCAGCCAACATCTCGTTGGCAAGTGTTGCCAGGCAGTGTTCGGGATCTCTGGCGCTGGCGGCCACAAGGCCAACGAGGCTTATAGTTATTTATTACTTAAAAGATAAAGATTCTCATACATATTACAGTCTGATTGATTTGAGAACATTATGTTAAATTTAAGGTTTGTTAAGAGTGCATCTCGGGAGGACTTTCTATGGGATACTGGCCCCTATTTAAGTGTTAGATACTTTATTAGTTTCGTGTTCATAGTTGTTTAAGATGAAAGCGAATCCAAATGAACATGAAGCTAAGTTAGGTTAAGTTAGGTTTACCTATGTCCAATGGTGGATTTTCCAATAGGCCTACTAGAGCCGGGGCCCGGGGGCGCAAGAATTCAAAATAATAATAATAAAATAATCAAAAATAATTTTACAATGTACTGTATATAAAAATAATTTTTAAAGTATTTTTAGAAATTCATAAAGGAATTAAACTTTTAATTTGCAGTAAACTGGAACGAAATAAAACATATAAGTTGAGTATTATTAAATATATGATTATATTTTGCACGAACAGAATGGTAGTACTATTGAGAGGTTTTCAATAGCAGTGTTCTTAGTCTTTTTGATGTTTACAAATCTAAAAATACAATTATTGCAGAATTAAATTTGTAAAATGGAATCATTCTTTGCAAAAATGGCACAATTAGCTTGTGAGGCGCCTGCACATTATGGATGGAGGGACGCCCTATTTCTAAATGCGCCACTGCTTATGTAGGTGGGATAGGGAGAGAAGTGCTATGACCACAGACGTCCATCCATATCTCTCCAAATATTTCTGTACCGGCAAATTGTCCTCCCTCCCAAGATACGTGCATATTTTTATTTTATAAGTACAGAGTGCACACCACGTACACCTTATACGTTTACACCCATTCAAAATCTGACGAGAAATTTCTCATACTCATCGTCATTAACCCGATCTTTCCTCAACCCGCATTGTGCAGAACTGTCATGCATTTTCCAACGAAATCCCGCAAAGACACGTGAAAATCCGGCAAAATGTTATTAAACGACACTACTAAAGAAATTTATAAAAGCATATTTATTGAAAATGTAAGTGTATTGTAGACCATGGACGTGTGATAGATCGACAAGCGAAGTTAGCTTAATCAATTACTGATGACGTGAGGATTCACGCCACTACTTGTATACAGAATCGGGCTTTAATCACAGAACAAACGTTTTCGGCCAATTTAGACCTGAAACAGGTGTAAATTGGCCGGAAATTAGAATTTCAAGACTCAAAATACATGCATAAACTGTAATTTGCCGATAAGTCGAGACGATCGTTTTATTTGAATGCAACGAATTAAGTAACAAATGATCTCGCCAAGAAGGACTATAAAAATTAATTTTTCTATATAATTTTGTATTGTGCCAAACTTAGTCAAACTATTGTCGTTTTGCCCAAGTATTCCACCTACTAATGCTTTTGTATAAAGAATTTTCTTTCTTACGAGCATGTTTTGAACGAAAACCCGAAATAAGTGTTCTGTGAAATTAATAGTGAACTGATGAAGGAATCTTGTCAAGAGATGTATGCAACAGCGCTAAAGGATAAAAAGATTCTATCTGAAGTACGATCTCAAAGTAAATATAATATGTTTAAGAAATAAATTGTTTTCTATAAAAGTCCTGCATTTTCATCGAAAATCCTCCATCTTTTACTAGCGTGTCCCCCGAAGAGATTTTTCTCCAGTTGGCAACTCTCCCACTCTCCCTCCTTCCTTCGAAGCCACTTCGTCTACTCCACATCATCCGAAGATCATCGACCTCTTCATCTTACCTTCCAATCGACCTGTAATTCTAGGAAAGAGCGTCCGGGAGGAATCGAAGAGTGAAGACTATCGACAGTAAAAAACGGTGGCTTCGATCCAGAAACTCCTCCGATCGTTCTGGTATTTTTGTCGGGATTGGAGGACGACGGAATGAAATTGGATCGGAGAAGAGCGGCCGGTTCCAGTCGCTCCCGGCGCCGACCGCTCTCGGGTTTCGTGGTGCCGCCGGGTGCCGACGTCATTTGTTCGTCATGGAGACGGTGGTGGTGGCGGCCGTGGTCGTCCTGTCGTTGGTGTTCTTGGGTTCGCTTCTGTCCGTCGTCTTACTTTGTCGTCGCAAGTATCGCGGCTCCTGGCCCGACGCCGGGTGAGTCTCGTTTTTCCTTTCGATTATTCGACCTTTCCCCGATCTGGGGACCGTCCGGGAAACATCCTTCGTGCCTTTCTCTAACCTGTCAATTAAACTGTTATAAATGGTCCTCGCGGTCCGTTATACGCCTCTTACTACTTTACTTAACTCGACAGACCGAAATAGAATAGACATTAAAACGATACAGATCTCATTTTCCCCAAAGAAATTAATATTAAGAAATTCCCCGTGTCGATACGCCGACATCTGATCAAATCGTGAAGTAAAACTAAATTTAAAGTAAAAGTTTTAATTGACGAGTGATGGGATTATAATCGGATCATTCGCTCAAAGCGTGACTAAGTCGACATTTTTTTTTAACCTTCTCTTTACTTTTAACAATGTATTTCTTACTTAAAATAAGACGGCTGTATTCAAATTCTTCTGGACGAAAATATGCTAATTGAGGCCATATCATTATAATGTAACTTTATGCAATGTCTCTGGTTATTTCGCAGCTTTTTAGCAGAATTTACGGGTTCAAATTCCTCTTTCTTTCGAAATAATTATGATGTCACGTTTACCTTTAATACGCAGCTGTTGACCAATAGTGTTTAGGATTAGACAGCGAATCGTAAAGTAAATTTTTAACATATTTAAAATTTTTTCGAATTAAGAAATTTTATTTCCTCCAATAATAACATTTGCATAGAAATATTTTTAATATTAACGCTTGTAACTTATTACAAAATGTTTTTAATAATTTATTATTAAATCATGATTTAATAATAAATCGTTTTCAGATTATAAAATATAATCTGAAAACGTAAAGAATACAATAATACTTGTATGTTGTTTGAAAATAAACACAAATTTTCTAGGGAGAACTTTTTCGACGGAAAAAGATTTTATTTTCGACTTTTTATAAAAGGAAATGCATTTCGGGTCATAAGCTCCTCTTCAGTACTTATCACATATAATGATAAAATTGCAACTTTAAAAACTTTAAAACTAATAAAAACTGGTTTTTAACTAGTGTTTATTAAAGTTTTTGTTTTTACTTCTTTTATTTGTCAATTTTTTCTATATTTTATCAAGGTTTATTTTCTAATTTTACAGTTTTACTAGTTTTACCTTACGTTTTTTACACTTAGTTATTCCAGTTGTCTCCATTAGTTAAATTACAGTTTTATCATTATATGTAATAAGGACTGAAGAGGGACATATGGCCCGAAATTCATTTCCTTATATAAAAAATAAAAAATAAAATATCTTTCTATGGAAAAAGTGTCCCTGTATGATAAGTTCCCCTTAGCAAATTTGTGCTTATTTCCAAACAATATACAACCAAAAGAGAACAACAAGCGATCAAGTACTACACTTATTAAAATTATCATCGATAATCGTTATTATCGATACGCGATTCGGGAACATTTGAATATGTTACGTGTATATTAGTTTGTCAACGTACAGTGCAGGCGTCCACTTAAGCATCTAGGGACAAAAGAATGCTTTTCTGAACTCTCCTCTAAGTAGGCACTACCAAGGCCTCTTTTTAGTAAGCCCATTATGGGTTCGGCTAAGCCAGGGGTCGGAAAGTGCGGCTCGCGAGCCACATGTGGCTCTTTGCATAGACGTTTGCGGCTCTTCGGACATAAACTCCAATCTCACCTCATCTCAAGCAGCATTATTACTTATGAGTTTATGAGATACAGCCGCCGAACAAACTTCAACTCGTACGGCATACTCTCTACCATTCTTTAGCCCATCCGCACATGACCACTCGCGTTGATCAATATGAATCGCATGCGAGTGGAAGCATTTAAAGCATATCTATATATATAAACTATTGAACGCGTGTCCGTCCGCCCGTCCGTCATTGTAACGTTATGCCGAAAACGGCCACTAGAGGCGCCCATGTCGTGTGTCGTATTTCGCACATTTAAATTAACAATATAAATTATTATTTACATTAACAGTATAAATTGTTATTATTCATTTGCCCAATAGCCAATAACAATATAAATAATTCAGTATATTTGTAATAGGAATTTATTATTGTCGCGGAATGCCTGTAACGCGCACTAGGACACAGTTGGTCGGCGATCGGCCAAGCAGTTAAGCCTCGATGCGGCTCTCTGGTACTTTTGGTGTCTTGTTTCCATGACAATTTGGCTCTTCTCACTTAACAAACTGCCGACCCCTGGGCTAGGCCCACAATGGAGCGACTGGATGATGAGGGATGAAACTAGACGTACACGGACGGACGGACCACTCCGAATAAAAGTGTCCCCAGAGCGGTAGGCTGCCACCTTAGCGCTCGGCCATCTGACCGTCTGTAATTTATTATTGTATTAGAATTTCCAATGGCAGAGCGAGACGCTAGTTCTTGAATCTCGAATTAACTCGTTCTTTGGAGAGAGCTGCTAAAGGTCACGTCCGAATACTTAGCGCAAGGTTCTCGGAAAGAACGAAAACCTTTTAGAATTGAATTGATATTACTATAAAAAATGAATGTAACCGTGTGACATTTGTCTGATATAGTCAAAAGAATACACCTGAAACCTGTTCAAAACAGAAAATTCCAAAACAAAAACATTTCGTACCGTGCGATTCCGGTTTACACAGGTTTTACCGTACATTTATATCTCGCTAATGGCAGGTTAGGATCCGTATAATAAATACCACCTTTCTTGTTCTTTTATTTGCCAGTGCATATAAAGCTCAAAAACATATTTATATTATCGTTTATTGAATACGCAAATAGCACTCAAGTAAAAGTAAAAATAATAAATAAAAGAAACCACCCCAAAAATAAGTAACATGAAATCGCTATACGGGTATTTGAAAAAGGCCATACACTTAAAACGAAAACTGTTAAAGTGACGTACGCGTAAGTAATTTTCCATTTAAGCAAACGAGTAGACAATTTTTAACTGGAATTTTTCTTATTAAACTTTCGAAGAAGCGAATAACGAAAATAATCTAAAATTATACAAGCAATTATTTATTGTGACATCAGTGAAGAAAGACGACAGTGGGAATTTATGGGTCTACAATTTTTCAAATTGTAGCCCAATAATAAGTAAGTAGTGAACAATTCATTATATACAGTGGTAGCGTTCGTCTTGAAAAGACGTATTCAATGCCTTAGGCTTGATCTCTCACCACCTCGCTTTTCCATTGCGAGACTGAACGAATTCTTAACGAATACGTTAAAAGGTCCTCTTAATGCTCGTAAGATGATAAGAAAAGACTCGTAGACAAATTGGAATTTAAAAAAGACTCATTTCTTTTTCATAACGTAGTTTATTAATTTTTTTATAATGTAGATATATAGAATAATACAATACTTGTACATACATTAGGCCGGGGAGAAACTGAATGGGGTACAAAATTAATTCTAATTTTATGTATTAATAATTATTTAATTCTTCCTAAATGGAAGGGGTTAGACTCGAATAGTCCCGTGTGCGCGGTTTTGGAAAAGAATACAAAATATACATCAATCACTAAGCGTTCTGTTGATGTAAATTTATAATTTATTAAGTATTCGAGGCATTACGAATTTCAGAGTAGACGACCAATTGGTGAAGGACGTTACCGAAGTAGAATTAGACGACGTCCAATCTCGATTCGATATAGATAGCATCTTGGCCGACGATCGATGGATAGACGATGCCACGTAAGTCCGAATACAGCTTATATCTTTCTCTTTGTCGCGAAGATATTGCTAATTCGAACTCAAAATTTAATGGTTCGTTCAAGGGGCTTAATCCCGCACTGTTTAGCCATTTTGAAAAAATGCCGTCGTTTAACCGAAAATTTAGTGGCTATGACAAGTGTCAGCAAATCTGGCAAACAGTTAGATGAAATTGTAGAAGTGGCTAAAAGAATCGGACCGAGAATCGACGATGTGGTTCAATCCATGTATCCTCCTTTAGATCCTCGACTTCTGGAAGCCAGGTAAAATTATTTCATTGTATCGATACCACTTTCGAGTCGGAGTTTTAGTCTATTGTCGCGTGTTTATAGGATATCATCGGCACAAATTTCTCATTGCCTTCGAGCCGCAGCAATCGGCGCTGGAGCCGTCGAGAGGCTGGGATTTGGCGGGCCATTTTTTACCCTGTTTTAACAAAATGAAATACGTAGAATGTCCCTTTAATAATAAAATGTAATCTTTAAGAATTGTTAATAAACAGCATTAATTTATAGGGATGGGAACCGCTATGGGCCTGGGTTTTCTCTGGGGAAATATCTTCACATTTTCCTCTCGACCGCCATAATCGACAGTGAGTATTGGACGAGCGGTATCAAACGATGTTTCTCTTGGAACTTGGCGCGGTAAATGAAGAAGTCGATATCTGTCGCTCTCGACTAAAACACTCCATTCCCGTTTCGTTTAAACGATCGTACTTTAATGTGGCTACACGTATATATGCGCGGCCGCATGGCAAAGAATCAGAAAAATTAAATTTTCACGTCTGCAAACGAGGAGAAGACCAATCGGTTTAAGACTTTATTTGAGGCGTAAAACGTGACTCATAATGACACGTATTTTTAAAATATGATAGTTGTGTGACAGTCAAACTGTTTAATCTAAGCTACTCAATGCATAAGTTTGTATCAAAAACATGAAAATCTGGGATTGTAAATATCCAAATACCTAATATATTTACAATTACCCGTTAATGACAAATAATTGGAGAAATTTTAAGTGAACAATTTTCCTAAGATATAAGATGAAAAATATATAGAATACTCGGTGAAAATGAATATATTCAAAATAAATTATGCACCACAGCTGTATAGTTTCAAAAATTCCTAGGCTAAGTCCATCTTTTTAAAAAAATTCGCTTTCTCTTGTATTTTTTTGCTCTTTTCAATGATGATTGTTATAAATTTCTAAACTAGCCACAAAACAGAGAAAAGGGGATAAAAAGAAATGCAAATTGGAGATTAGTTTCAAAATCAGTCACATTCACAGGCGTTACTCTTCACACCCAGAAAAAGTGCAGCATTCAATGCTGTCTGGAAGGAATGTACACGTGCTCTGTCAATTTCCAGATGTAAAACTATCCGTGGAATGTGAAATATCATTTCTGTTAACGCAGATCAGTTGCGATGATCAGCTTGACAGAGCTTTTGTAAAGCTGTTTTATCAAAACAATGAAATTTCTGTGAGTGCTGCAGAGTTCCGACGCTTTAAGAAGTTGCGCCGAGGTTCTTTTACTTTACGCTCTCATAACATTGAACCCTCAATTTAAGAAAACTGCGTGCTTATATGTAAAATTAGGGCAAGAACGCAAATCTATCGCTGCACAAGTAGTAAAAGATATTGCCCTTTCAGAACCGTTCAATGGACAACATATCGAAAGCAAGTTTTAGCAGTGCATGTGCAGCATCGTGGTAGTGGATGTGCCATATGTCAATGTATGGAAAGTACTAAAATATGCTGCATTTTTGTCCGTCTAAAATTAGCCATGTCCAACAGTTGTTTGAGAGGGACAAAATTCACCTGAGTTTTGTGTCGAATTTGTTTGCTACAATAGAAGTGGATGGTGCTTGGCAATAATAGATCTTGTAGAAAGATACGCATATAATTACTTTATTGAAACAGTGAATACCCATAGCTGTGCACTCAAGCATCCAACATCCACATGCATGCCAACTGATTCCACTACATTCGCCCTAAACTCATAGTATGGTTAAATTAATTAAAATATCTATAACCGTGAGGCAGATAATAGTAAGGACACCAGACGTGGAAGGTAACCCTTGTACCCGCATCTTGTAGTAATGTCTGAACCTGCAACTCTGTCGTCTCACCGTTTTTGCACCCTGTATGTCACGCTACCATTCAGCGTTATGAAGAATTATTACTCCTGTCTACATTGATAATGCTTACTGCTCATATAGTCATGACAACGTTTTTATCTTTATATTGTATAGCTTTAGGCATAGTTTTAAGTTTAATTTTAAGTTTATTTTTTCACTTTGTATAATTTATAAGTATAGTAAATGTAAAAGCAGTTAATACCAACTGATGAGAGACTATTTTCTATTGGAAAATAGTCCGAAATACATTTTGGATTTTTCGGTTTCCATACTTATGTAGTCATCTTATTGTAGACCCTCTTTTTTGTTTTATTAAATTGTTTTTACTTTGATTCCTGAGCGTTTGTGCCCATTATCATTGGTGTGATAAGCCCTTACTATTATCTGCCTCACGATTATAGATATTTTAATTAATTTAATTATACTTAGGGCTAAAAGCAATTTCTGTAATAATTTTCATAGTATGGTGTTACTTCACTGCCAAATTTATCCTTGTGGACCACGCTCTTCGAATAAAAATGGATATCATTTTTCTTCGAAGAGCGTAGTTCGTGAGTTCTTCCCAGAAAAATCCGAAAATAATAATGTTCTATAACTGTAGCAGCGATCATTTTACGCAAATTTGGGATGTCTCCACATATCAGTTGCTATGGTAATATTTCATCAAGAATAGATTAGTCTCACGTTTCCCACGCATGGCCACCTCGTTCTCCTGATTTTAATCCATGTGACTTCTAGGTGTGGGATAATTTAAAACACATAGTTTATCGAAGTCGTATTCCTAATCTGGAAATTCCTAGTCTTGAAAGAAAGTATATCGCACAGCATGTGCGAGGCATCAAGGAAAGCCAGTTACATAGGGCATTGAAGACATTTCTTCGACTTCAGGTTTTACAAATTCTAACCGAGACACATTGAGCAGTATCGGTTTTACTGTTAACGTTATAGGCTATATTTTCTTCTGCACGCCCATAGTGGCCGAGTGGATAAAACAATTGAACTAGCAATTAAGATGACAGGTCCGTGCTTCACCAAGGGCTGGCTCGAGTTTTCAAATTTTCTTCATCTGTTTGACACCTAAATAATGATCAATTTTTAGTTGTATTAATTTCCTTCAAGCTATTTACAACTGTTTTTTTATTTGCTACGGAAGCATACAGAAATCCGTTGCATTTGATCCGCTCATATTCCTCCAGACAACGTTGAATAGAAATACTTTAAATAGTATCATATCTGACATATTACGAGAGTTGTTCAAATATAAACGAATTGCTTTGAACAAATTTCAAAGCATTTTATTGATTAAACCTAGGGTAATTAATGTACGTGAAATGTCTCTGTTTTGACATTATCACACTATCTTTCGTTGTTATCCACTTCACCTGAGGATTTTTCTTATTCTGAGGATTATAAAATATTTTATTTAAATTTTCATTTATATTTGAACGTTTTTCTCCGAATATTATTTGATATATTTTTGTCCGCTTTTTATCAGATGATATTTTGTGTATGTCATTCTAGTCTTGTCAATACTTCTAGCATACAATATCTTTGTTGTATTTTTTATTTTATTTATATTTTTTGTACTAATTATATGGCACATTTACAGATGTGCTGCCTTAATTCTTTCAGTCACTCATTTGGCATTGGTTTCCAGAGTTGTCTGCAGAGTACAATCGGATTATCGTTGGATAGAAGAAACATTGTCCGAGATGGAAGAACACGTGCAGGTAAAATTCAAATTTCATTAAGCTTGTAAATTGTGTTGAATTAAATAAGAAAATTGCACATTAAGACATTTTACTTTAAATATTTTTGGATTTTTCCATTTTCCAATCATTTTAACTTTATTGACTAGGAAACATAAATTAGAAATTTTGAAGACAAGAAATCGTTGAACTTTCATTGTTGTGTGATGCACAAGTATTATAACGGAATGTGGGGCTTTTTTAATCTTTTTCCGCCCTATGGTCATTAAGTTGCCTTTCTTTAGCAAGACTATTATGGGATCAGCCAGCCCACAACAGCGCGACCGGTAGTATGACGCGGAGACCAAACATATTCGGAAGAACCAACTCGAAAAATACCTGGAGTTTTGCGACCTGTTCGGTTTCCATCCCGGATTTCCAAAGCAGTAGATTACTACCTTAAACGCGCGGCCAGCTCATTTAAACTAATGTTTTTGGATGTTGTGTTCAACGCTCACGTCTCTTGGTGCACATCATATAGTCTACTCGCGACAAATGTCGATGTTTTGTTTTGTTTTGTTTGGTTTGGTATGATTTATTTGTTTACGGCAATATGACACGTAGACGATCTGCTTAGGGAAAGCCTACCCGGAGGACTTTCTATGCGAAACTGGCCCTTATTTTGGTGTTACTAACGTGAAGAAAACACGGTAAACTCCACGTCGCCAGCCCGTTAGTGAGGCGCAAACTCGCGATCAACTCCAGTATTGATCAGTTTTGTCCACTGGGCAACTGGTGGGTGATAATGTTTTGTATTGCGAATGTAAGACGTCATAGCTTCTAAGGCCTGATTTACATGAAGTGTAAGCAGTTGACATCCATCGAGCAAAAGTGTTAGTACAACTGTAGAATAAGTTGATAACACCGAAACTAATGATATAACACAAAAAATTGAACTAAATTGAATAATGAGATTCAATATACAAAATAAGCAGACGTTCGAAATCTCGAAGCACTGAATAAGTGTCTTGGGGGCGTGGACGATTCCAAAGTGGAACTAATTACTCTCAAGCGGATTCGTAACGTCCTTTTAAAAGAAGTTCTGCTCATTGGCAGAGAGCCAAAGCGATGGTGTCCACTTTAATATTAACACAAACTTAGATCCATCATCTGTCGATTGCTAAATTGTCTATAAAAGTTTTACGATCGGCTTCCTCGGTATTGCAGTGGGATAAGGTTGGCAGATTTCTTCGACTGGATTAAAGGACATTTAAAAGTGATTACTGCTATCATTTCCCAGCTTTCACTCCACTTCATCCCAAAAAAAGTAGAACTGAAAGAATTTTTAGTTTAGAACTGAACATTCTATTTGTATACTGTATTTTAGATTTTAATTTAAAAATTGTCATCATCATATTGACTTTAAACATTTTCAAATTTTAATTTAATTTAAAATTTGTTTGCACATACCTTATTGCACATTTTCCAAACATATTCAAAATATAGGATATTTAAAGTATAATGTATAGTCATGTGTCTGTGCAAAAATGTCTAACAGCCATCACGAAACACAAACATTGAAAAATGAAAATAAAAAACACAAATTGTGTCTTTTCCCGTTTCAATAAAAGACAAGAACAGTTCAGCTAAAATAAAGAATTGTCCTTCGATGTAAAAAAGCAATCCTAAATGGGGCTGAATCACAATATTAAGGACAGTTATTTAGTTAATTATCGAATATTCCAATTCAACAAATAATATGCAGGTCTGAGTGCTAAAACTAACTTTTTTTTATGTGACCCTTATGCGATTTTTTAAGCTGAATTAAAAAATGTTACTAGTTTTTCTGTATTACGTAAGGTTTTTCTACAAAACCATTTTTATTGGATAAATTGACGCTTTCTTCGCGTATTTCGCGCCCATATTAGTGACACGTTTCAGTATCCGTAATTTATTTAATTATGTTGTTAAATGCATTGGGTTCAGAAGCAATGGCCACCTAGAAAACAATTACAACCTGGTATAAAGACTATTGTGAGGAGCAGCCTGGTGAACCGAACGAAAGGTCTGCCGCCACCCCTGCATATTAATGAAACAGTTCATAAAGGCTTTACCAAAGGATGAAGACTGTTTTTTCTTTTTTTTTTTTTTGGATTTATGCAAAAAGTTTCCAGCTTTGTCCGAAGCAAAACTAAAAGAAAATGTACTCACAGGACCTGATATAAGGAAATTAATATCAGACACAGAACTTCTTTCTGCAATGAACGATAAAGAACGGGATGCCTGGATTGCATTTAAGGCAATAGTTTCAAAGTTTCTGGAAAAAATAAAGATCCCGATTATGAAGTATTAGAGAACTTGTAAATTAAGTACAATGAACTGGGTTGTAATATGAACCTTAATGTACACTTTCTGAACTCGCACTTGGATTACTTTCTTGAAAATCTAGGGGCTGTATGTGAAGAACAGGGCGAAAGATTCCATCAGGACATTAAGGAAATGGAAAGAAGATTCCAGGGACAATGGGATGTCAGTATGATGGCGGATTACTGTTGGATGATGCATAGAAACATTCCAGATGCAGAACATATGAGAAGATCCAGGGTCCTAAAACACAGTTTTAGGGCAAAAGCACCAAACTAGTTGCTTATGTTGTGTTTTTGTACCCATATATGTTAATAATAAACTGAAACTGGTAATTTTTTCCTCGTTAAAATAAATTAAAACACTATTATACATATGTATATAATATGCTTTTATGAATTTTTGACAATACTTTGTAAAGCCTTTGTATCAAAACGTTACGTGGTGGAAACATTTGAGATATTAACCGTGTAATTATTGTAGATATTTTATTAAATGTTAGCATGTAAATGAAGCGCACAATCGCTAAAGATCTTGTTAAAGACGAATTTAACAAGATTTATTCTTAGCAAAATCTGCAAAATATTTAAAAAGAAATGTAAATAGTTAGTATATCACTCGTAGGACGTACCAGTACAGTATTTCGAAGGTGGTATTGTGTAAATATTTTCCTCCAATAAATAATTTCTTATTAATACATCCTGTCTCAGAATTTATCGACTAAAGGGGGTATTTATTTTTTTAATTTTTTGCTCTGGAGTAAAAAGTTATATTAATAAGTAAAAATATATTACTATGCATTTTTAAAATAATTTATACATTTATTAATTTTGATAATAATTTATATTATCAGATTCTAAGAGAAGCGGGATTAGCAGTTGAAGCTTTTATGAAATCTCAAGCGAATTTTAATCCAATTGGTATAGAACATCAACAGATAAGTCCAACTTGAAGTATTCACCTAATAGTGTATATCTAGATACATTTTAAATAACTATCAAGTTGACTATTCAAACATTGTAAATTGAATTACATATAATCAATTATTTGTTTAATTTTTCATAATTTTGTACTAGATCCGGTTTTAAATATATATTATTTAATAAATACAAAATATTTCTTTTGATTCGTCAAGACTGTATTTATCTACCACTTTTTTCTTTACTTTTAATTCTTTTCATCCCGTGGGCACTATTAGGGCATTTTTTCCAATCCCATCATGGACTTGGACGGGCCCACAACAAGAGCAGCTGGTGGTGACGGACAGGATCCGACATATCTAGGATAAACCATCTCCAAAAAAATTCATGGAATTTTTCCACCCACCGGATTTAATCCCGAGTTCCCCAGAACGGTAGACGGTCCTATTAACTGCCTAGGCGATGGCGATGCCCAGTGATGGCGGAATCAGATTCGCCATCACTGAGCCGCGCGATGATTTTAAGGTACCCACATTAAATGTTTAAAAAGTATTAGGATTTTATAAAGTAAAAAGAAAATTTGATAATTTCAAAACTGCATAAGTAATGTGAAAACGAGATCCTAATGCTGTCGTGAAAAGTCACGAAGGTCCTTAATTATGAATCTCGGGTGGAAAAATCATCAAGTAAACAGAAGATTCCCATTAAACGAAATATTTGTTTCTGTTATAATCACATTATCATCACCTTTACATTTACACAGAGATTATTATTATTTTTGTCATATAGATTAAAAGGTTAAATAATGTAAAATTTGAAAGCATTTTTGTTATGTTTTTAAATACTCAAATTAAATATTTGACCCGCGATTTGGAGTTAATAAATTTCGAATTTAATGTTGAGCCACCTCTGGAAAAAGGTTCATCATCACTGGCCTAGGCCACACGGCCGTCCTTAACTATCTATAACAATTAAACATAAGAACTATTAAATAACATAGCAATATCCCTTAAATATTATGTATATTACAATACCTTTTTTGTTAAGTAATTTCTAATTTAATTTCATAAACGCCATTCAGGGGGAAAAAAAAACGTAAAACATAGACCAGACCATAATTGCTTAAATACATTGATTACGTGTTTCACACTCAAAAATTCAAATTTATTAAACATTAAAATTTATTTTTTATTATATATAAAACAGGTAATTAATTAAGCTCATAAAACAATTTATAAAATAAAAAAGTATATTGTCCATCTAATTTTTACATTGGTATAATAATTTAATTGCTTAATTGCATATAAAATAATTATCCTGCATAGAAGAACGAAACCTCTTTTTAAAAGACATTTTTAATTTAAAGTAATAAACGTCGCTTTATCGTAAAACAAACAAAGATTAGAATAAAGTGTAACTTTGTACATAATGTGCAATTAATCTGAATTGCAGTGGAAGTTGGTTACAGTCTGTCCAACTAAATAAGAGGATTTTTTATGAGCGATTAGTCAGACTTGTTGACAGTAAGACATGTGACTCAGAAATAAGCGGATATTAAATAATAATATAATTAAATATACTGTAAGTATTGTTAAAAATAATATACTTATAATAAAATTTACAATAATAAATAATAATTTCACTTAAGACCTAAATAAGCTAAAGTTTATTTTAAAGTCTTAAATTTAGGTCTTAAAATTAAATAGTTTTAAATTGTAGGCCTATATATGATTGTGAATAGTTTCATTAGAAGTAAAAATATGATTAAAATATAATTCATTGTAAAAACAGAAAGACAATATTTAATTATTTAATAGAAAAAATGCAAAAATAGTTTTATTTAAATTAGTACATTTGTAACGCAAATTTAATTGAAGTTTAAAATAGTATCTTAGCTTGGCTGTACAATGTTTTCTCATCTAACCCAAAATAATGCCAGATTCAATAGATATATCGGTCCTTGAGCTATGCTCTCAAGTAGAGTTAATGTGTCAGGTTGCCGATAGCTGGCGTGAGAGTCGCACTACGGCGAGAAGTTGATTTATCTATTTGGTTAGTCGGTAGTTTTACCGTTTTCAAGCAACTTTTTTTACTGTTCTGTCAAAAAAATCCTATTCGTAATTACCTTTTTTGGTTAATGTTACCCTAGGATCCAAAATGGCGGCGGGGGAAATTTTTCCCTACGTTGGAGACTGCGACGGGGAAAAAAATTTTCCCTCGATTCAAGATGGCTGCGTTTCCGGCCGCCATCTTGAATTTCTCTGCACACTCCGCGGATATTAACCGAAATAAACAATAAAAAAAAAGAATTTTTTTACTCACTTTTCGATGGTGGTTGCCTGCTTCTTCCTATCTTTTTTTCCTTTCCGAACGTATTTTTAAATATACGCCCTTTCTCGTACTTTCTTTTACATATTACGGTCTCGTCGATTTCCACCGTTTTATTCGGCACTCCTTTTTTAAACGATGTCAAATTACTCAAAGCTATAAGCAATACCAACCGTATGTGATTGGACCAATCGACTCCCGTTTTTCTGGATTTGCCCGCCGCAATCGCCGAGGTCGTCGCCGTACATTCCAGACATAGTTAGTGCCATATAAACGACAGAATGCAACTCCAAGAAATGTGGCCAAATTTACTTTTAAATGTTCCATCAAAGGCAGAGGTCTTCGTTCCGCACTTACTACATCGCAAGAAACAGCTTTCTCTATTACTCCGATAGTATAATTTGCATAAAGAATCGCAATGAATGCAAACGGACTCGGTCGGCTGTATGCCTAATTTTACAGCAAATTTCAATGCGTTATCGATACTGGGAGGCAAACCTGGTTCCAAAAAGTCGTCTTCAATTAACATGGAGAAATCACGGGTGGTGCATTTCGACCAAAATTCGTCGTTGCAACTCAAATCTGCAAAACTACTCATTATCGAACAATTGCAAATAAACTATACGTTTACCGATAATAAATTGTGCGAGAATGAAATATCGTAACGAAATAAAACAGCAATTATTCCAATACGCAATTCGTCTCAACACTACAGCAAACGATTCCAACTGGAAACTAGTCGATTTGCATAAAATTGCCTGGAAAGGAACAGAATCACGTCGTAGATCATGCATTTGCATATTCGTTCGTAACACCCCTACGTATTTCCCGCCGATTTTACTCTCGCACGACGCTACGAAAAAGCTCCCTCTACCGTCGCAAATACACACTCCGTTTCGAGGTTACAGGAAACTCGGTCACGTCGAACGCAGGGTCGAAACCGAACGGGGAAAAATTCTCAACGGCGTCGACGTCACGACTCTAGGGAAAATTTTTTCCCCGTAGTAGTCTCCAAAGTAGGGAAAAAATCCCACCGCGCCATTTTGGATCCTAAGGTAACATTAACCCATTTTTTAATTTTATATATTGTATAAAGAAAGAAAGAGTATATTTGGTTTATAAAATAGAACATTTAATAAGATAATAATTTTAAAAACTTGAAATTACAGATGAGGATGTGAATAAAACGAAAATATAATTATTTTCGTTTTAATTTATCCAGGTTTTAAATAGAGAACTGTCTAAAACCAGTAGTGATATTCGAAATAGTTAACAAAGAGTTCGCTAGCAGAAAATTTTTCTCTAACAATCACCGACAAACAAAATGGAAGTTTTGGCTAGAAATAAATACAATACCTTTTCTTGCGATATATCTAATAATCAGTGGCGTATTTGGAACGTAACGAGCCCTGGGCGAAGACCAGGTAACAATAGTATATTAGTGCTATCGGCCTTTTTTTTTTTAGGCAGAGAAATTTTTCACCCCGAATGGCACTGCTGATAATAGACAGATGTCATCGTCTCTCGAAATACAATATCCTTTTTATTTCGCTGTCCATAGCCCGACACGTGTTCCACAGCCATCTTGTATTATCTTGCGCGCGTGAGATTGTGGGATCTCTGTTATAACTGGATCTAGTTTCAAGAACTCTCTTGAATCGATCGCGATTAAACCTCGTTTCGGTCGAGATTGAAACGGTCGAGAGAGATCGCACCAAGACATAGTCCCCGACCTTGCTCACAACCTAGATTGAAATGCTCGGTGCGAACGGAGTATAAGGCTCTAGTTTAGTAGTGTTACAGAGTATAATACGTATATTTTAATATATTAAAAAAAACCACTGAGAAATGTTCCGTGTGTTTAACAAGGTTCGGAAAACTGAAAATTTTAACAACGGGTTCGGCCGAACCTGTGCGAACCCGCTGAATATTATCACTGTTTAAAACTGTTATATTGCTTCATATTGTGAATGAAAGTTTTATACATAATGTTCTGAGTATAACATATATGTTTAAATTAATACATAGGTAATGGTAAAATAAGTAAATAAATTTGCATTTTACTGTTTTGTTTTATTACATATGTGTGACAATATAATTAAGAAAACCATAGCTTATCCTCTAATACATTTAAATAACCATAGAAATTTAATCCAGATATAGGCAAACTATTTTTCAAATAATTTATTAACTTTAACACTACATAAAGTGTGAAATACAATTTTACTTGATTCAGTAAAGTGAGAAATAATATTTGGGATAAAATAGTTTTGTATTTTTGACACGAGAAATTACATTTCTAATGACACTCACATTGGCTCTACATATTTTGATAATCTACTATATAAAGCTGAAAAAATAGGCAGTCTCTATTTCTTTCTTTCTGTCACGGAATGCCAAAACGGCCACTAGGAGCACCCCTTGCTATTATTTAAATTTAAATTAACAATATAAATTATTTTATATTTATTTTATATTTTTACAGTATAATATTCAGTATATTATTATTTTTATTTGTAATTTAGTATGTCCCGATGCCCATCGGGCCTTTCGACTTGTTTATACAACACTAGCAGATAAGCCCGGCGTTACTCGGGCAAAAAGTAACGATAGCGAAGATTCAGATTATTACATTATAGCCAATCTTACCCGTTTTCACAGAATACAAGAATTAGGTCTCCCTGTTTCCAGCCTAATTAAAGAATTTTTAGATGGGTCTAAAAATATATTCGATTTTCCGCAAAAACGCAAAAAACCGCATCTGCGCCTGTAAATCTTGCACGCCGCTTTCTCTTAACACTTCCATTGTTAAGGAATACTCTTCTTTCATCCCCACGTGGTACCCTATAAAATGCAGGTAAAAATAAAAATTGCATCTAAAATAAGTACAGTAGAAGCTGAGTTCTTTAGGATAAGCATTAATCCTTTCCCTCTCCCCGCGGGGGGGGGAATTTCGAAAAATCCCTTCTTAATTCTCATGACATACCTTAACTGCGTCCAAATTTCAACTTTCAACTCCTAACCGTTTGGGCTCTGCACTTATTATTATTATCATCAACCCATCTCGATTATATTATAAGATTCTGCACTATCAAAAATAGAATATGAATGAAGATTTATTGATTGCCTACTACACCTCTCCTTTATTTATATAAGTTTAAAACATCACTAATATGTCTTTTTTTTAGACTCCATGTCATCACTAATCACTATCTAATAATACAGTACTTTTTTTGTAACTCTTTCCATCCTGTGGGCACTAAGAGGGCCTCTTATAGCAAGTCCATTATGGGTTCGGCCAGGCCCACAATGGGGCGGCCGTGTGGTGAGGGATGGGGACCGACATATCTGGACGGACCACCCCCCGAAAAATTCCTGGGGATTTTTCGACCCGTCCGGATTCAATCCGGGGTCTCCCCAGGGCGGCAGGCAGCTAACCTTGTACTGCACTATCCAGACATTATCTAAAATACAACATTGATTGTCACGGCATTGTCACCAACCAAGTTTCGGTAGAGCCTTTATTTTCCGCTCTTAAAATTATTAAATATGATTTAAGAACTTCAGTGAATGCTGAATTAATAGAAATGATTTTTTTGTAATCAGTAATTCAGTTTATAGCAGAGATGAAAGATAATAAGTTAATCAACATGGCAAAACAAGCAACTTGTTTTTTACCAGTCTAAATGTTATATTTCCCATTCTTGACTTAGTTTAATGTATCTGTATACTTATACTAGCTGACCCGGCCACGCGTTGCTGTGGCTCAAAATGTATGTATTATAAATGTATAACACTTCCCCCGTGGGGGGAATTTCAAAAAATCCCTTCTTAGTGTACATTCTCTTGACGTACCCTATTAAAACGCAATCAAAAACGCGTCTAAAATAGTATAATAAAAGCCGAGTTCTTCACAGTAAGCCTTAATCCCGTCACTTTTCCCGCTGGGGAATATCGAAAAATCCCTTTTTAGTGTATATTCTGTTGACGTAACCTATTAAAAAGCAATTAAAAACGCAAAAAACCGCACGTAAAATAGTATAATAGAAGCCGAGTTCTTCACGGTAAGCCTTAATCCCGTCCATCTCCCCCCACTGGGGGGAATTTCGACATGTATATTATATAAAAACACGTGCGTATTCGAATGCAACGTTGTGTCAAAATTTCAAAGGAATCGGTAGGAACAAACGAACGTTATATTTTATTTATATAGATAGATAGAAAATGATCTGCTTCAGTCCATTCTCACAGAAAAGCATAATGCCTGACAGAAAAGCAAACTTAGGTCGTCGGAAGTTAGCGCCATCTGTTGGACATAAAAGCCTTAATTCATATATAAATATATTTTTGAAAGGGGGGAAATGGTGTAGGGGTATGAAAAATAGATAGTAGCCGATTCTCAGACCTACTGAATATGCATATAAAATTTGGTAAAAATCTGTAAAGCCGTTTCGGAGGAGTAAGGTAACTAACATTGTGACACGAGAATTTTATATATAAGATATTATCCAATATACTCGTATATTATGTACTTTACAACATTTTTATTAAACTAATTTGTTTGTATCAGAATTTATTTACTATTTTTATTCATACACGCTTACCAAATACCAATGCCATCATCAAACGAGTCAATAAATGTGAACTTATATATTCGGTAGATGTGTCAAACTTTAATGTTTAATTAATTTTTTAAAATCGTTTTATTTTGTATTTTTTTAAAATAATCAGAATCGTCGTCATTATTACTGTCCCGGTTGTTATACAGTAAGACCTATAACAAAGGAAAAGAATGACGATCAGTCAAAAAATGATTTTTCCAGATTTTTACACTTTTGGACTCGGGAAGCCTTGAAACATAGAGAAGTGCAAAGGCATTCGGGGTTTTTTCTGTACGCACGGATGTTAGAATGTGTATCAACCGATTTAGTTCAACCATTTTCAAGCTTAATAACTCTTGTGTTAAACCATCCGACTCCGATTCAAAATCTTGCCTCCCATACAGTCTATCATTCGCACATACAGAAAAAAACTGAATCTTTTGCAAATCTCGACATTTCGAAGTGCCCTGAGACCAAAAATGCGAAAATTTGGGGTGGGATCATTTTTTGAACTATCGCTACACTTTTCCTCTGTTATATATAGGCCTAACAACAGAAAAGTAAAAATTATCGTATTGACTCATTACTTAGAAGCATATTTTAGCTTTGGAAACAAAAAGTTTCTACGTTCTATCTTTATTAGAACTATATTTATTGATGCTAATATTTTGAGGTCACGTGATGACGTCAGAATTTTCGGGCCTACTTTGTTAACAAGTCCGCCCTTGGTCGGAGTCGGAGTAGAAGTCGTGTAAAAATCTACCGACTCCACAGCCCTGCTTCTAACTCTATCAAAGTTATTAAGTGCCTGTAAATATGTTGAATATCTTGTCTAAATAGTTTGAATTTCTTCTTTTTCCTCTAACAGCCTATTTTTGAAATCCAAGAACTAAATCTACTGACTTTTAATCCCCCTCTCTAACCTGTTAATAACTTTTTTTGGCTCAACTTTAATCCCTCTCTATTATCTATATATATAATCGAGACGAGTTGATGGTGATGAATAATAATAATAATCAGCGCAGAGCCCAAACGGTTAGGAGTTGAAAGTTGAAATTTGGTACACAGTTAGGAGATGTCACGAGAACGCACACTAAGATGGGATTTTTCGAAATTCCTCCCACGGGGGAGAGGACAGGACGGGGAAGAGGCTTAACCATTCCATCAACAGTGGAGGTGTTAAGTAACAATGGAATTGTTAAGAGAAAGTGACGTGCAAGACGCAAATGCAGTTTTTTTCGTTCTTTCAAGAAATCGAACATGTTTAGACCTATCTAAAAATTCTCTAATTAGTCTGGAAACAGGGGACCCAATTCTTGCATTCTGTGAAAACGGGTAAGGTTGACTATATCGTAATAATCTTAATCTTCGCTATCTTTTGTCCGAGCAACGCCGGGCCTACCTGCTAGTTAATTAATAAACACAGTGTAAATTGTGAATAACGTATATCATAGCTCCTTTCTGATTGCAAACTACAGTAATTCACTAAATGGTTTACACGAGTGTCAACCAACGTCTTATTAAAAACAGCAAACGTGATCTTTAGCTTACGTATTCGGAATGATAAATATATTAAAGTATTTTATTGCTTTTCATAATCTCTAAGGCATTTTCTAATTATTCTGCAGAAATATATTAAACTCTGAAGAAATTTTAAATGCCGTACTATAGATTATAGAGAATACTTGAGTGATGCTCTATAATCTATTAATAATGTATATTCAGGTTTAACTATAAATTTTTGACTCCGTTTTCTTCCCCTTAACAAAAACTCCCAAAAATATTTAAAAATGAACACAAATTGTAAGCAAAACACAAACAGTCTAATCAATTTAAAGTCTGAAATCGTGAAAGTGACAGTTAATAGAAATATAGCCTAAATATTAACGACATTTACGAATAAATAATGTTCAAAACCAAATTAAAATAGTATTTATAAGCAGTTGTTTAAAAAACAAAAGAAATATCTGAGTTAAAAACAAAAAAATTTCATATATTTATAATTATAAGAATTTCGAATGTTAACAGCTGACTTTCCCTATTCTCAAGCCAAACTTTCGCCGTGAAGCGATTGAAACGCTCGAAGTGGCAGAAATATTTATTACTCCACTATCGTAGCATCAGAGCTATTGGCAGAGCAAGGACCAGTATATCTATTGACTCTGATCGTTTTCATATTGACTATAAATATTTGCAAACTGGTTTCGTTTAGAATTTAAAACGTGTAATCGTAAGCCACAGCTTTGTATTGAGGAAAATATGGATTGAACATTGATATACGGAATGACTCATTCGGGACTGAACACTTACTTTGTTCAATATCTCACGTTGCACAGTCAGATTTGAATAACATGTAATGCAAAACATACATTGGTGGACTGTTTCGTCACGAAATAAAGAATTGTTCCATTCGTGTTTCATGCTCATTTTTTCCATTTTATGAAGATATTCCACACAACAAGTGTTTAGTCCCGAGTGAATCACCCTGTATAAGGACAGGC
Source organism: Centruroides vittatus (assembly GCF_030686945.1). Classification (NCBI taxonomy): domain Eukaryota; kingdom Metazoa; phylum Arthropoda; class Arachnida; order Scorpiones; family Buthidae; genus Centruroides; species Centruroides vittatus. The sequence goes on along the minus strand of NW_027122209.1, from coordinate 1,979,691 downwards.
ATGCGTCTATGCCCATGCCATTACATTGAAAAAATGAAAATAAAGGACATTTGGCAACTCTACCTATAACTATAGAATTTTGGTGAAATTCCTCTTACAGTTTTACAATTCTATTTTCAAAATTTTCTAGTTTTTGCATTGCATTAAAGATAATTGAATTTCAACGATAGTTCCGTTTTTTTGAACAAAGTAGATGAAAAATTTTGTCTAATTCAAGCCAAGGCCCTGCACGCGGGATGTTTTAGGAATTTAATCCCTACCATTTGACAATTTAAACAGAAAATTACTGTATGAATAAAACATTATATTGTATATAATGTTTTATACGTTTTATATACTCTAGACTGTTATCAATAGGTTAAAAATCTAACGCTCTGCCGACTGAGCTACTCGGGCTTGAATTAAACATTAATTAGGCCTACGTAACATTAGCAAACATGGCGGATACTTTCAAGATAACTTATAATCTTCAGCCAAGACAGAATGATAAGTTAAATAAAATAGTTTTAATATATGTTTATTTATTGATATATTTTTAAAATTTACAAATGTTTAGTACAACAAAACTGTCGAAATTCGACTTCTGTTTGTTTATACTTGCACATACATTTTATATAGCTTATATAAAATAAAATATCTGTTTGTTTGTCTGTATGTTCTTTTTACTGTTCAAAACTCTGACCGATCCAGTCCAAACTTTTCAGAGTTACTTTCTATGATCCTGTAACATGAAATCCGGACATCTCTTGATTTCATCTCAGTCATACTGTAATAATTCATGTTTAATGCATTATTGTATAAATAACCATTGCATAGTAATTAGTGAAGGCTCCAACGGTCCATGAATCATATTTTTAATGATTTCAAAGAGGTTAGAGGACTTTTTAGTTTCTGCCCGAGAAACGTAGGGCATAGCTTGTATTTTAAATGTAAATTATTATTGTTAAGTTAAATTTCCTGGAAGAGAACAATTAGACCTATTTAATGAATGTTTTATTAATGCCAATCATTTATTAGGTAATTAATAAAATCGATTAATATTACTGTTTTATATTAAATATCCTTTTCCTATTACCGTATATAAAATTATATAACATAAATTATTAAAGTAGAGATTTTATCTTCATTAAAATTATGATAATTAACTGAAATGGTTTACACGAGTGTCAACCAACGTCTTATTAAAAACAGCAAACGTGATCTTTAGCTTACGTATTCGGAATGATAAATATATTAAAGTATTTTATTGCTTTTCATAATCTCTAAGGCATTTTCTAATTATTCTGCAGAAATATATTAAACTCTGAAGAAATTTTAAATGCCGTAAGTAATGGCGGTTATCACAAAATTGTGTAAAATATTTGAAAATGTTTTTTTTCTCTCTTTAAAAACACGGGAAAGTTTGGTTTAAGAGAATTTATAACTGTCCGGCGATTCAATCAAATTAATAACGCAAGGAAATAATAAAACTTCAACAATATTTTATTCCTCAATTCGTTAATTATGTTATAATTATGATTAATGATTAGGAAGATGTTTAATAACTAAATTTATCTCAGTACATTTATAAAAATAATCAAATTAATATACACATTATTAAATTAGATTTAATATTTATTTAAAGATGGAAACATTAATGATATTTTAAAAGAATAATGTCCTCTTAAATTACACGCGATAATAAGGTTAACTCAAATCATTTTCATTCCTACTCGCTAGATGGCACCACCGAAGAAAATAAAACATTTTTATATCAAAATATAAAAATTCTAAGATTATTCTTCAAAAGAAATTAATAAAGTTCGGCACTTCTTAATTTTTAATATTTCTAATTACTATTTTAAAAAATCTTTTCTCACTTTACGACAAAAACAAAAAAACTCGATGACGTCGCTTCAACAAAGGATATTCGATCATAAAAATGCCATAGAATTGTTCCGTGATAAATAAAATGTCTCCTCTTCTTCACAGTTAAAACTTATTAAATATCCCGAATTAATTATGTTTCGGATGTAACGCGAAAGCATTTTATTTGTATTAAATTGTTTTTGTCCTCACGAAAGCTTGGTATGGGGCCCGCTTTACCTCTGGCCCCTTTTGCCTTTTTACGTACAAATGAAATACGTAGAATGTTTATTAATTAATAGAAATCAGTCAGAAAGATTTTATTCTTTGTTAGTAAAAGTAATAATAATTTATAGAAGTAGAAACAACTACGGTTTCTCCGGGCTCGGGGAAAATCCCCAGCTCCTCCCTACAGACGACCCTGATGATAAGTCTTTTTATTTTATTTTAACAAATTCATTTTAAAATGTCTTAACAGCTGTTATCAAAGCAATTGAATACTTACTGTATTCTTAAAGACAATCAGCAATATTTATTATTATTATATAGGTGTACATTTAATACAATATTTGCACTTAAATCCCTCAAAAGATGGCGTAAGCGTTGTAACATAAATTTGTAATAACGTTCTTATTTAAAAAAAGAACAAATCAATTCTTCACATTTACGTTTTGTCTATAAATCAAGTAATTATCGACAAAACATAAATGCAGAAAAATAAGATATGACACACAATTATCATATATTTAACCCGTTCTTTTCGACAGATAACTACTGTATTTACAAACATTGTTTTAAAACAATAAATTTATATTTAAAATTTCTAATAATTAACGCCAAATATCGATATGATGTTATTTAAATAATTGTGAAAACCTTTTCAATGTTCGACGATATATGAATATTCATTGTGGCAGATGACATAGTTAAATATTATTTTCGATGGCAAGATCCTGATGTAGTTTCAATGCCCATTGACCATGTTCTAAATAGAAGAGAAAATTCTCTAATGATTAAACGAATATTTCTACATCAAATTTGTTATTTATAGCCAACAAGTAACGTTGAAAAGTTATAATAAATACGAAGTATATAATTATAAATGAAAGATGTCTGTTCATTACTCTCGAATTAATCGATGAGTAGCCCATAATACCAATCGAATTAATAATAATAAATAATTTTTCTTCGTCAGTGGAATTAGAAAATAACGAAGTATTTATTTTTTTCTTTCGTATTTTCATCTACATTAAAGAACGTCGATTTGATTTAATGCCATAATTTGATTTCAATATAATCATTTGATTATGGTTAAAGAAATATTGATAAAAATGATAAATGCTAAGGGTGGAGAATTAGGAAGTACCATTGACAACAGAAGAAAATTATAATGACAAATCTCTGCCCATCCCGGGATAATGTAGCTATTAAAACTCAACATGAAACTGGGTGTTCCCGAACGCCAGAAGTTAAGAAGAGCTGTATCTCAGACTGTTGTCCGAAGTGGGTGTGCAAGAAAGGAATGTCATATCAAGATCAATTCACTGTCATAAGAAACTTATAAAAACGACAATGATGTATGGCTTTGCTACATTGTTGCACTTAAAGAATATATTTGACGTAGGAATTAATATTACGAATCGTAGAGCCTACTTTATTATTTTATGATATGGATGGGAATAATCGTTATCGTTTTTCACTTATCGTATTATATCAATGCGTTTTGATGTGCCATTTATTTATTATTATTATTATTTGCATTACATTAACGGTAATATTATACAAGAAATAAGAATGTAGACTACAGAAACTTAATATACTTAAAATTTTTTAACATTCTTTTAATGCTTAATTCTGCATTCGGTGTTAGGAAAATCGTATAATTTTGATGAGATTTCCATAATGATATGTTTCTTATAAATAAATTATAGATTTCGTTTTCTTACCTTGCTTATTCAGTATATTGCCCACTTTAGAATCCACTTTCAAACTGTTCTGATTATTCTAACGTAGTTAAATTTTTTATCAACTAAAGTCTATTTTATTTTGATGTTATTTTTAGACAAACAAATTCAATTTGGCAAGAATTTTTCTACATTTAAGGAGGAAAAAAATTCAGTTTTTAAAGATGACATAAATATCAAATGTTACTTAAATATCTACAAGTAGAATTGTTTTTAACTAATGAAATTTTCCATAAAATTTGTAATCAATCTCAAATGACTCGAAATGAATTTTGAGAAATTAGCATAATTAAAAAGATAGTTTGTGCGAGGATGCAGGAGTTAAGAAAGATACTAGTTCAGGATATTCTGTCAATCAAAATTTTGTCTTCTTACTCTTTTCAATTTAAAATTATGATGGCGTCTTATCAAATTTCTGAAGTCACTAGAAGTCAGTAATGAGTTCCCACAGGTCGAGTAATAGTTGGAAGCATCTATCAAGCACTCGAAATTTGATCCCGTTGTTTTTATTCCCAGTCTGGGACTTAATGGGAAGATAATGTACGCCAATTTACTGTTTTCGGTGAGCTTTCCATATCAGAGTGTAATTTGACGGATGAATTTTCGCTTTTTATTCAGTGTTTTCTAATTTTAAAAAGACTAATGTCTGGTCGAGAATAAATTGGCAATTATTAGCGTGGTTCTATTTGATTGCAGACGTATATCAAATATCGCACACATCAAGCTTTAACTTTGTCTAACTTGTGTTATGTCCAAAAATTGTTTTAAATATTTCCACTTATACGAAATTATATATCAAACTAAAGATATGAACGCTCTGGGGTTTTTAATGAGTTTTAAATTATTTAGATGAGATGTCATTCATTTGGACATGATATTTAATAATTGATCGCAGTGTGACGTAAACATTTAAAACTTCATGAATAATCGAAAAGTGTGGAAGCTATATTCATGCATGTGTATATATGTATAATATGTTTATATATATATGACAATCGTATGTAAATGCTTCAAAACGTTAATGGAAACAATACAAAAGCGTCAAATAAATTGATTTTATGAGAAATCACAGAAATAAAGAATGAAAACGCACACAAAACTTTCACAGTCAGTATGGACAGTTCTCCCTTATATACATGAAATTATAAGCTGCACAGACAAACTGCACTATCTACTAGACGAGGACATGGAGCAAGGTACAAATGTCCGTCTTGACCATTAAAAAAAACCCCTGAACATAATGAAAAATCACTGATGACTTACATTTTCAATTAACAAAAAAGAAATCCTAAAAGTAGCACAATTGATATTCGGTTGAATACATTTTGCTCCCGTTAAGAAATAAAAAAGTTATGTGGTAGATTATAAAATAAACGTTACTCCTTAAAACATTTCTGTCGTTGTGTTGTTTCTTCATTCATTTAATTGACTTTATTCTATGGTTTCTTCATTAAGTAACCCGCGAATGCTGTACAAATGGTGCAGACATGACATCTTATTCCCTGAGACTCTGCACAACCTTGCACCAATTACATGTATGTGTATGTATATATGCGTGATACATATCACTTGACATGGCCAGCTACCACGTTGTATATAATAAACATAAATTATACATACATATAACAAACAAAACTTGTCTGAACACGATGAAAATAATAGGAAAAGCAATATTTTAAAATAATGAGAGGCAAATCCCATAATTCTGTACAAGAGTCTGACGTCTTCACCTGCAAAAATATTTAACCACTGTTCGAGTCACGCACGTGCGCAGTCATAATCGAAATCACTACGACGTTCGGTCAATCGGCACCAAATTAAAAAATTAATTAATAAAAATTTGAGGACGATCGAAAACGGGTATTTTTACTTTAATCCAGTTTATTAATATGTTTGTAATCGAATTCAGTCAAAAAAGTTTTAATTTCATCATAATTTATTGATGATTTTAATTTTTTAATATTAGAAGGTAATTAGCATAAATTACAAAGTGTCGTGTTTCATCTTCGCTCCCGTTCAAGTTTATTGCTCTAGGCACGCGCCGATGTATGTTTTTAGTTCTACTGGTGATTAGGCTTTTATTTCAACCTCGTCCGTTTTGGTTACTGAAGATGGGGAGACGGGCGTCACGTGATCGCTTACCTCACATTTTACCACAGAAATTACCTTACCTTGAAAGTTTTATTTTTTTTTTCGATTTTAATTATTATTAACTATCTTTTTTTGATGGATTCTCATACTTATATGTGTTATGAAGTTGCAGATATTTTTTTTATTAAGTTTTACAAATTTATGTTTTTTTCTTCGATTTTTATATATAAAATATACGAAAATTCAAATATTTATTAAAATTTATCAGAAATGCTGAACTATAAGTACAGTGTGTTTTACAATACTATTGCGAACAGATATCGTCAATTATTTTATAAACATATTTATAATTTTAATTTTTATAAATTATTTAAATTGATGCAACGCGACGCGCTCAGAATCAATTAATTACTGTCGCGCGTTACTAAAGATGGCGATGGGACTCGATTCAATTACTTCTTCATTTCAGATGTTAATTAAAGAGTGTTATTTTAATATAATATTAAATAGTGTATGTTTATTATAATTAATAAATCTATATAGGAATAATATATATTAATTACTGACTGTATTTAAAAAATAAAAAAACGGATCAAAAATATAATAGAAAAAAAAAATGTTTATACTACACGAAAATGTTTTTTACATCTATTCTATTAGATCTATAATAATCCTAACGATGGTGGACTTCACGCCGATCTCTGAATAAGCAAGAGACCAGATAATTGACATCCAGGCGTTAAGTGTCGCCTGGATGTCAATTATCTCGTCTCTTGCTTACATCTATTCTACTTTCAATACAAGAGTTATATAAATAATAATTAAGATAAACAGTATAAATTGGTAATACAAATAAAATTATATTATATATTATTTATTTATACATTTAAATATTCATTTCTATTATTCGTTTATACATTTTACATTATACAATGCTAAAACTTTATGTACATCTTGTATTGCAAAAATTATAATTAGCGTGTGCAAAAAAGTTAATTTTTTTATTTTCTAGGTTAGGCATACGGGGTTTCTTTCACTGATTTAGCAGACAGGACCTTTTGGATGCAGTATTCAACAAATGAACAACTTTTATTGATATATATATCAATAAATGTCATTCATTTGTTGGATACTTTATCCAAAAGGTCCTGTTTGCAAATCCGTGAAAGCAAGCCCTTATGCCTAACCCAGAAAATAAAAAAAATACAGAAAAATAGATAATATAAAAAATGAATACGTTCATATAGTGTTAACTTTCTAATTGTGTTCTTCCACTCAGGGAAATGTTGTGATGGTGTCATAAAACTTTAAAAAATAATTAAAAAATACCATTGTAAGAAATTAAATTATTTCCGGTCAAATTTCAGTTTATTAGAAGTAATTCACTTTAAAATAACGCGATTATAAACAAAGAAGCGCGCGCGCCACCGCTGCGGCTATTTTTAGTAACAACGACTGGCGGGAAATTTCAAAATTGAAATCCGCGATAACGCGCGCCATAGTGCCGATTCGGCACCAATAATTAATTAAAAATAACGGAACGCTTTAAGCAAAAAATGAATAGCGCATCATAAAATTGAAGAAAAATTAGACAGGTAATAAATTTTTTCAGATTTTTCGGACAATTAGAATTTTTACACGAACATAATTGAGAGGCAAATCCCATAATTCTGTACAAGAGTCTGACGTCTTCACCTGCAAAAATATTTAAACAATGTTTGAGTTACTACTGGTATATAGACTGTAATACTATGACAGTTATGTATCTACAAAAGATCATCGATAATACCAGTAGATTATGAAGGACAGATGCCAACTTTGTTGTATTGAATTTGCTTTCATTCGAATTCGTTCGGAAAATACGATGAAAAATCCTCGTTAAAATCCATTTTTTATCAACCATATTGGTTCTTGCAGGAATGTAAGTTTGAACACAATTTTAAAATTAGTTGCAACGGTGGGTAAAGTTAGTCTGGAGGTTAGTTGCAAATATTAAAAGAGACAAGAGAAAAAATTCTCAACAATCGTTCGATGAATTATTTTTTGTTAAAATAATATTAAGATTTTGAGCTAAATAAAGTTGAATACTGGTCTTAAAAGCTGATGGAGTTTTTAAAATAGAAGACGTGGCGTAGTCTCTGTTTTCGTTCTTGCCGATGTCCTCTACTTAACTTCAGATGTAATCTGAAGAGCCTTGAAGGTTAAGCTCGTGCGTTTCAAGCATTTCAACAATTCCAATTGACACAAATATTTAGAACACCATCCTGATATATCATATTAGCATATAACTTTTAAAGAGCAGTTCCATGTTTTTAACACATTGTCCATCAGATCTTGAGATCCTATTGATTGCCTGCATGATGTAAATTTACAGTATTTGATGGCTTGAGAAGGACTTTGTTCTTGTCAGCTTGGCTCTTTACGGTCTCCTACGGAGACAAGGCACTAGTGGTGTATATTGTAGAAACACTGGACAGTTCACGCTATGCGATTTCTGTGGGACTGAGCAAACAATACACCTTGATACATAATGCCATTGATTTCCATACTGACCACCAAAGAACTATCTATTTGAGATCGGCCGTCGCCTGAAACGTGAATAAATAATCAGAATACTGAATTAAATATACTTAACTTTTGGCTAAATGATAACAAATGAACTTGCCTCGACTGGAAATTTTTATGTGAGCGCTGGGTACACCGGCTTGATTGAGAAGCCGCTCTTCGTCTGACAAAAAACGTTTAGGGGGAGGAGAACTTTCTTCTACTGATTTCCTCGATGTTGTGTCTATTGATTTACTACTCTGATCTATGTTCCTCGGCACCTCTAAATTTAGTGCTTCTTGCTGAGGCATCGTTATATGGGTAGGTGTCGAAGGGATGCTGCAATTGTCTTCTTCACCTGAAATTATCGCAAAGACATTTTACTAAGATATTTTTCCGTTAAAAAGTCATAAAAGTTTGAATGTTCTTACTTAATAATTTTAGGCAAAATGATAATTCTATATGCATAAATACTTATAATTTCTTCGCAAAATATAATCACAGCAAGAATTCCATTAAGGAATGCATAGGTTATAATTAAGAGAATCCGGTTATTATATATCTTAATGTTTCTCTAGTCTAAACAAAACTCTCACGAAAGCTCATATAAATCAAACGAATCATAGTTAATTTTAGAATCCATTGGAAGACAATTCTTTAGAAAGAAAACAAAAAAAATAGTTATCGAAGAGAGCAATCAGAATCAAAGAACCATATAATTAGGAGACGTCTAGAGATTTCTGAATCTTCTAGTCGAGTAGGAGGAGTTTCGGAAGCAATGTCATTCAGATCATAAATCATGGAGAAGTTCAGAGTTCAAATGTAAGTGACACGCGAGGTTAAATACACAAGCAACAGTGATTATGCTACGTTGATTTTACCTGACACAGGTAGCTGTCACGTGAGTAAATTTAATTTTATGACGAGAGGAAGAGGGAATAAAAGGGAGGGATAGCTGTTTCTCTCTCAGTTTGACGTCCAGTGAAAGGTCTGTAAAGTGATTTGTCACAATATCTATCGCTGGAGCAGAAGGCGAGGCAATAATTAAAGTTTCACCAACAAAAGATTCGAGTTATCATTGAAACTAAGCAACTGTCACTTGTCTATGTGATGAATACCCCCGACTGCTTTCAGCTAGACAATCTATTACCTAGCCTCGATGGATAGCTGTTTGTATTCAGTTAAATCTGGAATGGTGACGAGTGATACGGTTACAACTTCGTTCTTAATGGAGCTCTTTTAGATGGTTGGCTGAATCGTTTTCTGACACCGGCTTCACTGATGCGTGCTTAAAAGGCAATGCTAGCCATTTTTGAGACAGCGCATGAACTTAATTAAGACAAATATTAACTATAGATGAAGTTAATTTCTCGCGGTTCTTCAACGTAAGAATAATAAAAAAAGCGACGAATTCGACAATTATTAACATTTATTCTAGAAGTCTTATTACTTCATTAACCAACTGCAAAATAACCGGATGTACAAGATTAACAAAAAATAAAATTAATTTCATTAGTGTTTATCTTTGGAGCTGTTTGCGTTTCTATTGCGAACAATTATTTTATCGAACGGCGGACGTCACCAGTTTAGAGTTTTATCTCGAATAAATCACAATAAAATTATAACCGTAATAATTACGCTTGTTCAATCCATCAAGAATAAATTTGCATTGTCAAAATATTTATTTTTCAGAAATGCCTAAACAACGCAATATTTTGTATAACAGCGATTCATTAAAATTCGTTTATTTGAATGAAAATATGTAAATTTAGATAAGGACAGGTTTCGACTATTCGATTGATAAAAGAATACTTACCAGAAGAGTTAATGCCCTGAGTTGAACTGTGACCGTTGACTTGTCGTGATACCAAACTCAGAGGTGAGAGATGATGAGAATTTCTCGGCATACTAACCATTTCTGGATAAGGGCCATAATTCGACCGCCTACTCTCCCTCCTGTTTCCATCAATGGCTGACTGCAGTTCTTCTGGTGTGCTTAATTTCTCTTTTTCACATTCGTACGGATAAAGATATTTCATGTACCTAAATATACGTAAAGCTTTCTTACGAATATAAATTTGACTTAAATTTTTTAAAACACTAAGAAGTTTGCTAAGGGAGTTTAAACAATTTTATCCGAATAATGTCAAGTGAGTTTTTGTCCACGTCAGAGTCCCCCTCTTATTGAAAGATAAGCTAGGGCAAGTCAGAATATTTTAAAATTCTCCTCGTTTCATCATATACGTACTAAAGCACACTTTTCTAGTTTAATCTGCCTCTGCGTGTGACGTCATTATTAACCTTTCATTAGATCATCGAACGGAGTCAAGCAGTGAACTAATGGGAATACAGATGCCAGGAGGCCAGTTAATGTCTGTCATTATATTTCGATGTAACATTAAGTGGTCACATTGCTCCGTATAAGGGACGAGATAACGACAGTGACAGTTTATTCACTACAGCGTTACATCGTAACACCGCCCAATCATAGAAACTTCGTCCTAATGGTCCTGTTCATGCGATTCTTGTTCTTTTTCAGTCGAGCCATACGTCTAACATTCCTTTCTCACTGTTATTAAAAGTTGATTGAGTTTTTTTCCCTTTATAAGTTCGACTACTTGTTCTGTATACTTTATATAATGGTTTCTTTTCAGTCTTACCTATAATAATATGCGGGTGATAAATATTCTTCAGCGTCTTAGCTAGCCAGACTCGCATACCCTAATGAATACGCATAATTATAATTGTGTATTTATGATCCATTCTTATCATTTTCCCCCGATTCTTATTACTGGTTAGATTATGAAAAGCCTTATTATGTTTTTTAAAGGAAAATAGATAATTATTTACAAAGAATGAGATCTTTTTAAATGAGTTTCAATTATAGGATTCCGCTGCAAGTTCATCACGTTAATATTTTGATTTTTAAATTAACGTTTACCTATTTGGTTCTTAGATCGAAACTAGTCGAAAAAAAGTCAGGTGAATAGAAGAAATATGACCGTTGCCACTAGTAAAATCCACACCTGCACTCCACATCCATCATGATCTAAGTTAGATTACACATTGTTCTATATCGGTAATAGATGGAAGGAAACCTCTCGCAATAAAAAAAACGGCGATTGAAGGGGGAAAAATATTGTAAATATGTACAGTCTTGTCATTATAACCTTCTTTTGTCTCTAACTGAAATCTCAATCGAATATCATTAACAGAAACGCGGTAGACGACACACATATTAACCCAAGTCAACTTGGGATGGACTATTATATATGCCCATGAATTATTTATGGAGTATACCAAGGAGAACAAAGGCGGTGAGGGGCAGTCAGTGAGTCTGTAATTACCGCTCCGACAAACGAAGAACGGATACAAATCATTGTGTTAGTAAAGTCAAGAGTCGCTTCACTGATCTCTACACAGACCATCCAAGCGTTCTTAATCTGACGAACAAACTGTTTTAACTAACAGATCACGTTAACTTCAAATCCGGGTGGAATTCGTGTTACGTCTTCTACACTCGGCGGGGGTTGATCATCAATTAATTTTGTTGTCGACTCCCGTACTTATGTATTGGTTTGATTAGGATCGTTCTTTCGTGTTTACGTTGCCCGAATCGCTTTGACAACGATAACTGATGATTTTATGAGCCTTCTCTGTCAATACCGATAATCGCAAACTGAATTCTAATACCACGTTCATTTTTAATTTTCATTAAAAACAATAGTCCAGCCTACGTCATTGCGATAAACACGAAATATTTTGCTAATTTAAACACAGTTAAACGCCATGCTCGATAACCGACTGACCTAACTTGCGGTGTCGACTCAGTGATGTAAAATACTTAACACGTATCGATCAATCCAGTAACCCACAAAAGCTTCCTTTACTTTTCATATATTTGCCGAAAGAACTTTCTCTACTAAATTACACTGTGTTGAAAGATTTCTCTATAATATATACAGTTTTAAAATATTAGAAAAAATAGTAATAAATGCAAAAAATGGTTCTAGTCGCTGGTATAAAGGGTAGCAAAGATTGTTTTGAATAACACCAACATTTTATTAAATTTTAAAATTACAATATAAATATACTTTAAGTTATAGACTCGTGTTTTGTTGATTTACTGCGAAAAGGATACAACTGCAAAAGAATCTCTATAAAATCAAATATCGATTATGACGCTGGAGATGACTCATTTTAACTGAGCTGTAACAAATCTTTGTATTGCATAATGCAATATATAAATTTATTGTAAACGTACAAATCGTATTGTAATATCTTTTCTATAAAATATTTTTCATATATTTCTTTGCTAACAATAGTAATAATATAACACTTTAAAATTTCCCAAAAACTGATGCAGTATAACTTAAATTTAATTTCTTTAGCTAAAATCAAGGACACTTTTTCAATAGAAACAGCTATAACAGATTTTTACATAGGACTATACTTTTCTAAATTCATTTAAAACTATTCCACTTAAAAATTTGCAAAGCTGATTGACTGGAAAATTTACACTCTACTGGATTAGTCAGTGTTAAAAATCAATGTTATCTCTTGAAATAATTGTTCCAAATCAATTGAAAATTCTTTCATCAATTGATATTTACTTTTCTAAAACTCTCAAAATATCAAAATTTTAAGCGTATTATTTAATTTTACTTTTATTATAAATAAAATATAATAATAGTTGATTTGATAAACAGCGATGAAGACGAAACAATTATCTCTATAGAATATTTATTTTTCTATTTTACTCGTCTTGGATTACAAAGAAATAACATCAAGAACAATAGTCGAATAGTTAAAATTTTCCAACACTATAAAGTAATTTTTTTACTTGTTAATTATAAACATAAAAATCCACACTACATTTATCATTCGAAAAGATTTTTAATGAAGAGTGTTCAACTTCTTTGTTATATTTGCTTAACATATATAAAATATATATATATATAAATTAAGCACAAGAATATGTTTAAAAATATTATAAACAACGAATGGCGGTTAATTAAATTGAAAATAATGGCATATTAAAGCGATAACCATCCTATAAGAATATTAACTTTTCTATAGCCTGAGTTTAATGTTAATACATATCTAATTCTGTTAATTTGAATGTCAATCCGAATTTTTAACTATAAGCTTATCTATGCAAGCTTAATAATTGTAAACGCTTATTAAAAAACTTGATGTTATTACGTTTCTTCCAGACAAAGTATTATCAAAGGCCCCATTTTATTCCATTCTTAGAAATATCTGGCATTTCTTGCAAAGACATCCCCTAGTTTCATCCCCCTCCTTTTCGTTGTCTTTCTTACCTACTTCCCTGGATTTTATTAAGCATAATTATTTTCCTAACCCCGTTGTATGCACGCATCGATTGTCAAAAATACAAGTGTTCGTTTGCAGATCACGCTTCAAGAAAACAGTATAATTTCATTTGGACCAGCATTAATGAATTTGTTCTTGATTTATATTTTAACTGAGTAATCTGCAGTTTAAAAGTATTAATGTTCCTTCGCTTTTTTTCAATTTTGGTAAATATGGAAAGACAGTATGATCCTAGCTTTTGTTGTTAGTCAAATATTCATCTTCCATAATCCAGATTTCCATGAAAGATATTCAAAACAGAAAGGTTTTTCCATATGATATGAAATATTTTTCGAACTTCATATCTTATGCCTGGGTTAAACTATTGTTGATTACGAAATAATTTATAATAAATAATTCGTTTATGATTAGGAGAGTATCGAATTTCGTCAATTTTGGGTCGGTACGAGAGAATCAACAATGTCTCATATGTTTCGTGCTTACGCAGCAACTCATTAAAGTTAATAGTATTAATATTTTATCAGATGATAAGTAACTCATTTAACTAACAAATTATTGTCGAACAAGTGTTATCCAAGTTAGGCAAGAAGAGAACCAATCAAGAGATTTCGACGAGTTATTTAATATTCAGCCAAGTCTCTTAATTGCGATGTTCCTTACCACTCAAAACACCAGAGTTTCCCTATTTGCAATAAATCCAACATTTTTTGTAAAATTCACTTTCGCACATTCAGAACATTAGCTTAATAAATAAATAACACCAAGTATTTATTTTTCTTTACAAAATAAAAATTAAATTTAAAATTATTACAATTTTCAGAGATTCGCTTTGATCTGTTGTTATTAAAAAAAAGAGGAGACAAAAAAAAATGCTTATGGAACACAGAAAATTTTCTGTTTTCAATAAAAATGCACACATTTATTTATTTTAAGCATTTTTTTTTTTCATGTATGTTTGTATTTGTTTCTCAGGTTTTACTGTTTATTTGTAGAAAAATTTGTCTTTTCTTTTTTTATATTCTTACTAACAATAAAACAGTTTATTCGTTCGAGTCGGGGAAGAGAGCGCGAATATTAAACAGCTCTACAGATGTGACTAAAAATGTTTGCTCATCCCTGATCTATCCAAATTTTCCCAGAGCAAAAATACCGGTACACACATAAATCTTCTTGTGATGTTTAAGAGCCTGACCGATAAACCATTATATTTCATTAGTAACGTTCTAGGGAATAATTCTATAAAATATCAAAACGCATCGGAAATAGTTATAGAAGCGATCGTACATAAAAACAAATCTTAACGATCATCATATAAACGTCAATGCACAAGTGTCAAAACGTAAGAGGGTACAGAAACGTCGGTAAAATATTGACTTGGCACAAGAAAAATACGACGGGATGCTCCGTGTACATTGTGACTATAAACTTCTTGAACTTAATATCTACAGAAAAAGTGTTATGCTTGTATCAAATATGATTAATGATGTTAATTGTATCACTTCTGAAATAACTATTGAGAGAAAATTTATTTGTTAGAACGGTATTCAGAAAATTTGAAGTGTTTTTTTCATGTTTTCAAAGTAAATTTGTATAGTATTTGGTAATGCATTTTTCAAACTTTTGATATAAACAGCAAGAGAGAAGCTGATGAGAAATACAAGAAAATACAAGATGGCACTTTATTCCAGATAAACGCAGTCAATTTATTAATAGCTGCTGTCTGGATTCAATCATGTACTAACACACTTTAATATAAAAAAGTGTAAATGTCTTCATGTTTAATAAGATGCATTTTGTATTTATAAGAAGCTGCTGTTAGAAGCGATAAATATTTTATCCATTTGTATAAACCAACTAACACTATAATACGAGAGATTTATTCTATACGATATAATACAGGTCTTTTATACTAATTTCTATCGATTATTATTGCAATGCACGCGTGTTTACTATGTACAGTACTCACATACATATTATGTATAAAATAATGCAATTATTTCTGCATTTAATTTTGATTACATTATATCAAACAATTCTTTAATGCGAAATCCTTGGAATTAAAAATAAACTTTTAACAAAATTGCATATTTATTCTCGATTCATACGTCAGATTTTTATGAATTATTTTGATCTGTTATATTAAATTAATTTTTGTTTTGAAATTATAATATTTGAGAAGTTAATTGAAAATAATTGAAGAAGGAAATACTTGAGAAATTTTTAAAAAATTAATGCATTTTGAAAGTAATACAGAAAACATAAATTATAAACTTACGATATCTTATTATCGTGCATTATATTTAAATAAAAATAATTAGATTAAAACAATGCAATATTATTTGTCACCGTCACTCCAAAGAGTCACTTAAAAATTCGTATTAGCTTTAAGGGATTTTTCTTTCCTATTATCTTCCTTGGCACCAGACTTTCTGAAAATTGCCCCACATACAATTAGTAAGTACGAAAATACGTGAGCAAACAACCGGCCCACTGGCCCATCAAACAAAGTAACAGTCCAGGTTTATCTGTAAAGTAAAAACGCTAGCGATAACCACTTTAAAAAGTCGTAAAAGCAGAATTTCTTTATAATTTTAATTTTTCATAATTATCGCTTCCATCTTATTTTGATAATATCATGCAAATCATTTTTTTTATCGCTTAATCCGTGTAATACGATTACTATTCTATCTTGATTTTTAAAATTTAACAGCCACTAATTAACCTTTGGCTAAACGCTAAATACATTGGCATTTTTACCATAAATATAGCGGCGAATTCTAGTTTATTTTCTTAATAAATATAATATGTAACAATATATTCAAGTTATAATTATTTTGTTATTTTTATGTTTTATTTGTTTAAATATTTAAGTAATTATTAGAAATAAAATTGCATATAATTCCGTCGAAATCTTTTTTCATAAACATTTTTATTTATTATTATTTTTTCAAAATGTTACGCTCCTGATGATTGCATATGTTAAGAAATCTGAACAATTAACGATTCGTTTAGCTTTCTCTCGTTGTGAAACAAATGAGAGTAGTCTAAACACTTACATAATTCTATAAATTTTGATTTATTATAAAATCATTTGCAAGCTATCAATCTCAATTATGGTTTTTTCTCCTGAAATTTCTGTCACTTTTACTTAAAGCACCATCAAAAGCTTTTGGTGGAAAAACTAAAAATTATGCTTCACTCGTGAAACCATATAATAAAACGTTACTGGAAACAGAAGGATTATAAAGTACTGTAAATGTAAAATTTTCACTTTTAAAAATTTAAAAGTTGTTTCTAAAGATCCAAAAAGAATATATCAAACCTTTATAAATAAGAGGGGAGAACAATAAATAATATATAAGAAATCTGTAATTGTTTTGATAATAGAGATAATATGCACAGTAAATGCTATTGAACCTTTCACGAGTTACTACAAAAATTCAATTATATCAAAGTATAAATAAAAGATATAAATTAATAACGAATTGTAGATTTATCAACGGATCTCTGTCGGTGAAAGCAACTGTATTAAATGAACATAATCATCAAATCGTTATCATTACGTACAGATATACTAGATAATGGAATGCTCACAAATATCACTTATATGTTCATCAAATAGCACAGTTTCCATAGATAATTAATGTTTTCGTGGAATTTTCTCAAGAAGTTTATGGGTTTTTCATTAAATTTGTACTTATTGATTATTGATATCGAAATTGTATATAGACGTATTCAATTAATATGAATATGTCTGTAATTCTTATTCAACTATATTATGAATATCTGTACTTTTACAAATAAAAATTCTTTAGTCGTTACATTTAAAATAAAGTGGAAATGATTTATTTACAAATTTTTGTTTCTCGCTCACATCGAATTACAATTGGAATTGACCATACATTTTTTAAAGAACTTATTTTTCCTTAATTTTATCAATCTTTGTGACAGAATTCAATTTTAAAAATCTATAGCATAAAGAAATTATCATATAACAGATTTAGATAAATAAAATTTTATTTATATCTTTGAGTCATTTAGTCTTGGTTAGTGTCAAATGTAAAGGGTGGGTGTCCCACTTAAAATGATGGCTGAGATGATGAAACAGTAATGTAGGCTAAATTTTATAGAGGATGTTTAAAGGGAAAGTGTTGATGCCAAACTTGAACTACACGCAAACTAAAATAAAGCATTGAAGCTATGGACATCATATTTTACGCAAGGTCAGTTTGAACAGAATTACGAGTAATTTACACAAAGATGCACAGATGCCTAAGAAAACATCACTTTCAGCATCTTCTATATGTTTAAAACATTTTAAAATAAAGTTTATAACGGGTGTCCTGTGTCTAAATTCATTTATATCGTTTCCAATGAGTGAGGGCGATTTTACGTGGCATACCCTGTCCTTTATTTTTCATGCTCAAGTAAATAAATAATTGTATAAGCTGAACCTTGATATATTAAATTATATAAATTTTATATTTTCCATTGAAATGAGTTTCGAATAGGATACTTTAAAAGATGTGGACCTTCCTCAACTGAAAATTACTCAACTGACAGCTTCTAATTGTTAAAAATATTATTTTATTTTATAATTTTATTAGGAAAATTTTAATGTAATTTCATTTCGTTTCGTTATGATTTAATAGTCGATATTTTTGTGCACGTTGTTATAAATTACATAAAGAATTTAAAAATGACTTTAATTTAATAATGATAAATGTTGTATATAAAATAATGTTCACGGGTTATAAAACTATTGCAACACAAATATATAGTTAAAAACTTATAATCGAGTTAATTTCTTCAATACAAGTCTCTCCAGTATGAAGAGAATTGTGAAGAAGAAATTCGTTCCTATTCACTCGAAGTAGAAGAGTCCACTTCACTACGAAAATCTTTATTGGCTACTTCCAGACACTAGAAGTGAACATCGACTAACTTCCGACTCTTTGAGACAAATCTTTTTGGAACGGACTGTACTGTTCTATATGTCTTGATTCAGAAAAATTTCCATATTATCGTAAAAGCATCGTTTCCAATACATTGATGAAATTAGGAAGTAAAATATAAGCTATTTCAATAAACTAGCTGGCTATTTGAGAAAATCAATATGTAAATGAATATAAAAATAGATGTCATTTCAACACATTGTCAGAAGCAACACGGGAAATCAAATGTGTGTTTTCTAGGCGAAAACCCTTTCAAAACGAGCAATAAGTTATATTAAAAATAACAAACATATAACATTATCATTAAAATTCTTAACAGACAAAGAATTTAAATAGATTGTATTGCTATTTTCGTCATTCATCAATATATCTATTCTACAATTAAAAATTTTAAACAGATCAAATACTGTAATAGGCTAATAATATAGTTTACAATCCAAGAGCAGTTCATTAAATATCGAAATGAAAATTCACAAATTTTACACAAGTCGAATGAAGAATTATCGTTTAAATGTTATTGAAAATTAATACACCAGAGAAAATAATTTTTATAAAATTACAAAATTAAAACTAAATCTACACAGAAATATAAATTCAAATTTTTGACTTAACCGATGGATTATACGTTATTGCAGTCTTTAATTATGAGTTGTGAGTTCGTGTTGAATCTACAATTAAATCAAAATAAAAGAGTTTGTTAAATTAATAAATACATTTATAAATATCAATAGTTTACTCTCAAAATCAAATTACAAAATACGAAATTAGTCAGTCGCAAACGTGAAATATCACATTTCTCCATTGATCAGAATAAAATAATTCAAATTGACAACCAGTTAATTAAAACCAAAATTTAAAAATTAAATCTTAATTTTCTGAAAGTCGGTCGAGTCGCCACTTTTCGTAAAACTAATCAATCCTTATTAAAGATTTTGAAAAATTGATGGCTACAGAAAAACATTTACTTAGAAAATATTAATAACAATAATAATAATTGATGGCTCAGAATATGTTTTGGTCAACAAGAATAGTAGCATTAGAAACAGAATAATTGCATATTTTTAAAACCTAAATTAAATAATATATGCAATTCAAATGATCAGTTAAATATTTTTAATCGATATATATAACCTATATATAATATATCATATTATACATATAACATTCAGCATATTTATACAGGTGTTTTATATGTTTTAGAAAGTAGTTTTCTCATAATTTAAATATTTTCTCTGCGTATCGATTATCATTTCGATCAAAATTTCCAAACAGCATATAAAAAGCAACGTAGCTAATATTTAATAGCTACGTGGTAATGTTTGATAACTTTTACCTTTAAATTTTTTTATTTATTTGTCTATTTTTTCTTTTAAATTGTTCATAGTATGGAAAAAGTCCAAAAATTTGAATATTGAACTAATAAATGACGGAAATTAATTTTATTTCAAAATAAACACATCCTCCCAAAAAGCATTTCCTTCTCTTTCCAATAGTGAATATTGTATTGGATTTATTTGTTTACTGTTTGCTGTCAGCTTGTAAAATATTCTGTACTCGACTTTAGTTTATGGTTGAGTTTGACTCGCAATGAGCTATTTCATTTATTTACAAGTGTTAAGTGAGATTACTGTCCCAACAAAACGAATTACGAGTATACACTCCATAAAACCAGAAACATCGAATAACAAAATAAAAAACACAATAAAAAAATTTATTAAATTAAAAATTATGAGATGCAAGAATATAAATGTTCATATACAGATAAGGATAAGATACATTTCTTTTTCTAATAATGAAACTTCAGCTGTCGTTAAGGGAATATATTAATAATAGTCAATAGAGGATCGGACAAATTGCGAATAGATTAATAATATAAAAAAAAAAAACTTGATGACATCTTGAAACTCTGAAGTCCTGAGGGACTCTAGATCTTTAGATATTTTGTAAGTAGGAATAGAAACAAGAACTATAAACGTAAGCATCAGATCATTTTCAGAGTCAAGGAGTAACGGTACTGTTATTGTGGAAAATATTTGATAGAAGATAAATATTGTATTGTACTGTACAAGCTAAATAAACTGACCTGCGATTATTCCCCATCTATAAAATAATAAATAAATAATTAAATTTGCTGTTGTAATTACAAAACAAGAAATTTAAAAGAAGCAAGAAATAAAAAATTTATATTACAGCATCTGTGTTTTTTGTGAACTTAGTAAAACATATAAATTTTAAAATCTGTCACTGCTACTCCGGAATATATAATAGAAACACACTTATGGACAGCATTAAAAATTTCTATGACAAAATTTGAAATGCTTTCATTCATCTCATTAATATGTAATTATAATACATTCTAGTATTGAAGTATAAGAGTAATTATAAATACATCTTAGAAGAATATATTATTACTTTCAATAGTTAAGTACGAGTAAATATAATTTTAAATATTTTCCGTAATTTTCAATTCGCAATTTAATATTTAAATAATAAGATACAAATTTTCAGTAGTTACTATCGATAAATATAACTTTTTGAGTTGCATTGTTTTAAAATTTTAACAACAAAATCATTCTTTGTAATTATAAACGCTGTGAGAATTATTTATATATGAGATAGCCTACAATATTATAATTTGTTTTTAAATTTCTTCATTTAAGAACTTGCCAATTCCTGGTATAAGAGTTTATTAGACGTAATGTCATTTATTGAGCGCTGAATTATTAAATAAAAAATAGGTTACGTGTCGTTTGAGTTCTGAGTTCCTAAACAAAAAAAAGGGGGGGGTAAATGAACACAAGAAACAAATAAGTTTCAGAAAATATGGCAACAATCCAAATATAATATTGCTGACTCGTCTTTAAATAGTAAAATTCCTGTTTATACAATAGTTGATGAAGTGCTTGAATATCAATATTTACTTATGGAAAATCAAAATATAAAAATCATCTAACATAGATGTTGAAATATATTAAAATCCAATAATCAGTACGAGTTGTACGCATGGAAGAAATCATAAAGCTGAAAAATGCATCTTTCACTAAAATGTACTCTGTACTGTATATTTTACTGAAAAGTCAAATATTTAAAATAATATATTCTATTAAAACATTTTTAATGTTGATATGCAAAATTTTATTTAATCGTATTGTGAAAAACCACAGTATCGATATACGATGGACTAGATACGGCCAACTTGGCTATCGCGGTCCACCGTTTGAGGATTGCTAACAATATGACCTGTTAAACGCGAAAAACATTTGTAATTTCTATGGAAATAAAATTCCATATTTTTTACTATGAAATTTTTAACTATCGCTGTGGATTGTTAGTGCTGTACTGTATGAGATAAAGTGTGATCGTCTTTGTTTCTAATTGCCACACAGTTAAAAGAAAATGCGCATATACTGAACGAGTAACGCAATGAAATGGAACGTTCTCTTCGCTCGTATCTAGAATTGTTATTTTAGCAATTGCTTTGTTTCGTCCTAAACAATTTCAGTTATGTGTAAAATGAGTGTACCAAAAAGAAACGAAATTTATGATTTCTAAGATGAATGAAAGTAAAATTCGTTTTTGTTATAGTGAATAATAAATGCTGCTGTTTAAATTTAGTATCTTTACCAAAAAGAAGTAACCTAGAAAGTCAATTATCGTGAAATAAATACAGTATCACTATGTTTAGTAGCATCATTTTATAAGACTAGATTAATAAACTTTATATAAAAGGAAAAAAAATGTGATGGTAGATTATCGGTGCTCTTGACTCATGAAAGTCTCTCAACTAACTGTAAGATTAAGATGGCCAAGCCTGCTATACATTAATACCTTTTTAATATTTACATAGTGCCTTTCAAGATCGCACAGTTTCTGTTGAAAAAGTTTTAGCGCAGTTAATACTTTTATATAAAAAACAAATATGAAAGTATCAGATTAATTACATAAATTCATATTTTGATATTAAAAATTTTATCTTATTCTGTAAATCCTTATTGGTTTCCATTGGATTTATAAGTTAAATGTTCATTTAAAAAAAAAAACTAGTCCTCAATAAGAAATAATTTTCTCAAAAATAAAATTAATTTATATATCGTTTTCGTGTGTATACTTGTGAAGCTCTACTTCAATTTAATTCAACTCAAACTCGATTACAAATATTTGTTTTATACAGAACAGGTCATATATTTGATACGTACAAGAAATAGCAAAAATAAGTATTTTAACATCCGTTTAAGTGCCTCAAAATTCGAACAACACACTACATATTATTGATATTATAATAATTTCTTTTATTATAAACACAATTATTTTTATGAGATAAAGTATAAAAAATTGCAAAACAGCATTGGGTATTGTTTCAAATACCCGTTGCTATATTTAAAATATTTGTAATTTTTCTTCTACGTAATTAACAGTCGTAACGTATGAAATTCTTATATGAATTTGACTGCATCACGATTTATATCATAGGTAATGAAGGAACATATTTAAATTCGGATAATTTAAAGTTGTTTATGAAACTTTTCGAACACGTCTTTCATAATTGTTTGGTAATCATACTCAGACCGATAATATAAGCTATAACTTGCTGGTCTTCTCTTGAATAAACCTAACAAATCGTATTTGATAAACTCCATAGATTGCATTTGGTAGCTCAATTGAAATTAATGCAATCCAAGTTCCGATACCGTATTAAATTAATATTTACAAAGATTTAATCCAGTGATGAGCAACATGTTCTGGATGTGGACTGCGAGAAAACAACGTAGGCTTCAGACGGACCGCTTACAATTTTTCTTGCGAAGTTACAGGCTTCAAGCCTACTGACTACCAAAATATTCCATAACCGCCAGTATACTAGATACTAAAATAATATATGCTAATTTTATGCAAACTACTAATAGGCCTGTATAGTTTATTCACGGGCGTATCCAGGGAAGGCGGTGCTTATGGTGATACAGCACTCCCTTGATAGCAAGCGAGCAATCAGTTTTGTTACTTTGAAATAAAAATAAATATAGTCTAATAATGCAAATCGCGCGATTTCAATCGCAAAAAGCAGAAAAATTTAAACTGATATTTCTTGGAAACCCGTAAAGAGTGAAGCACAGACTAAAGATAATTACATAAGAATTCAAAATAACCGTAATTTCGATCATTTCTAGTAAAAATAAGAAATGTAATGATTTTATACCATTTTTATCCCTCCTTTTGGAATCATGCCGAGTATAAATTATACTGTAATTTATATAATTTATAATCTATCAATTACCCATTCCATTTAATTCCATCTTACATTTAACAATTTAAGAAAGCGAATAAAAAATGAATGATGTAAAAAGTTAGGTAATTCTAAATTAATTAAGTAACATTCTCTGAGAGACAACAGGGACATGTGTCTTGGTATCCTTCGAATCTGCCTTGAACAGTATCCATATTTTCAAAAATCCCGGATATGCCACTGGTTTATTTCATCTTTTCACTAGTCAAGTTTAGTTTGAATGTTTTTCTTCATTAATCAGCTTAATTAGAGTTGCATAATAGCAAGAAACAGGAAAGTAAAATTACATTTACGTTGCCAAAACTCCGGGGACATCGCGCGGGTGCGGGTTGCTCATGACTGATATAATCCATCTGAGATTTTTCTGAATTTTAATCTGTTAATAAACTGTCTTCTATTGGTTTGTAGTATCACCAGCTAAAAATAATGTTTTATGTTGATTTTCGATACATTATAATTGCTTATATTTTCTATAGCCAGAACCTAAATTTAGCCAGATCCTAACTAAAACGTTCATAAAACTAGTAAATAGCCAGGACAATAATTATATTTAAAAAATTTAAAAGAAATTAATTGAAGAAAAATACGGGGATTCTTCATATTAATATTTCTTCATCTTTTGTCTTTTTCACACTTCACTACTTTTTTTTTACTAGTTTTATTAAGGTTAATATAAGTATTTACGATTTTGCCACTACCAAAAGAAAATTTATTTTACATGTTTTACATATTGAAGCGGTTAAGAGCCTACAGTAAAAGGTCATCTCCGCCGTAAGACTTTGTTTCTGAGGTGTGAAAAGAAGAAAAAAAGAAAAAATATGAAGAATCCCTGTATTTTTCTTCAATTAGTTTCTTGTAAAATTTTTCAAATAAAAATACTTAGTTGGATCCAGATTCATGACGTCGAATAACATTCGCAAATAAATTAATATTATTGTATTGAGTTAACATACTTTCATGTACAGGGTAAGTATATAAAAGTATGTTATAATACCCTTTACCATTTTAAAATGTATTAATTTATTACTGTTATATATTTTTAAATTTTTCTTTCAGATTTTGAAAATTTGTTCGCTAAAAATTTATTATGAAAACATTAACGACAGAGTAACGCATAAAACTCCAATTTTATTCCAGAAATCAACGTTCCATTGTTCTGGAGAAAGCAGAAATGCGCTCTCCCGATTTGACAGCGCCAGGCATTTCTTTCGTGTTACCTAAAAGATCATGTGTATTTCAATAAGCACCTAATCATCCAGCAGTTTAAAGACAACATTCGGGAAGAGATTCAAGTGCTGAAGCCAGACATGTTAAGAGTTGTTATGGAAGATGCAGTAGGAAAGCTCGTGCTTAAGAAGCGAAAAATGCAAACCATTTACGTCATATCATTTTTCATACATATTTTTAAAAATTTCCATTATCTGTAATTTATTACATTAAAAAAAATACAGATAATTAACAAACAAAAACATTATTCTATTTGTAAACGGTAAAGCGACTAATAGGCCATCCTGTATAATTTTCTTCTGTTGACCTCTGAAATTTTCGCCATTGCATTCTCTTATTTCAACAGCAGAAAACTTCGCATCGGCAAACTTAATTAGATCTTCACTTTAACCATTAAAGTATCTTTTACGAAAGTCCTATTGCATGTTCTTGATTTCTCAATCTCTCACTCGCAACACACGTCAAACATAAACGCAAAAATCAGGATAAAGGAAGAAAAGAACTGCGTGTAGTTTTTTTTTATGATTGAATAAAAGAAGGAATGACATCATTAAAATACTTCCGAATTAGAAAAAGTGACGGCTAATATTGTAACGTATATCCTATTACATATGTAGTTATCCGGATTTAATGTTGAGGTTCCGAAGTATTCGGATAGAAAGGTCTTGTAACTTTTGCTTGGACTCGACAAGTTCGATTTCAAATTTCGTTTACGTAAATGACTTCAAAGAAGTTAAATTTTCTTAGCTTTTATTGCTCCTATTTTCTTGTTTAATTTTACTAATAATGCTTTATTTGTCGTTGAATATAAGTGATAATGTAGCCTAATTTATTTAATCCTACCTATAATATTGGAGACAGACCATTTACAAGTAATAAGATGTAGCTGTATGACCAAAACGGGGAATGACTCAGACACAACTAATGAACGAATTGGTCAAGACTTTCAGAAATTTTCTCGAAATTTCCGGATCTTTCCGCCAAATTCTTATAAAAATCGTAGCCAAAACTCCACCAGTAGAGAAACTGATCATGCGGAGGTGCGTTATCCAGTTATGCCTAACTTATCATATTTGTAGAGGGAATGTGACTTGAATTCTGTGCAACGGAATGTACTGTACGCTAAGGAAGTCTTTTCACAAGACTTTGTATTAGAATTACCATAATCAAAAAAGAATAGCCTTTCTAGAAATTTCTGTCATTTCTAGAAAGACTACCACCAATATCATTTATAACCGCAACGGAAAACAGGAAAAACTGGGATATTATGTGACAACGGTGAAAGTCGTTTTGGCCACGAGTTGAATTTGGATTTAGAAAATATTTAATTTAAATTCGCTTGGTTTACGATCGACGATTTAAAAAGTGCCGTCACTCGGTACTAACATTTAACTATTAAAAACCTCTTAATTTTTGACATTCAAAATTAAAATTTAAAATATTAAGTTAATATATAATGTGTGTGCACGTGCATAGGTCCATGTGTAAAGGAATATTTGCACTATAGTCTTTAATAATTTGCAAACATGCTTTACTTTAGTCAAACATTTTATTTGATTTTCTTGCGTATTTTTCCCCCTAAACATCTCTAAGCAATTTAGAATTAGCTATCTGCAATAAGTAGGCCTACAGACAGTTGTGGCACATTTCCATTCTAGTTGTGATAATCCCATAATCCATTTAATGTTTTTATGACCATTTTAAATCCTAAATCTTCGCCAAGGAATAGCCAATTTTTGTGTAACATTTAAATAAAACAGAGATTTTTTAATAAATGCTTTTAAATTGACTGTTGTAATAAAGGCGGAATATAATTAAATAAAACAAATTATAATTAAATGAGAGAGGGTGCGCAATTAACTTTTCGCCGATTAAAACTTTTTTACAAGTATAAATTATTTACAATAAAATCAAAAGGAATGAAATATCATTGAACTGGAAAAAATATCGGCGTCATATTGATAAGTCAAAGTAAAAAATAATTTCTCTATTAATTTGAAAATATCTATCTAATCGAGACAGCTGTTGAGAAGTTTTGTAGAAATGTTATTCCTACGATTGCATCAATCGATTTAATATTAATAGATTTGGAATTTATTAAAATTCGATAATGGCATCCAAGAATACTTAAAATGGCTTGGCTTGATGGAATAATATAACGGCAACACAAGGGTAATCTACCAAGAGATATGCCTCATTGGACGACTTTCTATGGAAAACTTGTCCTTAATTCAGGTGTTAGAAACATGAAGAAAACCTAAAAATGGATAGTTCGTTAGTCAGGCCCGAACCCAACACCAACACCAACCACAATGTTCAGTAGTTTATCCATTCGTCACTAGTAAGACCTTAATTAAAATGAGTTTGACCACCTCGATAAAACTTATCGCTTGTCTACATCAATCAAAATTTTAGTAACAATATATTTATTTATTTATCAATAGAAGGATTATGAATATTATGATCTAATAATCTTAATATAATAATGTTTTTAAATGAAAAAAATATATCAATGTGCTTTCCTTTATCATTTTCGGACATTTTTTGTATTTTTTTTTTTTTTCGTTATTAATTTAGAATTTTTAAAATTATTTCTAATTTTAAATATTAATTTTTTAGCTTTAAAAAAATACTTAACTGAAATAGGAATCCTCGAAAATTTAAAAAACGTATCTAACTGAACCATTAGAATTATTATAGCGATTATTATGTAATTTAATATTTTCTAAAATCAATTGAGTAACTGTCTAGTAATTGCTTAGGTCACAAAAAAGATATAGGAAATTGTAGATTATAAAACCTAACTGTACACAAACTCTCAATCCTTTAAAGTAAAGGCTTTAAGTTACGTGCCATTCTAAATTTTTATTAAGAATGGTAATCGAGTATTCTATTTATCTGTCAACTGATAAACGTCAATATATAATCTCAAATCTGTCAATCATATGTAAAACAGAACTAGAATATATAATACGAAAGTTGATTTAGTAACCTGATAGCTGTTAAATTGACAATTAAAATTCATGCTTGCATATTACTTCAGCCAGAAAACAAATAGTAATATGCATTATCAAAAGAAAAACTATATAAGCTACTTTTGCTACAAAAACAAAACAATCAATAAATAAATAACTACTGGGTATTAGTTGGATCAAGTTGGCAAGTAACTAAATAGAGCAATGACTTAGATTGTTTCATATGAAACGGATTGTGTTATTGGTTTACTTACTAATCTGTTTGCCACCTAGAAGCACACAATATATATCCATTTACATAATGCTGCAAAAACGCATTACCAAAGTATACTACAACTTGTTTTGCAAATAATAATTTTCTTTTTATAGGCAATACATAAAAAAATTATTTATCAAGTTTTCTAATAAAAAGTACAAAATTGTTATGTAAAGTATAAACGGAATACAAAAGTTAGATTTAAATGATCGAAAATCTTCAATAAACTTTGGACTGTAGGATTATTTTTTGCGTCTTATTCCATTTCTTATATTATTATAATTTTAATTTTTTTACATAGAGACTATACAAAAATATCGCAAAAAGTGTTTAACGCAGAATACAGAAATAATTATTTAAAAGATTTAAATTAATACATCTCTTAGGCATTGAGTCACAAATCAAACTGACTTAAATTGAACATATTTTCTTATTACTCTGTGGTTATCAATCCAGTCATATATTTAGTCTCCAACGTTTATGAAGAAACAAATACTGTAATTCTTCTATGCAACATAGAGCATAAATCATTAGACATTTTAAATGTACGAAACCAAATACTATTCACGATAAGCCACGTGCACTAATTCTCTCGGAATATTCATTATACACTGTCCTACCATTAATATTCAGACAAATAATCTGTATTATAAAATTATTTAATATCGTTTGCTGAAATCATTATCCTATATGATGATCGCAAGTCCTTGTAGCATATTCTCCACTTTTTGGAAAATATCCAGCAATATGTTCCACCATTTGACCTTCAAAGTAATGACAGTTGAGCCTTGATAATTTTAGAGCAGTGGTTCTTAACTGGTGGCCCGTGGACCACTGGTGGTCCCTGAAAGAACCTGAAGTGGTCCGTGAAGTCATCCTAAAATTATTAAATAAATGACGAGTTGACGACGAGTTTTGTCAGTTCAAATTTCAAATACATTTTGCTTATTTAGTGGATTTTTTTGCACAAACTAAATAAATTGAACCTTCAACTGCAACAGTCAGGAAATATGAAATTGGAAGGCACTAGCAATATATTTGCATTTGAAGATGAAATCAGTACGTTTATCGCTTAAATCGACCTATTGATCAGCAAAGTTGAAAGAGAGAATTTTTCTGCGTTTGATACATTGAACCCAATTATTGACAAACAGTGTGCTGAGATGTCCACCAGTGGCCGAGCAGTTCTGTCGCTAAACACTGAGAGTTTGGTTGCGGGTTCCCACTGCGTTCGGACGGGCTGGCACGTGGAGTTCTCTGGGTTTTCTCTACGTTTGTAACACCTGAATAGGGGCCAGTTTTCTTTAAAAGACCTCCTGGAAAGCATTATTCGAAAACTGATCCACAATCCTTTCATAGTCAACATTTTTGAGGTGCCGGATAAAATACAAGAAGAGTTAATTGAAATGTAACACGACAGTAACTGCAAGGATACTTTCGAGACAGGAATTAATCTTGATTTTTGGAGCCATAAAACTATTGCTTTCTCTAAAATTTGAGAAATTGCTTTATGGTACCTAACTTTATTTTCAACCACATATTTATGCAAGCAAGGATTCTCAGTGCTTTTGATAATTAAAAATAAACATCGAAATCGGATGCCAGTGCCGACATGTGTTTGGCTTTGAGTAGCACTGAACAAAGAATCCAGCAGTTGGTAAACACTATGCAGTTACAAAAATTGCACTAAAATAATATAATTAATGTAACATTTTTGCAAATAATATAATACTCTTGGTTTTGAATAATTTTATACATGTTTAATTTATAGAACAACCTTATAAGAACTTATATTACTGCCAAACAGCTCGTGGTCCATGGCAAGAGAAAAATTTTGATAAATGGTCTGTCATCACTAAAAGGTTAAGAACCACTGTTTTAGAGAAATCTCTATACGGGCACCCGACAATTCAATTCGTACCAGAGATTCGCTGTAGGGTTCAGTTCAGGAATCGGGAATATAGGGTTCGGGTTAGATCGTCTAGTCAAACTTTTGACATCCATTCCGTAACAAGACTAGTGTGATATGATATGTTGCCCTGTAAATTACTTTTCTACATTAGTAATGCATAATTGTTCGAGACGGCTAGACAGTAAGGAAGGAGCAGCTTCAACCCGTGATGCTGCTGCCACTAAGCCTTTGTTTTGGGAACGATACAGTTTAGAAGATGCCTCTCTTCCGGCACTCGCCACACCCATGAACGATGATCAGACTGGTATATTATGTGCAATGACTCATCTGTCTAAAGCACAGTTTTCCATTGATCTGTGGTCCAAGATCAACGCTTCTCACACCATGCTAACAGGCATTTGGTATTAGTTGACATGATTAACAGCTTGCGGAAGGCTGTATAACCGTAGTAACCCATATGATGTATCGTTCTGTACATTTTACTGATGCTCGTGTTAATCGCAAGTCTCATTTAGGATCTGAGTGTCTTAAGACAACGCCTTTGTAGAGTTCTATCATGTTCTGTTAGCTTCGAAGTGAAAGGACTCAATCTGCTATTTCTTGCAAGATTCAATTTCTTAGTCCTTTCCGTTTGCATATCTAGGCAGTGGAGAGCTTGTATGGGACCCAATGGCACAGTGGACTCATTTTGCCTCTTAACGGGCCCCTTCAATCTTTTGTTTTCTGAACAAATAAAATTCGTAGAATGCTTTTTGTTAATAAAAAGCAGTCTTAAAGATATATTTAGTAAAAGTAACGTTAATTCTATAGAGGTAGGAATCATTACGGGCCCTAAAGTTTTCTCCTGGCACGGGGAAAAATCCCCAGTTTTCCCCTCTCGACGACCCTATGCAAATTACATTGGTAAACATCGATCTAGGCATTTTTACTGAAATGTCACCTACGAAGCTGTTGCTTATATATTATCCCCAGATAAAAATTTTACGTGACAACTACAATGTTAGCTGATTGTTACTGCAAATTTTCTTATAAATCATCATTTAATAAGAACAAAACAATACACATACTATAACACTCAATGCAAAGTCTAGCTAAAATCAATAATAAATAAATAATATGTAATATTCAGCTAATCAATCGACCAGCTAAAACTAACTTGGAGAGAATACAATATTATCAGTCAGCGATGGAACTTTGTTAACTCTTAATCGAGATTTCTTCTTTTCCTAGTGATGATACTATCTCATCAGAGCCTTACGAGCCTATTTATAGCAGGGTCAGTGACGTGCTCCTTGCATAGGACCTCTTTCACTATCCATAGAGGGTTGTTTGGATATTAATGTGGTAGGATAGTGTAAGTACTGTAAATACAATAGTAGTACAAAACGTGTGATACCGCTATGATAAACCAAAAATATTCACTTTCTTAGATATCGCTAATTCGGATCAGTTTATCTCATTTTCTAATTATTAAAAGAAATTATTCAAACCATTTTAAAATTGAATGAATAAATGAATTTTTAAATAAAAGAAATAAGATTAATTTTATGCTTTTAGTATTCTCCAATTAAGTAAAAAATTACAATTGTTAAATGGTTTAAAGAATAACATTTCACATTAAATTATAAAATGCTAATTATTTTAATCGTTTTTTTTTTTAATATTATTATCAAAGCTATGTGAATTTTTAAATACTCTATTACGAGCTATTTATTTATTTATTTCATTAAAAATTCTTTAAAGCGCTTTGTTTATCTTCTATATATTTAAAGCGCTTTTTAAAATTATAAAAGTTTTATATATTCAATTTAACTAATATTATAAATTATTTCATATATTATACATTTTTAATTTAATGTTAGACAGTATTTGTTTATATTTATTTAACGGATACAACGCGTTTAAACCTTATTTTAATGAAAAATCAATAATATAGATAATTAGTATACAGGTACTGTACGTAGGATATAATATACATGTAATATAAAAAGAATATTAATGTTTTAACAAATTTAGTGAATATAAAATATAGAAAATAAAACTATTCCAAAAGCAGCAATGTCTTCGTTATTTCTTAATAACTTACGCATAATAATAAATATAATTTACAATTATTAAAAACTAAATATATTTCATGGATTAATTTTGTGTTTTATAAGGATAAAATTTTTGTATCTGTGAGGTTTAAAACACAACTGTAGTATTTCAAAATATAACACTAAGAATTTATCGATATTTTAATGTTGTTTAAAAATTTATTTAGTATAATGTCTCTCACTCAAACTACAATCTCAGAATTAAATTGTTAAAATCATTTAAAAAATTAGCAGCTGATAGGAGTAAATTAAAATTGGTTTATGAGAATTATAACTTTAATGGTAAGGCTATCGAACATTAGTCGAATTATTGAAAATAGGACTATTCCCTCTTCGTAAAAGTTATTTTCAAAATTACCATCAATATTTCGAAATTGTTTTAGGACAAAGCATTAAAAATAATAATGTATGAATGAATTCAATTAACCGATATACTATTTAATTTTAATTAAATGTATTAAGACTTAATCATCAGCTCCAATTAAGCGTTCCTAATTGACTAGTACAGAAAAGGCATTCTTGAAAAACATAGAGGAGGAAGATTTTTTTATGATAACAAGAGAATTTTGACTCGTTTGCGGAAGAGGAAGGACAAAAATCGAAAGAAACAGTGCTTCCTATACAGTCTGGAGGAAATATTTGTACAAAAATTTCCCATCTAACATAAAAGTAAAAGTGAACGTATTGCAAAACCGCGAATACAAGATTATAACTTACCGTATATTTCTACGTGTTATGCTTTTGTGCTATCTACTGCATTTCCGTATAAATAAGAGCATGACATGCCTTTATATACGAAAATCGCCGTATTACAGTCAAAATCTGTTAATATAAAAGTCGAAGAGACTTAAAAATTGGCGATTTGTATTAACGAAATTTGTATTAACCGAATTCGCTAACATTGAAACGCCTATCCTCACTCGTCTATGGGACTGAGAATCCATTTCCCATAAGGCAAAAATCGATCACGTAATAACGGGGTTTGACCGTATAATAATAATAATAATAATAATAATTAGTATTATTAACAGATCATTCACAATTTACTAAAAAAGTTTCAATAAAAATCTTTAATATCAGTAGCCTACATTTAGCAAGAATATATTTCAAATTTACAGGCTATCCAAATACTATCTTTCTACACTGTAATTATTTATCGAAAATATTACTAATATTTAATGCTTTTTACGATAGAATTATTTAGTGTGTTAGTTAAACAGTAACGTAAATTACATAGAATGACATTTTTATGTTTGTTGTAATTGATACATATTGTCAATTGTATTGATGTTGACATTTTAATAAAATGGAAAAATGAAGTTTCTGCAGGGTGATTCCTCAAAAAAGTAACAGTTTATTGTTCGTGTATGTATTGTAAAGTATTGTGTAGGAAAAAGCAATGTGTGTACTCAAAATTCTAACATTTATTTACTCTGTACAGGTACACACAGAGTAAAAGCATGCATAGATATTATTTACTTGTTAGTTAAGCGTACAATGTATTGCTCTCTTACACTTTGGTTTCCTTTTTTTGAGCCACCCTGTATTATATTTAAATTATACGCCTACATCAATGATAATTATATAATTCGCAACTGGTACTGCATACAAAATTAAAAAGTAATTTAAATTTCAAAGAATTGAGAAGATCTATTCATGTTTACAAAGGTAAACCTTAAAATTAATAGATTAACCTACATATAAATACATTAATATTATAACCGTATATATTAAAGCATTTACATGCACAATCAATCTTTATATTTATGATTAATGTTTTATTTCTGAATATAAATTGTTATTTATCAATAAATAAACACAGATCGATAATATAAATATAAAATACATTAGGATATTTGATTCCTTACATAACTACGTAATTTTAAGACAACTATTCCGAAAAAATAGATTATAAGTAGAATCTTTCGAACAGTTAGTCTATATACACGTAGTTACAAACTTTAATAATATTGTAATAATCCCTGGAAAGACATAGATTATACTTCTAAATATTTTTCTAGCATATACGTTCAGTCAAATAATATTATTTGACTGAACGTATATGCTAGAACTCGAAATAGAAAACATTTATTAATTGTAAAGAAATAGATTCTTATAAATTTATATATATGTAATAAAAATAGGTCATAAATCTTTAATATTATCGTTAGTGCAATTTTATTAAAAGATAAGAGAATTTAATGGGTTTGAAATATGAGTATAATGGTTCGTATGCTTTCATAAAAACAGACAGCATAAGTTTAATAAAAGAAAGAATTAAAAAATAAATTCCAAGAGATAATAAAATACCACATATTTTGGATCTATTAATCGAACCAAACGACTATAGAAAGAACAAGGGAAAAAATAATTAGAAAAGGAAAGATGAATTAACTATTCACTTCATGAAAGTTGTTCAAGATTTCCTAAATAAACAAATATTTTATTCTGAATATTTTACATAAATAAAAACAGGTTCCCAAAACTTTTAAAAATAATGCTAATTAATATTGAATGAGTATGTAACGAAAAACTTTCGCATGCTTCTTTTTCATTTTAACATCCTCAAACAGCCTTTGTATACACCATATAATGTCAATTAACCGTTCTGGCACAAAAAAAACAACTGTCTTATTTATACAAATTTACATTCATGTTAAAAAAAATCAATACTTATATGGTTAAATCTTAAAATAAAATCATTATAATTTAAAATTGTAATTATACTAATTAATAGAATAATTTTGATTCTAGAAAAGCAATTGATACTAGACACAATACACCTGTATCTTTTAAATCTTTAAAATAAAATTTAAAATAATAATATTTTAAGCTTATTAACCGATATGCATATTTCTGAAACATTAAAAATAAAGACTGGCGAACCAAATTGAAATATAAAAATCCCTGATATTCCAGGTTTCTCACACTAATTCTTTTACCGTATCGGCCTATTCAAATGTAACTCTTCCATTAAAATAAAAAAAAAAAGAAAAGAAAAAATTGACGTTTCTCTCAATGTCTTCTGACACGAAAGAGATGTGAGATTTTCATGCGTGAAAACATTTAATCAATATAAGTGAAGAGATTTCATATCTGTCTATGAACTCGCTCCTGAAGTTTATAGTGTTAATCTTTACTCTAAAATTTTATAGATTTTCAAGTTTCGCATTTTTTTTAATTATTTATATATACTTTTTAAAATTGATCTTAGTGGAATTATAATTTTTTAAAATTTTAATAAAGTGTTTAATGGTCTAAATAGTTGCAAATTAAGGCATGTGAAACTATGAGAGATCCGAATCCGAATGCGATCCAAGCTGTCAATTTTATAAGGAATAGAGCGAGTCTGAGCTTTGTTCCTCTTCTTTCATATAAGCTAATATTTGCAACAATGTTATATAAATAGTCCTGATTTTAACCGCGATGGATAAAATTAGAATCAATTATATTATCTACGTGCCCCAACGGTATACAACGTTAACATATAAAGTTGTATTAAATTTAGATACAACATCGAAGTACAGTCTAATAAACAAAAAGTTCTGAGTAAATATACAATTTAAAAATATGTTTTACATCGATAAAAACTTTAAATACCTGCATTTTTCTGGAAATAAATTATTAAATATAATAATTTATTTATAAATAATAAATAAATTAGTTTATTCGTTATGACGATTAAATTATAAATAATTAATAAATTTAAGTATTAATTTTTTAAACTTGTGACGAATCCATATAAATAATTACATTGTAAAACTAAGAATGCAAAAACAGTTACTTGATTGTATCCAGCTTCTCTTTTACGTAATTTTTTTTTATAGCAAATGTTTATCAGAATACTTTCAACCTATTATATGAATTAAATTTGTTTCTGGAATTTCTTTAAATTTACAATAGAAATTTCGATTTAAGATATATTCTGGCTAATTTTTACTTAATAAAATCAATCTACAGACAATCTTCATCCGTAAAACTCGTTCTTTGGTGCATAATAACAATGTTAAAATCGATTTTCGTCAGTATTCATATATTTCAACCAATAAAAATACAATTTCGGTTTATAGTGTGGGATAATTTCTGCATTTTTCTGTTTGGGTAGCAAAAAAATCATTTATGAAAATTAATTATTTTCGTTTTTCGTCTTTAATCTACAGCTTTGACGATTTCAATTACGTTTTACACTTTGTGACATGATCATTGTATAAATTTAAACTTTTCTACTTAAATAACAGATTTCATGATTTTTGTTTTTAGCTCTATGGAAACGGAAGGGAATTCCTTTTATAATATGCAATTCTATTGCTCGACTTTCTTACATATTTTTAGAAACTAATTCTGTTCGAAAGTCGGAGATTGTTTGTATATTAAAAATTATAAATATAATTAAAATGCGTCCTTTTTATAATTTTTAGTTAATTTTTTTTTCTATTTCTATTCACGATTATTGAAAAATTATAATTTTGTTACCTAACCAAAGAAATGACTCCATAATTCAATTAAACAATTTAAACCTCAGAGAAGTCAAAAACCTGATAACTGAAGCGTTTTCGGGACAAACGCCCTATCTTCTGGCTCTCTTCCATGAGTATGAAAGAGAGTTATAAAGAATATTAGAAAGGGAAAAAGTTTAGTACAAGTGAAACATACCGTACCTGAAAGACACAGTAGAGTGGGTACTTAATTGTAAATTGAATTCATTTAATGTTAAAGTTTAAATTTAAATGTATTTAGAATGGATTTAATAGATAATAGATTGCTTGTATATAGAATGAATGTTTGGTTGTGCATCGTTCGTCCTCAAACTCTTCAATTAGAAGGTTTGAAAATTGTTGTTTAATTTCGATTATTATGCTCGCGATTATATGCAAGAAAAAAAAAAATATATATATATATATATATTTTTTTTTTTTTTTTTACTAAAAAGATAAATGCTTTATTAGTGTAAACTTACTTCAGTCTTTAATATAAAGACTAAAGTAATCCACAGAAAAAATATTTGGCGTTTTGCTATTTTCGATCGTTTCTATTTTATCGAAGAAAAAGTAAAGGAATTTCGAATAATTTATATTTTAATAATCGAGAAACGCTTATGGCATTAATTTATAGAAAGAAATCAAGTAAACGTTTCAATAAAAACTGATGCATGCTATTTCCTTTTTAGGAAATAGCATGCATCCAAAGTTTTATTACATGATTTTCTTCTGAAATTTTTTATAGGCCTTAATCAATTTGATCAATCTTTTACGTGTCATAATAAAAATAAATGTTTTCATTAAAAATATTGTATCTATAATAATTTTTTAAATTTAATTTCCAAAAATAAGTTTAAAATATATTTCTATTTTGTCAAATTATAAAAAAGTAAAAACAACACTCGTTAGGAACAGTCGTGATTTGAGAGAAATTAATCACGTGTTGCAATTGATGGTTCGAATTTCGATTATCTTTTTATTCCGAATTTTTCTTGTTTTCAAAACGATTTTGTTCCAAAATGATTTAACTTTTATTAAGATGCCTGTGTCGAAAATTTTTTTCCACTAGAAACACTGTAAATTCCTTAAAACTTTCCTGATTTTCACACTTAGCTACATAAACTTTCCCAGAATTTTCGATTTTCCACAGAATCACCATTATAAATCTATTATAATGATAGCAAATATTTAGTCGTGGAATGTAACGCGTGTTTAAATTTTATTATTACTTCTTACAAATCTATTATTTTATTACTCATTAAGTTTTAAAAATAATAATAATAATAATACGTTATCGTACAGAAAAAAAATGAGAAAACAGTTCACATTTTTAGTGAGGACAACGCCAATTTTCAACAAGAATTACATGTTATTTTTTCATTACTTTTCCAGATCGAGACACTTGGCTACCCACGATTGGAAGATCAATCAAACACAAACAAGTTTTCCTTCTCATCGATTAATAATCCGGTATTATATTTTCTACAAAAGTACCGGATGAATCGTAAAAAATACCTCTATTCAACGCCGTATAGAGAGATATTTAGCAATCCAAATGCAACGAAATTTAGTATGGCGATATTTTAGAATATGTTGAGATCACTTCGGTATAGAAAAACAAAAAATCGTCCCAAAACTCATCACTACGGCACTTTTGGCGCTGCAAACAACAAATATTTTATTTGTACATGCACTCACGCTGTACAGAAACTCTAGCAATGCAGGGGATAATGCTCAATGTCGCATTTCTAAAGATGTAAAACCTGAATAGATAGTGCACAGTGTATTCAACTACCGACCGTAATTGATCCTTTGTCATACTTTTCACGTGAAATGCGATACTATCTTTCAAGACTGCTAAATTTTCCTGAATAAACAACACTTTTTAACGGTCCCTAAAACCAAAAATCACACGGATTCAAAGCGCTAAAAGCGCCATAATGGTGAGTTTCGGTACTAATTTCTTTTTTACGGAGTCTTTCGCACGTTCTGAAATATAGGCCTACTCATAGGAATGTAGTTGCATTTAGATGCTAAATATCTCTGTAGAAAGCATTAAATACGGGTATTTTAATTACGATAATTCGGCAAATATCAATTCAGTAACCAGTACAAATACCAAAAGAAAATTAGTTACATAACAATATATAAAAGAGAGTAATTCAAAAGATATTTATTAAGAAACTAAATGTTAAAAATAAACAAAAATTATTTTATAAATAAAGAAAATCGTGTTTTAAAATATCCAAGATGAGAGGAATTTCGAATTTTATTATTAGTAACAAATAAAAATTTAAAGCATCTTAAATAAAGTAAACTAAAAGTAAACATAAGTGTAACTATTTATTTCTGAAAAGCGTAGAAGTTTATCACTTTAACCGTTATCTGAATTTATTACTTTTCTACAATAATTTTTTTAATGACAGTTAAATTTTATGCGTCTGTAGAACAAATCAAATTATTAAAGACGACCTCATATTCTCGTTGAAGGAAAGCTAACCAACGTGAAAACACTACTTGTCAATAAATAAATTTAATATAAACTCTTTCGCCATATTTTTTCATTAAAAAATATAAGACATTGAACAAAATTTAAGTCTTTATATAGTTATATACGCAGATAGTTATACGCAATCTTATAGTATCCCAAGATATGATAGAGCCTGTTGTTTTTCAATGATTTTAACATAAAGCAAAATAGCTGCACATTCTTTACTCTTGGATTTAATTAAACTATAGCATCTTATGTAAGTGATAATTGTTTTATTAATGGCTTATGCTAAGATTTTTAGAAAAAGCATTCGATTGAATCGAGGTGGAAATTTAATGTTCTACATTTTCCTAGACTTTAATATAATATAGCGCGCCTGTCAAAGATACTTTTGTAAATATTATATTGAAAGTAAAGAAATGTATGTTTATTTGAAAGGTTATACACTTGGCTATTTGTCCTCGGAGACCACGTGCATGGAGTTTGTGGTTTGAATAATACATAATGATTTTTTTTTTATATCGGATGTTCCTGTTGAAGGAAAATGAATCAATGAAGCGCTTGTAAATCAATCGTTTGATAAATATTAATATTATTATATTTCCACTAATTATTCGAATATACTTCTATTCGAATTTTTTAATTTATATATATATATATATATATATATATATATATATAGAATGATTAACTTTTCTAAAAATACTTCAATTACGTCAAAACTTTAATTCAATTGTATGAAACATGACAAAGTATTTTCTAATTTTAATAAAATTAACATTACTTTCTAATATAAACACGTAACAGAGAGTTAAATTAATGATAAATTATAACGTTTCAGAATATTAAACAGCCGGTCGCATTAAATCATTTGATTGACAACATTTATAGTCACTGTTCAACGGGCACGTATTTCCTTCTCAGGTAAAACAATCTTTAAAATTGAAATTATTTGGAATAAATTCGTGTTTTTTTCTAAAGAGATACGCGTCGTATGTTTCATTATTGATCATTAGTGCTCTGGAATTTTGTTTAAGCCATCACATAACAATGTCATTGATACATAAAATTCCAGAACAGTTATGTTTATCAGGACGTTGTACTCACGCACTATATCTTTAGATAAGTCATTTTGTAAGTCATTAACGTATTTTATAAGCGAGCAATGTATAATTGGACATTTATGAAGTATAAGCGCACGTTGTAGGAGAAATATGGAATAAATCCAATTCAGCTAAAAGTCAGAGTGAAATGCTTCAAAATTAACACATTTGTTATAGTTTATTTTTGTTACAATTATTAAAATACTATTTAATGATTACAAAATTATTCTGTACAAATAAAACGAATGCATTTTCTTCATTTTTATAAATATAACACGTAAAATACATTTCTACTCTTAATAAATGTGTCGTTGTAATTAATTTGGAATGATCTAATTTACTCATACTTTTATATATATATATATATATATATATATATATATAACTGTATGTATATTTAACCTAATATTTTTGCAACTTTATGGAACTGTTGAAAAGGATTACATAATCGATATTTATAAATTATATAAATATAAGTTTTAGTAATCAGTGTAAAATAAACTACGTACATTTATTATATAACATAAATTAAAATTAAAATATCTTTCGGTACATTTTTACTCGTTTCCTTATATAAATAATACAGATTATGAAACATCACCTTTTTTATTTTAAAATTAATCAACTAATTTATTAGATAATTAATTTTAAATAAAAATTATTAAATATAGTAATTAATTTACAATTTTAGTCTTCTTAATTAGATTTATTAAATTATACCAAATTTTTATCTACATTATCTCCATAAGTACATAATTTATTGTAGGCATATTCGTTGTATAGGCTAATACATAAACCCGTGGCATGTATTTTATAAACCAACGTTATAAATAAAATTAATGTCATGTAGTAAATCTTTTAAAATTAATTAAAAATTTTACGTTAGTTTTCGAAACTATTAGCTTTAAATGATATAAGAATCGATACATTTAAAAGTGATCGATATATTGTGAAGTGTAAGAATTGAATGTCGCGTAATCTTCATTCTTTGTTCTCATACTGGTATTCTTATTCATTCAGAAAATGGCTAAAATATTTGTAGTAGTCACAATATGACATTAACTTGTTAAACGTCATTTTTCACTTCTCGAGGGCGAGATTGGACTAGGGCAGCGAGATGAATCCTTTTTGTATGTTAATAACATAAATTCATTCATATAATCGGCATTCCTAGTAAAACATTTTTTCTCTATTCGCATTTTTCTTTTTTGATTTATGTATCTGAATTTTCTACTCTGATTTATGTGTCTATGAATTCTTTATAAGTGATCCTTTTTTTCAAATATGATAACCGGCTATATATATATATAATCATCAATATTTTTAAACTACTCCCAAGACAAACTTATAGTTTTAGAAAAGTTTCATTAGCATAAAATCCACCTATAGTCAGTCTATTACATATTAATATGTATTTTTGGGACAAAATCTTACGGTACGAAAACTTTACTCACTGTGTACGTAAAGTAAAGGCTGCACTGGTGATGGAAGAGGGTAAATTGAGACCTTTTGTAATCTCCCTCCAGATCTTTTTGTTAATGACTTCTACTAGCCCGCCCCTGGCTACAACTAACCGGTACAGTTCGTAAAGATCCAAACACCTGTTTGGCCATTATAGGTATTCGATTGACAGGAGTACCTGCAATAAGAAAATAAACATATTACAAAGTAGCTAATAAGCATGTAACTGTTTGTAAAGTGAATGTAAATTTAATATTTCATTTTTAAAATACAATTTTATGTGAAAATTCTAGAGGAAAAATAAAATTATCAACTTTGTCCTAATTATTCACATCGGATCTAAAGAACGACATCCGTTTCTCTCTGAAGGATATTATCAGAATTTTGGTTTCTCCACATAAATAAATTCGTCTGCAATAAGACAAATAATGTAAAAAACAAAAATGGAAGGAAAATAGACTCACCACATGAGCTATTAAAATGGCGGTTTGATTATGGTTATGCCAACCGCTGTATAGCGGTTGTTTGCGAACTTTGTCATTATAATTCCTCTATTCAAAACATTTTAAACTTGTTTTCCATTTCTTTGGAAAGGTGGCATCTGGTCACAGATAATTGACAGATTGGGGTCAGACGGTGATCGCTAACATTACTCGTTGCCCTTCCCCTAACTCACATTATATCCACAAAAACTGAGCAAATAAGAAAGTTAGAAGGAAGAATGTGCAGTAGACAGTATGTGTTCCTAAATTCAATATTTAAATATTATTTATAAGTTTTACTACTGTGTTAAACTTTAATTTCATATCAAAAGTTATGATAGTATTAAGATTCAAAAAATTATCCTGAATAAAATTTGCAGTAAATGAGATAAATAAACTCAATATTATTTACTTAAAAAATCAATATTCTTACACAATGCATCTTATTTAAATTGATAAATCAAAATATTGGCAAAATTCAATGCAAGCTAATCTCACGCAACTGTTCGTTTATAAAGTATTATCTAGATCGTAATATAATATTATTCACAATCGTATAAGGAAATAAATACAAATACAGTTTCATAAAACGATATACTATAATATATGTATACATACATATATATAATTGTACTATGCAGACTAAGGCACATTTGTACACGGCGTATACCAATAATCAAAATACGCATAATAATTTTCATATTTTATTTATAATTTGTGTTCAAATAAAATAAATTTGATTATGTCATAAATTAAATATAAATTCTCAAACATTGTTTAAAAAAATAATTCGAGAAAGGTAATACTAAATTCGAAAATATTTGTAATGAAAGAACATCGAGTAGCAGAAATACAGAGGATTAATTAAACCCAATGTATCGATCCGCAGATCTTTAGATATAAATTAACACCGAAAATACGAGAAAAAATTTAAAGCAACTGATTGCTAATTATTAACATTAGCGAAATGTAGAAACACTATATCCGTTCATTTATATTTCTATCGGATTTCTTAGTCTGTATTGGTATTAAATCTCATCAATTATAATTCAACGTAAAGTAGCAAAGTACCCTTGAAAACTTCGAGTAAACAAGTTGCATTCCTCTCAGGCTAACGGATATCACTTGAGGGAAAGGACTACAGTAATTCAATTATTAACACTGTAAATGTCCGATGTACTGTACCTTCGATAAATGTGCTCTTCGGCATGAATTATTCAAAGATAACGCTGTAGCCAACGTAATTTTTCCCCTTCTCACTGCGCTCAGCATTATTTATATGCATCTATCAAAACTGAGGATACTCAATTTTCTAAAATCGGTCGAGACGACCGAAAATTTTGAGCACGGGAGAATGCAGAATATGTTCGATCCCAAATTACATTATTGTGACTCGATCTTTGAAGGACTTAATTTTTCCTTTCAGTATGGAAATGTTAACGGCTATTAATTTCATCGAACCCATTTAAACACAGTATCTGACAAACGATTTACTGTTGTGAAATAAATTGAAAAATTAACTGTCCCTACGATCGACTTAGATTCACCTTAAAATTTTGCAATATTTTTTCCAACAGATGGCGTTGGCGTAATCCAAGATATTTGCAAAGAAGCCATTCATCTCTACATTGAATGAAACCAAATAAAATTAATGTTTGACTGTAATCCCTGACAGAAATTTGGTATCAAATTCGACATAAATAACATTCTATTATTTTCTTACAAAGCTTGCATCACTATAAACGCTCGGAGATCAAACAAAGAACATAAATTTCCTGTTGTCTTAACCTCTTTATATTTATGCAACAATCTTAAAATGTCTGTTATCCTTAAACGCCGCGACAGAACGTTGCTAAATAAACAGAGCTTCCAAAATTTTGAGGGATATAAATGCGTCATCATAACATTTTACCGTTTATTACTCTGCATCAATAACATTAAGAAGCCAATCGGGCGACTCATGGACGCTATACCAGATGGTTTCCATTGAGTGTGGAGACATGGTTCTTCCCA
This sequence comes from Centruroides vittatus, assembly GCF_030686945.1. NCBI lineage: Eukaryota > Metazoa > Arthropoda > Arachnida > Scorpiones > Buthidae > Centruroides > Centruroides vittatus. The sequence goes on along the minus strand of NW_027122209.1, from coordinate 1,935,180 downwards.
TTACAACCGCACCCTGTAAGCGGTCGGTTGGTCATAGGTCGGGCCAACGGTGTCATTCCCCCAGCACCTGCGACCCTTATAGGGCTAGAATCTCATCAATGGACCATCGGAATGTTTCCCCCATTTATTCCCCTGCTGCAAAGGGAACAAACAGCCGGAGCTTAGTCGCTACGCCCCCTCCTCCAGGGCTCTCTGTGTCAAAATAGTTCCCCCCACAGCTGCTGAATCCACATGGTTCATTCCCCTGATTTATTGACGCAGATTACTTTCTTGCAGTCCGGAAATAGTTGCAACCGATGATATTACCTACTGGAGAGAAAGACCTACCAATTTTAGCCTCTGGTTTTTATGTCTTTCTATAAATCTTATACGCTGTTGAATTTAGATGATCTGACGCCCTCTGAAATCTTCTCTGCTAAGAAATTCCAATTTTCTCTTCACCATTAATTAGATAGACCCTATGTTACTTTCCTTTTGATTTTAATTAAAACTAAAAATATCGAATATACGTTTGTATGCAACATAAAAGAAAATAATAAAAGTCATAATTATGCTGAAATTAAACAGATTTATTTTAACATCCTCTGGCTCATCTAAATAATTTATAGTTTTATTATCTTTAGTTACACTGTTTACATACAGACATAAGGAAGTGATAAAATTAATGACTTGCTAAAAATATTTACTGTTCTTAGTTAATATAAGTACGCGGTACGTGGCATATTCGGGATATTTACAACGACTAGAACTACGGTATTTTAGCACGGTAATAATTTTGAGCAAAACAGGACGATTAAATTTTTTTTCTCACCATTTATGCTATAGTCGCTAAAATCCAAATTATCAAATAAGGAATTGTACGAATAAGTTCTATTTGTATCGTTCGAGAGCTAAGTGCTCTCTAACAGGGAAAGAACACCCGCCGAGACCGCATTAATTCCCACGACCCCGGTACTAAGCCCGATATTAAAGTATCCAATGCAGGGGACCAAGTTTCCACCGGAAGAATAGAATTTGTATTGAAGGGGGTCAAGGGGTGGTTTGCTTCAGTAAGTCTTCGGGATGTAGTAAATATGACCTCGGGCCGATTATCTTCGAGAAATAGTCGGAAAGGAAGAACAAGTACTATAAAGACGTTTCGTATCGAACAATAGAATCACTCACCATCTGGAGCTTTTATTGTAAACGATATTTGTAACTGAATTTACGCTCTTATAAATCTACAAACATCTCTTACCAAATTACCAGATGCGATTGAATTTTCCACAACTAACGGCACCTGTATCACGAAATACAAGAACAAATTAAAATTTAGATACAAAGAGGAGTCCAACAAAAAAAAGTATTACGTTTAATTTGATATCGCATCCTAAATATAAAAAAGAAAGCACTATTCAAATGACAGTAACTAAAATAGCCCGAGAGAACAATGTCATGTTTCGGCTATACTTGAACACAACTAAATACAATAAATCATCTCGGTATACTCTACTTATATAAACCACATAGCTGTGGTCGAAGAATGCGGTCAGGCTCCTCCGCACCGAGTAAATAAAACCAAATCAAAAATATCGAAAATACCCTTCGAGTATACAAAAAAAAGAATAAAGTTGCATAAAAAACTGATTTCAATTCGACAATTTCCCCCCTTAAAATTTCCTCTTAGTTACAAAACCGTAACGCAAAAAGGTTTATGAATTAAATCGCGTAACTCGGTTACGCATTATTTACTGTTTATTCTTCTTTAATAAAAATGTCACTAGTAAGCGTTATTTTCTTTAGAAGCAGACGTATTAAAATCTGAGAAGGGGTTTTTAAAATATTCACGTCTGAATCTTATTATTATTTATTATCTTTAAATAAATAATGACATTTTAATTAAATATTTAAAAATTATTCAACGTATTTTGAAATTATGTAACTTTATTCTCCTTCCTCAAATAATACGTGATTTTGCATTATCAGTTATATATTTTATAGTTAAATACGGTACTTTATTTGTGTAAATAATTTGACTTACGAAAAATTCGAAAGTGTCACTTATATAAAGTAATTTTATTACGAGATAATTTTATTTTTCGAGCATTCCAAATACTGGAAAAAACCATCTGCAAATAAAATTGCTTAAATTGCAGTTTTATATATAACATTTACACAACTAAATGAATATTTTTCTGCTTAAAGTTTTCTATAATTAATCGTATTTCGGTGAAATTTGATTTTATTATTATTTGGCATTACTTTGAAGGAAAAAGCAGCGAAGTATTAATGGCTAACTTCCAAGAATATATTTTTCTTTGTTTATTTATTAAATGAAATAATTAATCTAAATTTAGGCAGTAAATGCATCGAAATTCCACAAACTAAATTAATTGCAGAGATTAAAGAAGTTTCACGGAGCACAATTACAACTTTATAAGTGGAGAGCCAAGACAAAAAGCCGAGTTAGGAATAGATGAGGGAAGCTAAACTACTCATTCCATGTCATCGAGTGTAAAGGCGAAAGTGTACGGGTGATAAGAAAGCTGGACTGGTTAGTTCTATCGATAAATTCTTCCATTACAGCTATCGTTCGCATCACACTCCGGTACTACTACTTTAGATGCCATATTTAAATTTGGATTGAGGAGAGAGCCAAAAAAATTTTGACTGTAGCTTTTATTTCCTGCAATTTAATCCACTGTCTCTTCCTTTCTATTCTACATCAAAGTTTGGCAATCTCAACACGGGGTATACTTTCATTGGCATATAAATATCACCACGATGTCAGGAGGATAACAGCTGCTGTTTTTGAAAAGTTAAAATAACACGTGAAGGTCATATCCAGAATCATTTAAAACTATACGGGATATTTACATCATCATTCAATTAATATTCCGAATCTTGGTGTCTTCCGCTAAATGTAAAGCTGTCAAACAACTGAAAACATTCGTTTGACTCTCGTAATCAACTTATTGAAACATCTGCATATTAGTAGGCTTCAAATTTATTTGGCTTTGGTAGGTTTCCATATTTGGTGCATAACTTAATCTCGATTCAGTTGAACGGCTTCGTCGATTATCAGTTGTATTATTCCGTCTGATGAAACAAATACAACACGTTGATCACAACGCTTACAGAGTCAAAACACGCGACATCAGATGACAAATATTTAATTGAGATTTGGTGCTTATTAGACTATAGAACAACTTCATTATTTCTATTCGCCTAAACATAATTGTAAATATAAACGTCAACGATAAAAAATAAATAAATAAATCTTTGTAAATTCTAAGCTATTCTTTTACCTAGAGAACGTGGATAAAATGAAATATCAATGGAACGGTTCATTCTATTAACAACAGGGAAATAGCAATATTTAAAAATCTTTTCGTTTTCGAACTATTTAAATCTAGAGTAAAAAAAAAAATCGTTATAAAAGAAGTAACAAATATTTTTAAAATACGGTCACTTCGCGAGATCAAGAGGTTATAGATCATTTGTACAAGCAATCTGTTTAATATAGTTAGGCCGGCGATATTGACAATTACAGTCATAGCGATTCTCGTGTCCTATTTTCTGTGTAGACTTGCGTTTAGTCACAGCATTTAACTGTCACGATCAATTTGTCGTTCGAAAAAAAAGTTGCCTGAATCTACTACGCGGTTGCGGTAGCTTTGTGGAGGATTAAAGGAAAAGAAAGAAAAGTAATCTACCTCTTGTAGTTAACAGAGAAATAAAAAGCCTGCTCGGAAAAAGATATCAGATTACCAGTAATTACGAGACATTGAATCAAATTAAACATTATTACTTGATAAATTGTTTTGATAAATTTTCAATTCCCCATTAATCTAATCGCGCTAGAAAGATCACGTAAAGAAACGAACCAATTCTTATTAGTTTAACAATACGTAAGAGAGCTATAATATTCTTTAATAGCTAATGTTACCTTAAATATTTCCTGCAGTAACAGTACATTGTGTATTAAGGAATGTTGTTTATTGGCACAAGAACTTCATTCCATCTCGATTAGTCAACTCTATCGAATACCGTAGCCTTTATAAACCCGACAACTTTATATATACATATTCATACTAAAATTTTACTTCTAATTATACCAAAAAATATTTATTTTGTTAAATTTTTCGCAGTCGAACATTCTTTATCTAAATATTGAACATAACGGAATTCATTGACTCGTAATTTTTAAAAATAAGCACGCAGATATAAACAAGAAAATATAATTAATTACAGTTCAGTTTAATACGTTCTCGTAGACCGTGTAAAATAATCTTTCTATGATATAACTGATCTGAATTTTGTAAATACTAAAAAACAAAGAAAGCAAATAAATCGATCTTCAAAATTTGATTGATTATGTTAATATTGATTAACAAATTACAGATTCATCGCAAGTAGAAAGCGAAGGAATATTTTTCTTGTGACGTACAAAATGGCAAAAGGAGATATCTTATCGAAAATATTAAGAGTCATTGGCAAACCACCGTCAAAACAGATTCATAGTTTAAGAAAAAGTTCAGTCGACTTGTTTAAATTTTAGCGTAAAGAAATGCACAATGTCAATTCCGTTTAGTTTAATGTTTGAGGATCATTGACCGTAAGCACGACAGCGCATAACAAAATTTCAACACGAGTCGATGATGGCGCTTTTGCCAGGTGTAATATTATGACAGACACATTGTGTTTCACGGTCATAAACAATAACAGCTTCAATCATTGCATAGTTCTCTCTTTCTTTAAGTTATTTATTGCCCGGTTTAATAGGGTTTTCCGAGAACCGACAATAAAAACAGTTATATTTTTTGACTCAAATAGAAATTTATTCCTTTGTCTGTAATTTGGAAAATTCGAAATTTTTATTTCTGCATTCCTTTTCTATTAGAAAAGAATTGCTAATATAATATTACTTGTCTGTTACTTATCGTAATGAAACTTATTTAAATTTTTAATAAAGTAATAAACCGTAAGAAAAATTAATTAAATGATAAATAAAAATTTCACAGTAAATACTGCACATTAAAACTTTTTAATATTTATAACTCCAAGTCGGTTTATAAATACTTTTTATAAGTACTTTCTTCTTTTTCCTCCTTCCATATGTAAATTTGCACGATGCGAACATTAAGAGTATTTTATTTCCAAAGAGAATAATTGAAAATTGAAGAAGAGCTGCTATACAAATAGAAGCTGACCTGTTTAATCAGAAGAACATGCTCAGTTACTTTGGCCAGTTTGTTCTACGGATTTGAGGTCTGTACAATGTCTGACATACTGTTTGTCTTTCCCAAACTACCTCTCATTATCTAGCTATTGTTTTTGTAGTGGCATGTGGCAGTTTAACAATGTCTGGGCTGTCTATCTTTCCCAAGAACCGCATTACAAGGTTGGTTTGTGGTCATAGACTTGTCAACAGCCTCCGACTAAAGACAATGTTAATGATGGCTCTAAACTTAAGATTAATTAACTCAAACATTTTATACGCAATAAAAATGTTTGAGTTAATTAATGTTCTTTTTGAATTAGAGTCATATATGTTCTCAATTTGATTTCCTCATAATAAAAGTGGTATTAATTATTTCAAACAAATATTCTCTTAACGTATAAATATTAACAACGACTTTTTTAACTTAGGCTAAATAAATAAGATTTGACTTATTAAAATAACATTCCTAATGTTGAGTTAAGCCAATATCTTTTTAAAGTATTCAGAAAACTGTTTTATTATATTTATTAGGTAAAAAATATTTTACAGCAGTCAAAATTATCAAATATTATAATTAATAAAGTGTAAGACGAACGTGAAATTTTTCTAATTCTCTGCTAAATTTATCCGATTTATTTGCTTTAGAACACACGTATCAATGTTTATAACTTCTCCGTTTTATACATCTCTTTCACCCCACTCGTTTTTTTAAACAAGTCGAATATTGGCCCGATTTAGAATTTTCTTACATTTCGATAAATTCGAGAGTCATTTCTATATTTAACTCGGAATTAATCTCGTGACTTTTTATTCCTTTGGTTTATAAAATATATTGGGAGGTTGATTTAGGAATCGTAAACGTCTCGTGCCTCGATAAGGTCCATGAGAACTTTCTTTGTTCTATTCTAAAATTTACATTTATTTCTTTCTATAACAGTTGGCGGGCGAATCTGAAAAGCGTGGAATATCCAGAAAAAATGAAACTACTTTTATGATTTCTGACTGTTTTATCCGAATAAAAATAGAAGATTTATTTCGATAGTTTAAAAAGAATTGACATTCGTTATTTTATTCTAAATATCATACACTAATATTTATTATGTTTTGTATTTTGTTTTCCAGGAGAAACTGAAAAAGGAGCTTATCTACGGTTTGCCTTCTTCTGCAAAAACTAATAGGTCGATAAACACACACATTGAATCATAAATTATTTATATCACTCGATTTAAATTATTAATACAGTAACTGTTTATCGAATGAGGTAATTTTATTTATTTAATTCTTATATTATAAGGTTATGGTATCTTTCAAAGTGTTTTCAAAGTAATTTATTTTTGCGAAAAAATCCTCACGATCTAATCAATTTGAAACAGGAAGTTGAGGTGGTGTCGAGTAGCGCAGGAAGTGATGAACCTACACCGGATAAGCCTACGGTGCTTTTAGTTCGAAGCAACTTCGCCCAAATACTAATTTTTTTCCTAGAGTTTCCTTCGTAAATAACCAAAATAAAGATTAATGAGAAGTTTGAAATTATAATCGTAACAGTTATCACTCGAATAACCTGTACTGCGATCACCGATTCCTCCCATAAAAATATTAATATTTAGTTTTAATAAGAGAGAAAATGAAAATCCTTTCTGATCCAACCTTCCAACAACGTGATGCACACCCGATTCCCAGTTACCATGGTGACTCCTTCATTAAAAGCTATAACCTGGGGGCAAATGGTCGAATGGGGAGGTTTCTTAAGCAGATTTATGGTGGTCAGGGTCAAGTTTTGTTTGCAATGCCCCTAAGCGAAGCTCCTCCCCCACTGCGATTTGCTAGAAACTGGCTCCCATGCCAAGATCAGAACTTACAATTTTTGCGATGCTCATTTCTTCCACAACTCGAGGGTGATATTTCATCAATTATTTCACCATTTTGATGACAAAGTTCCACCCCTGTTCGTGTGTGAGAAAGCGTTACTGTAATTAAACGCAACCGTGAGAAAATCGTGGTCTGGAGAAGAAATTCATATCGACGTATAGTTATAAACTCTACCTACAAGATTTACTTTAACATTAAAAATTGAAATATAGATTTTATCTGTTTCACGGTGTTTGATACGGGAAAAAACTATTTCATTTAATTTTAATTTAAACAGATAATATTCTAAGTGTAAATATTAACAAGTAAACTAAATATTTTTTTAAAAAAGGAAGGTAAACGGCTAGCATAATCCATTCGTAAGCAGTAATTAAAGTACTGTATATATTTACTTCCAACATACTAATTAATTTTGTACGAATGAAAACAATATAATCCATTGCTTTTGTAATGTAGAACGTCGCTTAAAATGATCGTTTTCAAGCACAATAGAAATAACAACATTTGAATGATAACATTAACCGATTATAAAAATTTACCAATCGCAACGTTTATTGACAAAATATAATAAATATATAATTAAAAGTCAAAAAAGCAAATTTAATATATAATATATATAAACAAAGAATAGTAAAAGTTTCATTTTAAAATAATGTCGATTGTTTATTCGAAGCAAGCCAATAAAAAAGAAGAGACTGTTCGTACTAACAGATATTCATACAACTAAATGAAATTCATTCGATTATATTGTATACCATTTGAAAAATTCGTAGACCTTCTCACATTTCGATATTCGTCGATTTATGAATTTTATGAGTTTTGGGAGTATTTTTTCTACTCTTTCTCTCTCTCTTTTCCTTGTTCTTTTTTTTCGCCCGTTGATTCTGGACGTCAGCATGACAAATGCGTGATTCGTGTTAAAAATTTCAATAACATTTGACTATCAACAGTTTATTATTTGGGTTCTGTTGTTTCCAGTATTTCTCCCTTTTCTCCTTTACTTTTCTTCTTTCCTTTCATTTTTTTATTTCTCTTACATTTGAAATAGCCTGAAAATCGAGACTAATGCCAAGACAACAAGAGAAAAAAACCAAAATTTTCGATTACTATAAACACACTTCCTACACATTTTTACTAGATTGGCCCGAATCTAATAATTCGATAACATTCGCTATCACAATATACTGTATAATATAATATAAACAATATATTAATATAGTGTCTAATTGAATTTAAGCTAGAGAAAGCTGACAAAAATCAATGTTAAAATCGATAAAGTTAAGACAATAGTTGACTTTTTGAATTAGTAAACGTGGAAAAATTAAAAATTTAACTGTATATGAATTTTTAATTTTGCCACGTGTTCTGATTTGTTCTTAAATATTCTATTTCAATTCAATTCAAATAAACAGGATTTTGATCTATTCGAAAAATAATGAAAGTATTTCTTCCAGGAGAATAATTAAAATTTACATATTAAAATATTCCAGTTTTAGTGGTAAAGCTAATATTCATATTTTGAAATGTAATTATTAAAACGGGTAGAAGAGAATAGCAATGGCGCTAATCTAAAAGCCCGATTTCCTGGCACAAATTGAGAAGAAATCGGCATTTGGAATTCTAGGTGTTCGAATAGACTTGAGTTATTATAGCTTACTCACCTGGATGTAAAACTATATTCTATATTATAGCTCGGAGTGCTAAAAACTCGCTGTTTTAGGATATAGTGACGTAAGCGGAAGATACCGGTGAAGAACGTAACGCCTGAATGTCATGTAGGTGTAGTTCATACACCCAGATGGCGAAAGATATATACAGAAAAAGTAAAAATGATGCGGGGAGGGCGAAACTACGTAAGATTAAAGGGTGGCAAAGTGTCCGTGCACACCTGATCGTTGCGGGGTGAAGATATAGCACCCGCGTACTGCCACACCCACCTTCACTCCGAGCTGATGAAAGTTAGGTAATTAAAGGCCAGAGGGAACGAATGAGTAGACCTACAACAAAAAAGACCAACCGGTACGCGAAAAGGCCGGGCGACGTGGTGGCCGTACTTTGACAGGTAAATTGTCGGGTGGGCTTCGTAAATCTGTCCAAACGAGTATCATCAAGTGTAGTCATTAACTGGGATATCACACCGCAATCGACAGTGGGGCTCCGGGCCAAACATCCTGCACATAAACATCGCTACAACTTCCTCTACCATCCCGCTCCTCCCGTACGGCGAGTTTGTAAATGTGTTACAGACCTGTTGGTTAAAATTAAATGAAGATACCTTTAAGATTTTTTTGTTAAACCGCATTCTTGATTTTCATATCTTAATTAAATAAAATGGCCGTCGGCGTGATTGATGAAAAATGATCCCGTTTAGCATACCGTTTTCAATAAGATGACAGATGACAAGAATGACGTTATTAATTGCGACTGTCTATCGAATGACATCGGCACAGCTCGTCTGTCTAATATATAGATCCCTTTGTGACGTAACAATTATCGACAGACAATGACAAAGGCTGCGTTACTCGTACATCACGAACTGTTCATTGTTCTCCATTTCTGCTGACGACAAGAACAATTAATCAATAGCATATTTCTTGTCTAAAATGAGAAAATGCAGAACTATTCTATTTTTAAACAATGTCGGAAACGCTCATCGTTTGGCGAAAAATATTTTGAATTAATATTAAAAATCTTCTTTTAAAAATAGACAATCGACCGGCGAGCCTAAGGGCCTCCACGTGTTGAAAGTAAAAAGCTGCGAGCAAATCTTTTAACAATCGGAGTGTGCGTTCTATTCAAACGAACGGCGAGAGAGGGCACGAAAGGAGGTATAGCACGCTTTATGGTGCAAGGTGACTGGCCTGACAAATAAACGTTCCACACCTTTCGCAAACTAAGGGACAGGCGAGCAATTATCAACAGGTAAAACGCAAACCGCCAGCCAAGATAAAATGTGACAAAACCTGTTCATCGCTGCCTCTAAACTATATATCATCGAGTATTTTATTAGGCGAAAGACTTGTTATTTTTGCACAATCCATAATTAAAATAATATTTATTATTAATTTACCGAGAAATAAATTTGAAAAACGGATAAAAAATGATAGCCCCTTTTTCGCTTCCTATTAATCATGTAACGAAATTGAATTATAAAATGCAATTTCATTAAATGATTAATATTCCTATTAGCAATTTCATTAAGCGATTAAGAAAAAGAGCGTAAATATAAAATGCATTTGGAATTAGTAGATTTGAATATTGCTAGGTCGGGTGAATCAACAAAATATTGAGTATCTGTCTTATCTCCGTATTTGTTTCAGAGCAAAAACACTTATTTTAATAAGATCTGCGGGGAATTGAGAATTATTTCAGGAGTAAGTTTAATTCTTCGTTGCCAAGAGACATTTGCAATCGTTACGTGTCAGATCTCTTTTTGGTCTTTTTAATGATTAATAAGGAGGTTCGTAACGTTTGGTTTGCGGTTGAGACCAAGTTAAAAAGCGTGCCAAGCACGATCTTTTGCGACGAAAGTGACAAACTTAGTAGTGGTTACGTGATGAATTCTTGTAAAAAATTTCCTTAATTTTATATACGGCAAATCGAAGGAAACTAAGTCGAGTAGAGGAAACTCTATTATAGTTCCCCATTTTCGGAAGCAATCTAAAAGAATGGCGAAACGAACTAACCACACCATTGTTGTCTCTTTGTTAGAGCACTTCGTGTCAGACTTTAATAATATCCTTACGCACGCTAATTAAAAGTAATTAGATGAAACCGCCTTAAAGTTAAGAAAGCATTTAAAAACCAATGTTGACTCAAGTCGTGCTATGAGGCAACCAAAGCATCTTCTGATTTTCTTTTGTTAGCAGCGTCGTTGTTCAACCTCATGAATATGAAAACATCACATGTAATGACTAGGGGGCATTTTCCCCCTTTTAATGAAATTATCCAGTGGGCGATGATAAGATCTTTCAGTGAAAATTTTCTCCGTTGTCCATGGATCGTTGGCTACAATAAGTTTGGTCAGAAGATTTCTTTGTCTCGATCCCCTCTCTATAAGTTGGCTGACTGCTGGTGCATGAAAGGAATGTTAATTGTATTTTCCGTTTCACCACATGGCGCTACACATCTTCCCTTAAAACAATTTTAGATGTTTCTGTCCCTCTCTTTCCCCATCCGCGTAAGAATAATAGCCGTCCTGCGTGCAGAAGAAGAGAACGGTCATTTATCGTGCACGATTTTGTAACACCTCCCCTATTCACCCGAGAGAATGGATTAAAACACTTACACACGACAGCCACTTTTCCAAAGGTTGCCAAACATCGTAATTAGGTCATTTTTAAAACGGTCCGATTTAAAAATTCCACTCGTTTTTTCCTCGCATTTATCAAACGTCACAAGAGCAACCGGCGCCAATTTCATAAAATATAAGCTTCGGAAATCTTTCCACCTTACGTTGTCGATAAGGTGTTTCCGTTACGCGATCGCGGAGAGCAGTGCGATACGTTTCTGTCAGGGCGTCTACGATAACAGTCACATTTAGGCGGATCAAAAAGCATTAGTCACGTCTAACGAACGATGAGTCAGCCAAGGGCGAAGCACTCACTCTCCCCGGCAAACACACGACCCGTGCGCGCGCTCTTACCTCGTTGTTGCATGAAGTTAAATAAATCGTCCAAAAACTCCTTCCTCTTCGGATCTTCCGTAAGCTCGTATAACTGCAACAACAAGGAAAATTCGGTTAGCGTCACGCTTCCTCCCAGCCAAACGCGTTCCGCCGTCCGAGCGCTACGCGACGCGTCCAGCGGCGCCCCGTACCGGCTCGGGTCGCCGCCGAGTTTGGTGCGCGACGGAGGTGAGAAGCGCCGAAATCTGGCTCTCTCCAAATAATAGAAGGCCAGCGGTCGGGAATTAATGGTCCGGCGGAGGAGCTACCGCCGAAGCCGCTCGAACTTCGACCCCGGGGCGTCGGCGAAAGGTGGGCCGCGGGCCTCTCGTCGGCCGTCCGCGGGTTACGTTAAGATAATTTACGAGTCGGCCGGGCGCTGGCTTCGCGTCGTCGCTCACTTAACGACGAGAAGAGCGAGACGTCGGCGCGACGTAGGGGAGGAGGCGAGGGGGAGATTTTTTTAATTAAAAAACACGTCGTGCTACCCCGCAGGTGTTTGTATTAACTCGACGCGAAGATATTGATGAGTGCCGCGGGAGGTAGGCAGGAAGGCGTGTCCCCCGGATTCCAAGTTTACCTTTCTCTCGCCGGCGAACGACCACCGGGATAAATCACGTTACGCGACGCTACTCTGTTCCGACGCCGACGCGCCTCTTTCAAACTGGGAATTCTGCCCGGCCTCCCGGGACGACGGAAAACGGCTTCGTTCCGTTCTGAGGCGGAAAAACGGAAAGTTCCTCCGTTCCTACCGTTCAATCGACAAACGGAACGTGGGCGGAACAGGGGAGGCAGAGCGGACGCGTTCCGTCTGCGACCGGGCGGCGTCGACGCGTAATTAAGGTCGGAGAGGACGCGGAATTCGCTCTCGGTTAAGTCCGCGTCGGGGAAAAAGTGGCCTGTAATTAATTCGGCGGAAAAGATTTCCCACAATTTATCGCGCCGATATCCGTCACAATGGGTCCGAGAATTTCTTTTAATTAATCCCGTCTAATTGATATAAACGCCGGGGAAAAACCTCATTTGCATAATTAACGTCTCGGCTCGAACACAATGTAGACATCGCTCTCTAAACGACTTCCTCTCCTCCGAACGCGTTTTTTTTACACACCACTTTTTTTATCCGCAGCCTCTCGGCGCGTAACGGAGGCCCTTCCCCACGTGCGTCCTATCGTCTCCGTTCCTAAATCCCCTTTCGCTGATTACGCCGCCGCATCCGAAATCCGTCGGAAAGGTCTTTCCGATCTGGAATTCCTTCCGGACAGAAATAAGTTCGGAAAGTAATAACTCTTATGCCGTCGGTTCCCCAAGAAAAAAAAACAAACAAAATTAGAAATGAGGGAGCATGACCAGGGCGAGAGGAGAAGTAGAACCCACCGTTCCCTCAAATGCTTAACGCGCAGAATGTGATTCTAGCGACGAAATTTGGAGAGGAAAAGCGAAGTCTGGCGTTGTTTACCAATTGGGAGAGAAAGCGAGAATTGGTCTGGGTTCTCGACGACAACGAGAAAAGAACCGGTACGAGTCTCGACTGGAAAGTTATTAAACTCCGGCCGCTGTCACCTTTTTACCGAAGCTACGAATATACTAAAGTAGCGCAACCGCTCGATGGCCGCCATTTTCGACCTTTGTTCTTTCGTATTTTAAATAAAAACATCTGTCTTTATTTCGGAACAAGTAACTTAATTCCACTCTATTAATAGCAGGAATAATTTAGATATTTCAAAGTGAATCCAATGCTTCCTAACAATACGACGTGAACAAATCCTTTTCTTTTCGCGTTTCCAACGTTCTCTAAGAAAACTGTAAGACAACTTTTGTCAGTTTGCCCACCCATTTGCATAGCCTCGGGGTATTTTTCTGTAATATAGAATATAACATGCAAAGAAATATAAGAAAAGTGCTTAAACTAACAAAAATGGTCGAAGTAAATACCACGTGACTTTTTATAACCAATCAGAATAGAGTGCCTGCCAGCACGCGGGGAAAGTATTGCGTTATATTCAGAGTCGGATCGTCCCGATCGTTCTTTAACTTTTCTGCCTCTTCGCAATGGAATTTTTTAATTTCGTAAAGAGAAAAGAATCGGATATTTTAGAATTGTGTTCGTTTTTGCTTAAGCCAGGCGAATCGTTCGTCGCTTCGAACGAATCGCTTTACGTCGTAACTTTCTTCTTTTATTTTCTGTTGTAAAGAAAGAGAGAAAAAAAGCACGGCTACTATTTTTTCCGACACCCACCGTTTATTTTTCTACTTAATAAAGCTAACAAGTGTAAACTATCAAACTTTTATTCCAAGTACTTCCGGCTATTCGAGACCGAAATTTCGCGGCGTTTTAAATACGAACACCGAAAAGTTTAGTGGACTGTTCGGTATAGAAAGAAAAAAAAAAGGAACGAAGGTCTTACGCGGAAGACTGCGGCAATTCTTTACTCTTTATAACACTGGCCACGCGCCATAATTATCTACTCACATTGCTAACGTACTGTATGACGCGCGTTTAACCATCACGCATAAAACTGCCATTTTTTTTTTTTTTTTTTTTTTTTTTAAGCAAAATGTAAGCTAAGAGGGGGCTTAATATGCAAATTCGCAAATTCGAACGTCATGCCCTTCTGCCCTTCTTCTGTAAAGTCATTATTTGGCCGAACCAATACGCGCGTGTCGCCGGCCACCGGACACGTGCGCCGGAAATGACCAATTCGTTTACTCTTCGACGTCCGAATCCCGTCGACAAATGATGTCTATTCGTGTGACGTAAAGGACCACGTGACAGTATGTAAACAAGGACAGTGGCTATTATCCGTAGTTAATTTTGTTTCGAATAACAAACAAAGATGCTCATATCATCCTGTGCATTTGGATGTGATGTATAAATACTAAAAAGGGGAATAAAGGAATATCATTTCATAATTTTCCTCACAACACGACGTGAACAAATGCTTTACGTCACGTAATGCACGACGTGAACAAATGCAAACGACGCACTTTAACGAAGGAACTGGTATTTTACTACCAGTTCCTTCGTTAAAAATCTTTATTTTTTACAATGAAGAGTTTTAAACCTAAAAGTAGCACACGAATTTGTTCCGCACATTTCGATCTATTTATCAGCCATTTACTAATACAAGAAAATTAAAATCAAACACTACACCAAATAAATTTACATTTATTTTGTATCAGAATAAACCAAAACGTATATTATAACAAATATTTTTGTAATTTAAAGTGTATTTTAATTAGAATTATATACTTTTTTCTTATTAAATATCATTATAAAAAAATCAATTAATATATCAAATAAATTATACATCAATGCAATGTTGTAATATGTTTTGTTCAGTACAGATTATTATTCTAAAGCTAGATGAAATATTACAAACAGCATTAATAAAATTAATTATAAAATTTTAGATCTCGCGAAATTTAACTGAAATTGAATAGAACAAAGGATAGTTTGTTATTCAAAATAATAAAATTTTAAAATTTCTAGTTGAAAACTTTAATAGGAAATTAAAAATAATTTATTAAGGGACTTACTAATTCATTAATAATTCGAATTTCAAATATAAGAAAATTGTTATAATATACTTAACAGAAGAAAAATACTGTACGACAGTAGTCTAATAAAACAGTAATAAATGAATTTTTTTTCCAAAAAGTTTAGCACTGTTTTTCGTAAATTCTTCATTCTCCCGCAATATGATATTGCATTATATGGGAATAGCCGAAATTAATTAGACATTAGAACACCGATAATAAAATGTCGAGAACATGGTGTATGTCGATAAATACCACGTTTTTAAACCATCACGTGACTTTTATAGTCCCAGGAAGGTGAATAGACCTCATTCCGTCGGAGGCGAAGTCGCCGGTTTCCCACGCTATTTGGTCAGCCCGTACCGATATCTGTCGATATCGTCTCGATACGTTCGGGGGGTAAGTACTTCGACCGGCCCCGCTCCACGTATCCCGCACGGGGCGGAGTAATTAGAAGACGATAACGCGTCGAAAGCTAGGTATCGAGAGAGACGCCCAATTTATTTCTGTTCGGCTCGTTTCCTTTCCTCTTTGGGCCACCGGACGGGTCAAGTTCGCGCGGTTTGTCGGTGGTGCGTTAACCAATAAAATCAATCTACCTTTGCCATCGCTTCTTACCCTTGTAGTGTGGTGAAAGTGGCCACGCAAACCTACGTGCTGGCTTCCTTACATAGCTGTCGCCCCGGAACACTCGTTGCGTAAAGTGGAGAGAAAACCGTCGCGTCAGCTTTTGACCCCGTTTATTTTTCGCTATTCAAAGGTTATTAAGGCGGCAATCGGAAACAAGAGGGAAATGGAATCGATTGCCATAGACGATAGAGGAGGAATGGAGCAGTCGATGGACAGTATAAGCTGAAGTGACGAATGTCGATTGAAACCCCGCGCTTAATTGTAGGTTCGCAGTGAGGAAGCGAAAACTGTAAGAAAACGCCGAAAGGCGTACAAGGTCGGACTTTGTTTAAGGTCATATCAACGTTCCAGCAAATAAACAATATAAAATTTTTGCCAGTCGGCAACAAAGTAGCGCGCGGAGGCGTTTGGAGCAGTGACTTTTGTCACAGTCACGCGACGATCTTCGTACGTCTATGTTATCAGATTAACGTAGGTTGACTTTAATCGGCGTACACGTCAGAAACACGCACGAAACAATTTTAACAATCTCCAAACAAAGCCATTATTAAAAAGAAGTAGGAATCCGTATTTGCCGTTTGCAACCCGTTTCATCGGAAATGAGCGAAATTCTTTTAACTCCAGAGACGAAAGATCCACCAAACGACCCATAGACGTTTTTTCTGTGTCGTCCGCACGCGATGCAACGGAACGACGACGGCGACGGACTTTTCCCGCAATTTCATGTAAACTACAAGAATTTTGCCTTCTCGAGTCACTTTCGGTGTTTACCCCGAACGAATCGGACTTTTCCGAAGCGTAGAAACGCTTCCGTAAGTGCACCAAGGCTGCGGCCCTCTGATGGCGGGACCAAGCGGGACGGGTCGCAGACCGATTGGATTTGGAGAACGGACGCGCGTCCAATTATTAAATTTAGGACCAAAGAATTGACAGGGGGTCTTTAAATAAAGTCCCGCAGTCGCCACGCGCTGCAACGGTCAAAAATGACATGGACCGGCGGGTGCTGTAAAAGCCCGAAGAATCTTTCCGGAGATTGGAGTCGGAAGGGCCAACCGAGCTCCAGGGAAGAATTTAGCGGCGGAAACGTGGAAGGTCGAAAAGAAAGTGAACCTAATTTTGATGGGAGCGGTCCGTGCGGAACAGGGAGGGGGTGCTGGGCACGGTTATATATTTACATAATATTGTATAACAAAAATACGAGTTAAGTCTCGGAAAATTAAACAGGTTTGTTTATCCAAATGTAAATTGAACGTCAGACGAAAACAAAAAAGAAAAACCATTCTGTAGAAGAATAAAACTTTGTATGACAGAGTACAGTACCTACAAATATAAAATACTTTCATATATAAAAAGACAATTTAAAATTTTTAAGAAACTGATCATCTACTTTCCAATAATTTTGTACGAAATTATAAACCGTGCGATTTGTGTTGAGCATAATTGTTTGTCTCGGGCAAATTTATATTTCGTTTTATTCTTTCGGTTTGTTTAGTTTTTGGAGGGAGGGGATGAAGAAACTATCACTATCGCTCATTCTTCATTTAAGGATTTGTCACGCTAAATATCTGTAATAATAAAAAAGTCAATAGTGTACTGAACTGTACGTCAACGCCGAACATTTTTTTTTAAGTCGAAGAAGTCAAAGGGAATCGAGCCAAAGAGGAAAAGGGAGAATGACTTCTTTCGGTTCGTCATTCTCCCTCGGTTTAATAAGAGAAGACTTCCCTAAATTTCTCAGATTTGCTGACGACGACCAGTAAAAGAATGTTGATGGAGACGAGCGTTCCGACAGCAGCCTTTTAGCTTGCGCGGGTTACTTTTGCTCTTCCTTCGAGTAGACACGCGGTTCATCTTTTCCGTTTATCAACCAATTTTTGGACAATCGACGTTTGGCCGAAAACGCTATCGCTCCACGTCGATGCCGATGTCCTCACGCTTTTCGTGACGTCAGTTCTGGCATCCGACGAAAATTCCGCAAATCGGATGTCGCCGTCCGACAAAAGAAACAAAATTCGAATGCATTAAGTTTGACCAAATTTTAAGGAAGGAGAGAAAAGCGGCCTTAGAAAATTTGGCCGGTAGGGCCACTTTTAAAGCCGACGGAACAAGGTATAAGTGAACTATTGTTAAACTGTATATAACTTTGTATATATTAATTATAAGTTACTTCTAATTAAAGTGAACGATTTCTCAGCCATTCGTAATGTAAAGGAAGAAATCCATTACTTTCTTTTGTTTTATTTACATAATATTACTATTACTTTTTAAGGGAGCTGAAAAAAGTGTCTGCTATGATGTCATCCACATATATAAACATCTAATATTGTTTTTCAACTAATAAAGAACGCAAATTTGGAAGTGCGCCGACTTTTTTGGAGAAGAGAAACAAACGTTTTTCGGCTAAGCACCACCCCCGTTCGGGTCTGTCTTCCGGGAATCTTCGTTCGGAAAGAATTTCCGCCCGGCCCGGAAGCGCTACCTACGAAAAGGGAAGAGAAAGAGTTTTCGGCGTGCGAATTCGAAGTTATCGACGGCCACGAAATAAAAAGAGAAGACACGTAGGGGGGAGCGAAAGAGCGTGACGTCACGACCGACGGACGCACGTACCAGTCTAACCGGGCCAACGGCGGACGTCGCGGCTAAGGAGGCGACGGCCGTCCGGTGGGTAATTTTCTTGCCAATTTTAATTACCTCTTTTCCAACGGCGGGTCCCGACGCTCCGTGTCTCGTGCCGTCCTCCGCGTGACGTACCGGCGACTCCGCGCGACGCTCGTGCCCCATAATTGGGCGCCGTCCCCGGCCGCGGGAATGCCGTCGGGAGACCCGTGATTACCTTCGTCTGAAGAACCAAACCCGTTATTTGCTAATCGGAACGCCTTCCGATTAGCAAATAACTGGAAAAGACGCATTCGCTCCTTGTATCTGTGGTAGGCCAAAAGAAAAAAATTAAAAAAGAAAGAAAAACCAATCGCACGAGGAATCGGATCGGGCCGACGTATGGGGTGGTCAAACTCCGATTTGGACGGGAAACGGGAAAGACGCCAACGGACCGGAGATAAAACGTTGGTTTGATTAACGAAGCGACGAGGAGCGGAGCGCGTCGCTTACCCCGGCGGGGAGATAGGTGAAAAGAAGAAACGCGGGAAGTCTGTCTTAGTGTAAATAAATAAGGATTTGATTTATTATCTCGCCTCCCCTTTCTAACGAGTAGTACGGGGAGCGACGCGACGTTCGACCGCGAGACGTTTCCAGAAATCCAGCAACGGCGTTTCTAAAAATATCTCCCTCTTTCGCGCAGCGCCCGGGCCGTCGGCCGTCTCCACCCGGAATCTTACCGCTTTTTACTTATTTGTACCGGATTGGAGAAAAACCCGCATATAACGCATCGGTGGTAAGTGCGCGCCGTCGGTCCTTCCTAATTCCAGCACATAAAGTTTGGAGCCACCCCAAACGCGCGCGTAACGGATTCTCACGGATAATTAAACAAGACGCCACCGGATCTACGCGGGACAACCGCGTAAATCCACCGAATTACTCTCGCACGTTCCGTTTAATTTAGGCAATGCGCATTCCTACTTGGTCTGCCCGGGACGCTCTTGAGTCCGTTTTCCTCAGACCCAACGGCGACGTAACGGAAACGCGTCTTCTCCAATTATAGATTATCGCCGACGTCATCGATTTATTTTTAGAAGTCGACTAATTAAAATGGCGTTCGAAGAGAGAGAGAGAGAGAAAGAAAGAGAACGTTTTTGGAAAAAACCATCGGTCTTTTCCCTCCGGAAGTTAAGAAAAAAGCCATCGAAATTCGGAACGTTTCGGGCTACGCCGTTTTTCGACCGAACTTCCAGAGAGGGACGGGTTCGGACCGGTAACAAAATTTACGACGAAACGAAAGGGAAAGGAAGGATTTTAACCTCGAGGGGGCCGGGTGGCCCCACCGGAATCCGGACGACAGCGGAGTGTTTCGTGCCAATTCCCCCCTCCACGCAATGTTTAGCGGTAAGGAGATCCTCCCGTAATCGCGCGGCGTTTACCGGTTATCAATTAGCGCCGGACGTGACTATTATATTTACGGCGTGGACGGAAGCGGAAACAAAGAAAAGGACGAGGTCCAGAGTAAAACCCGGTAAAGGAATTGGTTTCTATAAATATCTGGTGGAGAAAAGAAAAAATATTCCGATTTATTTTCTGCGTAATTCCATAATCTATCAATTACGATTTAACCGAATGGGACGCAGCTCCGGGTCGCCCGGTGTTATTAAACTATTCCGACCGATAAGGTTTAATGGAAGAACGAGACACGGCCGTAACGAGCCTTAACAAATGACCGCGGATATAAATTATTGCGTATATTTAAGAACAAACCGAGTCGGCTGGATGTAGCTCGCCCCAATATGGAACATTGCCAGCTTTCTAAACTCGATACACAATCGAGGTCGCGTACATTGTAGACTCCCCCACGTACCCACTTAATAAAAACCGTGATAGTTCAGTTCTTTTTTTTCGAATTTCGTCGTAAAATATTTAATACGGCTAGGAGAGAAACAAAACGAAGATTTCCGACGCTCTTTCCCCCGACCCAAGAGACGCGCCCGGTCGTTGCAGTCCGAACGGAAAAACTCTCTTTCCCTTCGATAAAAGAGGGTGGCCGTAGCGGCCCTCCGACGGAGGACGCGCTCGAGCTAAAATAGGCATCGTTACCAACACAAAGAGGCAATAAAACGGCGGTATCGAAGACGACCGTTTCGTCCGGCCCGGCAAACTAAGCGGCAAGGTCGTGGCTCTCTGCCAGCTTCCATCCGTCCGCGGAAGAGGGAGCCACCTCCGGGCACCCGCGGGGTCGGACGGAATTTCTCTTTCGCTCGTTAACCCCATCCCCTTCGAAACGGTAGAAAATTCCGTTTTCTCCCCCATACCGTCGTACAAGTAGGAGGCTGGTAATTGCCGTCTGCCGGAATTTCCCCCGTGTCCGAGCTTCTCTCGACCACGGCCACGTCCCTCCGTTCGTCGGAGAGATTCCTTTCGACGGAAAAACGGGCGGTTTCGGAAGGAAACTTCCGTCACGTGCTACGGAAACTTTCGTCTTTTAGCAACAAAGCGGCTGAATTATGGGCATTTGAGATATAAACGCCGTTATCGTCGTCAGCCAATCGTTAACGAATTCGAAAAGAACGACCTTCTTCGACGTTTCTACACTTTTTTCTGTTTATAAATATTTTTCCGAATAAATCTGCAGAAATACACGTGTCATATTTTAATACTTCTTAGACGGCATTCAAAACAAGGCTTATGACAGTAAGAATTTATTCGAAATAAACGAAATTCACCAGCATTCGTAAGTTATCTTTTCGCTAAGATAATCTGCCTTAACAATTAAACCGGGAAAGACCGGATAATTCTTTCTACTGCCAAACAATTCGAAACACCCTGCTAATAAACAACACATCGCAACTTGTATATTTCGACCCGAATACTCAATTTCCGTGTTTCTGTATTATTTACGCTTGCCACCGTACAGGCTAGTAGTTATTGACCAGTAAAGTAGACGACTTTACGAGTTTGAAAGTCTTCCGACGAATATTAAAATACGGTCAGTTTTAGAAACGATTGTCGACTTTAATTACTTAAGTCTTGAGATAAGCTCACACTTATCCGGATGGACGGGCGGATATTTGTCTCCTTCCACCGAAGTGTAGCTTACGTTTAAAGAACAATCGAAGATTGAAGCCTGCAGTTTTAGTGCTGCTTTAAAATATTTCCATAGTGAAATTCCCATTCTAAGTTTTTCGGTAGAAAAGTCTTTGGAAGGAAACAGAAGGACCCCGATATACGGACGGAAATAAAGACGGCCTAAAGACTCAAGTACCGATTAATCATTAAAAAACATTGCACTCGAAACTTTAACAGGCGAGAAAAAAATAGAAGGCGTTCCGGTTAATCGAAAACGTCAAATTTCGTCCCACGTAAGCGAATTTATGAAGATGCAAGGATGGCCAAGCTCATCCGGTGCGAAAATATGCACATTTCTCGTTCGCCTATCTTTTTCGCAAATACAGAAATTTAATTGGCCAAATTTAAACAAAAAATAAGTGAAATATTGGCAGCAACAACAAAAATAATAATTATTTTTTAATTTTTCTAATACACCAATAAAAGTTCTAACAAAGAGGATAGGGCGCAGCAAATACTTTTTAGCCCTCTTTTCGAAAAAGGAAAGGAAAACAAACAAAAGCATAAAAGAAATTACAATAAATGTTACAAACAAGCGACAAATCTTCCTTATCCCTTTCTTCTTTGTCTTTTCAATTGATAATTGATACCTGAAAAGGGAAAGAATCAATTGAAAATTAAAAGACAAAGACTTGGATCGTGAGGTAATGTTCCGCTGGCAGTTCGTGTAATTTTACCGACAACATAACTAAGAAGTTGATGCCTTGTTCGAATCCTTCAAAAATAAATAAATTCTTTTTTACGGAGTAAAATCGGCCGAAAAGCCGACGGTTTTCTCTTTGCTTTATGCAATTGTCCGGGGTGACAAAGTTATGTTAAAGACGCCAACACGTAGATTTGCTTCGCCGCATTCACCACACTACAACGATAAGAAGCACTGGCACAAATCGATCGATTTTATTGGTTAACGAACGATTCGACGGACCTCGAGAACTTGGCCCGTACGGTGGCCCAAGAGGGAAGAAACGAAGCCAAACAAAAATAAATTGGGCATCTCTTTCTATACGTTGATATGAGAAAGATCTTATGTAAAAAAAACAAAAAACAAAAAAACCAATTGGTCAATTAAATCTCGTACTGTGTTCGAGTTGTATTATATAATAATTCAATCCCCAACTCAACAAATCTGGGCAAATCTTCCAATTTGCATATTGGCTTCCTTCTTCCTTACACTTCGTTCTTTATTTAACAGAACGAAATTCGGAAATAGAAAATAACAATCGCATTCGCTGATATCGCGAGAGTAAGAGACGAAACGTGTTAGATGACGTCACTACCGGAAGCGGAATGGCGTCAATGCAAACCAACGGAAGCGTCGACAATTTAGGAAAATACCGTAATCGATCTATGACGAAAAGTAATGGTTAAATTTGACGCTTTTTGACACGCGTGTAAAATAACCGAGCGGCCTTTATATTCATTGTAGGAATGAGAATTAAATAATACTGTTCGCGCATTAAACGGCGAAAAATTTAATGACTATTTTAAATATTTAAAAATTATTTACGGAAATTACAGCGACTCGGACCGGCTATAATCGAGAGAAGTCTAGTCGACGACAGAGCGAAAAACGGAGCGACCGTCGCGCGAGAAGTGACGTCATTTCCAAGGAAACTTTTGATTGGCCGATGGCGCTGGCATCGGAACGCGTCGAACTTCTTCGCCAGAGCAAAGTATTCTCCCCGACGGGGAGGACGAAGATTTAAACTTGATGCCGACATGCATTTACGTCTCTTCTGTTTTTCTTTACATAATTGATATTCGAAGTTACCACTCGATAGAATCGGCCACCGTTCGGATTTCGCCAAACAATAGCGCGAAGCAATTTCGATTACGTCATCCCAAACGCCTCCAGGCTTTGTCTTTAGACTTTATCTTTTAGAATAAAGACAAGAGAAATTAGGCGTCCGATCCAGCACCATTCTTTGTTTTTCCGAAACGAAATCATGCGGCACTCCGAGTTCGATAACAGGTCGTTTCTTTTAAATGGTAAATAATAGAGGTACAGGGAGGGATGGCCGAAAAATCTGGAAAAGGCGAGTGCGGCGCTCTCTGGCGATGAAAAAAATCACCACCTAGTTTGATAAAAAAAATCATCCTATTCTGAACAAGTGGCCGAAATCGGGACTACAGATGCATTTTCCTCTGGCTATATTCTATGTCATAGCTTCTGGTTTATGTTGGTTCTTGTTTAGCCGTTAGTAAACGACATTATCAACAACCACTATTAATTTCTTTGATCAAGATACGAAACCACTGGACGAGTTACTTCTGTTAAGATAACAAAACCGGGAGATGAGAAGACACAAAAACGCATTAGCAGAAATCGTTTCGATTAAACGAAAACTAATTGACAGGCAGAAACACACTTTATATTTAATTTACTTATTCTCTGTTAAGTGAAAAAAATAGTGCTTCTTCACCTCTCCCTCTCCAAAATCGCATTCTTTTACAATGGAAAATTAAAGCGTTCTTCTAACCTAAGTAAGTGTTTTCCATTGTAAAAAAAAAAAAAAAAAAACGAAGCGAGAAAATAGGTGACATTTCTTTCGGAAACGAAAAGAACGCTCATCTTCGTGATGGAAGTTCCCCAACTTTCGTAGAAGGCGAAAACGATCCGATCTACGGGCCCTTCCTCCTCATACCTTACGCAAATATCGACTTCGGGACCGCATCGATGACGAAAGCTCTCTCGTCCGAATCGAAAGGTCACACGGATTCCTCCCCTACTTCTGGGACTTTGGGCGGATTTCCATGTTTTTTTAAGGTAGAGGATGGGGGATTGAGTCCCGCCGCCAGAGACGAAAGAGTCGCGTCGCTTGGAAACGCGACGCGCGACCCGCCGGAAACAGTGCCGACGGGAGAAATAAGTGGTCCAAGATTGAAATAAGCCGAGTGTTCGATAATAGAGTTATTAAAAGCAGGTATTAGTCGTCATTTCTTCACGCACCGAAAACTTTTATTAATGGGCCGTCTCTCGTTAGTCTCGGACCGGAAGACGGCCGCCGACCCTGACGGAATTTTCCCACAAATTAATGCAGAGGGGTGTGAAATTATTAACGCGCGCCAACCGTAATTAGCACCGATTTCCGTCTCGTCCGACGACCGACCGCTTGCGCGCGCCGTTCGAACCTTTCGCGGCCATCGGACACCGTCCACCGCCCTCCTCTCGAAGACATTTCTCGTCGAATGACGTTCTTTCCGATCCTTCAGAATTTTGGTTCCGCTGCCCGATGGTCTTCCGCTTAAATATTTTGGCGCGTGGTTCGGCCGACCCCCGCAAAGCCAGTCGTCTAGTCCGACCGAGACGATGCGTTGTCGCGAAAGAAACCGGAAAAGTTCGTGCCTATTTCCAAGATAAAGTAGGGGAAGAAAGGGAAGAACCGTCCGAACCGGCCGCGTCTTCCCCAAATCGTCGCGTAACGTTCCTGTCGAGCGCGAATTTTGTGAAGACCACTTAAATGGAAGGAGTAACGTCGTCGAAAAGTAATTTGAATAAGTGGAGCGACGATCGATGACTTAAAAATAGGAAAGAGAAGGGGTAATAGCCCGACCAAGAGGGGGGGATGTTTCTGGTCGGGCCGAGCGACGATGGCGACGTCGCATTCTTCGGCGTTCCGCACCGGTCGCCATCTATTTATAACAGCGGCCGCAAACGGGAGTAAAGGCGAAAACGCGACGAAAATTCGGAGGAGAAGGCGTGGGCGGGAAGAAGCGAAGCAGGCGATCGGGTACGAAACTAATTAGAGCGTGTTCGGACGCGCGAACCATTAATACGCGATGAGTCAGACGACGGCGGAGAAGGGTGCCGAAACGCAACAATCCATTTCGCTCCCAAATTAGGTCGACTTCCGTCCGCCACCGAATGACTAACACCGAAATAATAAACAAGAAGACGGACGTCGGATGGAGAAACGCTCGCGCTAAATTTGGCTCTCTCTTCCCAGCGCCACCTTTACCTCCCGACCGGAACCGGAAGAGCGAGCTCCCTCTATCCGGAAGTCTGATTGGAAGCCGAACCCACCGAACTTTTACTTTCGCGCCGCTAACACCAGCGCAATTCTAACTTTCGTCTCGCTGCAGCGTTCTTGTTGACTTCGTCGCCGCGCTTTGACTCGCGCTTCTGTTGATTCGTGCGCCTTTATTCTTTTTAGAGCGTTTCTATCGATCTTTGAACATTGTCATTCGACCGACGACCGAAACGCTCGACGTTGGTCGCAGCCGAACGACATCCAAAGACGATGGTAACTAAGACCCTTTCGGGTTCGGAAGAGTACTTCTTTCTCCTCTGGAGGCGCGTACTTCCACGCGCTCGGCGCGACGCCGCGGAAGCGCCGAGAAGAGAAAGGGCGGCGACGGAAGTCGGACTATAGAGTCCGACGGGTAAGGGCGGGAACCAACGCAGTGTCAACGTTTCTCCATCTTTCTAGCATCGTCCCCTACTTCCATCTTCGGTCTGTCGACGTGGGTCGCGTTCCGGACGGCGCGTCGCATCGTATCTCCATTCTCCAGAGAATGGAGATACGATCCACGACCCGATCCACGCACGTGTTTGTCTAGGTAATCGGGTACGAAGCGGATGGGTTACTAGCATCGGCGATCTGAGACGCGCGAGTCGACGGGAAGAGACGGGGAAAGGTACTCACCTGTTTGAACTGTTCTTCGTAGGTGTATTTCTGATGATCCTGCGAATCTCTGACGGTGGACGGAGACAGGCACAGGGAGGCGGCCGACGGAGCGAGGGCGGCGCCCGCGGCCGACGGGTAGCCGGGAGGAAGGTGGTTGGCCCTCTGTTGGTCTCGCGCGGGTAACAGGTAGCCTGTGGGCGAGAGGGAAGGCGAGGAAGCCGCGCTGCCTCCCGCGCTGCCCATGCCTGCGGCCGCCTGTCTGTGGATGGACGAGGCCGCTTCTCTCAATATCTGGTCGTTACGCGCTCTTATTTCCAGATCCGCTCTTTCCTCCAGGTCTCGCCGCTCGAATCGAGACAACAAATCGGGTTCTTCCATCTTGACTCGGGCCAGGCGAAGAGGGTCCGTCCCGTCGTCGTCGTAGTCGTACTCGGAATCGTTGAGCTCGTCATCGTCTGGATTGGACTGACGGAGAAATAAAAAATAAAGTCTTTATTTCACGGCCATCTTTCAATCTCCCTTTTCTTAACCTACTCCACTAACTTTCGCGGGCGCCAAACTTCCGTTTAAGCCGTCAGGTGATATACTTTTCATTTCCCAATCGCGCAAAATAGGTTACTCACAGTTGTCGCTTCGAGAGCAAAGCGTCGGCGTGGGTCTCGCGCGCGCGCCAGCGGGACGACGACGAAATAATCGAATCGAAATTTGTTTAAAACGCCTGGAGGTAACGGGTCGCGAGAAAGGCGTAAACCGCCGGACGGGTGTAAGGCTTTAAACGGACAGGAGCGTAACCATGCGGCACCCGACCGAAGAAGGATCTGGAGTTGGAAAATAAAAGAAATGCCTTTTGGAGAACAGCGGAAGAAGCGCTTCCCCGGCAATTGATGAAAGGGAAAGGTTCTTCCGTTAGGGAAGAAAACCTGAAGACAATGGTCGCGCTTCGGGCGAGAAGAGAGACGTCGGTCCGACTACCGTAGCCAACGTATCGGTGCACGAGTCGAGGGGGGGGTCGAAAGTCGAGCGCGAGTAGAACTTTAACGAGGCGTAGAAGTAAATTCGTTAGGGCCGTCGACGGACGAGCCGATAGAAAGCGGCGGACGGTAAGAAAGATCAGATTCGATTAAGGGACGAACCGAACGATTAACGAAATTAATAGCGGGCGAGTCGATTACGAAGCGATTAAGACGTTTAATTGTTTGATGAAATTAACGACGGGCGCGCGTTTAGGACGGCCGAGGGTTAATACCCGACGAAGACGAGAGGGGAAATTAGGATTTTTAGCCTCTCGCATCGTTCGTTAACTAGTCTTCGACGGAAATTACGTCGGGCGCGAGAAAGTAATCCGTCGACCGAGCGCCGATCGGCGGACTGGCCCTTCGCTTCCCCCGGGGGCGGCGGAGCGCGCCAAATAATTCCGACGAAGGAAAGTAGGCGGTGTCGTCCGTCTGAAGATCTGTCCACGCGTCGACGGTCGAGCGGCTTTCGATCCGCTTCCGATCCGTCGGTCGGTCGGACGAATTGTCAACGTTCGACTGAATTTCGTACGTCGGTCGACGGTTTCCAACGAAACCGGTTTGAGACGGCGGATAATATTCGAAACGCGAGTAAAAGTAAACGCCGAAGGTCGACGGAAAGTGATTTAACCCGATTTCGCCTGCCGATCGTCCGTCCTATCGCAACCTGAAAAATTTATCCATAGGCAAGATGAAAACGCCCGCAGGAATGAGTTTGGCGCTGTTTTTCCCGATCTGATAACCAGAAGAAGAGGTAAATCGTCAAAAGGAATGGTCCAAATTTCCGGGACAATCATAAACTACTTTCCGTCTTTCTTTAATTAAATTTAATCTCGCTCTAATGAAAATCCAATTGGTCATTCAATTCGATCGAAGGGGTTGCTTATTTAAAAATTATAGGACGAACAGAAAAGTTCGTTATTCCGCTCCTCTATGAACGCATTAGATAAAAGATATAAAATAGAAAACGTTCATAAATATAAACGAAGGTTAAACGAATTATATAAAAATACAAACTACTACTCCACTACCTAGGGGCTTTAGTTTTTTCGAGTGTTTGTAACACTTTCGATAGTTTACGTCCTATTTTACGGTTCGTTCTCTTGTATTTGGTTTATTTACAGTTTCTAATTTTTATACGGTCACGAAGTCGCCTTCCCTTTGTCACCATCTCTTTCCGTCGACCGCGAACGACGGTTTGACTTATCCGTTAAGCCGGTTTCAAACAGCAATATAAAATGAATAGCGATTTGTATTTTCTAGCGAAAAGCAGAAGTAAAATGCTGCTACAAATATAAAAGCCAAGTTTACCGTAGCACAATACTCGCGAGGCGTTCGTTATAAGGAAAAAGTACTTAAATGACACGGTGATTCATCGAAGAACTCTTAAAACGTAAATCGTTAATACTGATATTTTTAACATTATTAATATTATATCCGAGTCGAAAGAAACATTTTGCTGTTCATTATTCTTCATTTGAAGAGAGATATCCTACACTACATAACATAATTAGTTCTATTTATATTTTAATAATAATAATAAGAGAAATAATGAATTTACTGTCCATTTCATTATTTCTGTTACATCCATTCATAATTTTCGCTGTAATTTTTTGTTTCTGTACTCGTATTTTGGTATAATTTTTGCCAAAGAGAACGTCGTTAGAATATTCCCATTAACTTTTCTATGTCTTCGGCAGGTTTCTTATTTAATAATAGTCGTTAATCCGTGATGATTTGAACAAACAACGATCGAGTGACTGATTCTGAAATTAATTTTTCTCTCTCCACCTGGACGAAACTATATTTCAGTCGCTTATCGTTGCGGTTATAACAATTTTATTTATTTTCTCAAAGGACGGAATGGCAAAGCCTCTTCGGTTTTGAAAAAAGCGAGAGCGACTTTATTGAATAAATTCTCATCGCATGGCCAAAGTCGCCGGAAGTTGCGATAGCCAGAGCGACAAATTAATAGCCGTCGTGGCAATTTTCTTTTCGTTTCTCGCAAATCGCTTGCTACGTGAAACTCCCTTAATCGTTGTCGGAGACCGAAAACTCGTGCCGTTCTGGAGGTGCCAATCGTCTCTGCAAAGAAATGCCATCGACGTCGACGCCTATCGAGTTTATAAATATCTGTTGCGGCCAACGCCGTCCGGTCCGATCGTCTTTTAAGGCGCGAAGATCGTATTTCGTCGATGCATAACTTAATTTCGCAGATGCGAACGATTAACTTTAGCCTTCTCCTAACGCGCAAACGACGATCGATTTTAGGAGAATCCCGTTCTTCTCGGAATTAATAACGATGAGACGGATCGCCGGCGATTCCGAACCGTAAAATTATTGTAAATTACACCTCTTCCTCGATACGGGTTGCCGATTTCTCCGGATTAACACTAGTTCTTTTCTTGCGTAGTTTGCATTCTTCCACTTATTATCGGTAAGAAAATCGTAATCACTCCCGACATCACCATTCCATTTTAGTATTGTAATCGCAGCGGATTAAATCGACCGATAAAAACACTATAGCCGTATCTGAGTTATTAACTCCAATCTCTTGTTAATCGTAATTCGGCATCACCACGTTTCCAGTATTTTAAAAAAAGTCAAAACAAAACGAACTTCAAATCCTTGTACAAAATACTGGCGGATAAATATGTAGGTTCATCGAGAGAAGATTGTTAGGCAATCGATTATACACCAGGACCAACACACGATGCACCATTTATGCAAAGTTCTTTTGAACTTTCTTCATTGTCGATACTTAATCTCTCTGTCTCTTGGTCTTTTTCGTGATTATAATTCGTTAAAACATGATGGATTTATTTTATTCTGTCAGAAAGACGTCGTCGCGTTTAAGAGAGACGAACACGTTTTAAAACGAACACCTAATAAAACGTTTAATACGTAACAATTTGACGTTATTAATTTCGTACGACGAAATGAAGGCACGCTCTAACCGCCCATTAAATATTGAAAATCGTGCAAAGTAGATATTCACTTTGCCTTTCTACATCGTTGTCGAAGTAACACGTTAAGAACGCCGTAACGTCTTTTTATTTCTATTCTTTTACTTGGCTTGGTGATCGTTCGTAACTTCTCTTCGAACAATCGTCATCCCCAATGGCGCGTTATCCTATGGACAAAAAGGGAAATTGCCTGGGGCTCCCCTAGCAAGGGGTCCCAAACTAATCTCTTGTAAGAAAATATTTTCCCAAAAAAATTTCCCCTCAGAAAAATGTCTGAATTCAACACTGTACAGTACAAAAAGCCCCCTAATTCGAATTCGTCTGGGTCCCGTGAAAGCTATAATGCGGCACTGGTCATCCCCTAACGAACGGGCTGAGTTTCCACATTTTACTAAATCCGTCAGTTTTCGAACTTAAACGTTTACTTCGATTTATTCTGGTGAAAGCTCGGACTCGAATTTTAAAAAATCTTTATTTAAATCTATTCTTTCTTAGGCGTAATAATAATAATTTTTAATTTATTATTATTAAAAATTCTACAAATTGTTTTCTTTCCGGCAATTTTTAACTCAGCACGAACATATTGTAATTGTTTAAGTTATAGATAATACATTTTTATTCCCCTAATACAAAATCTTATCAAGTAGTTAGGTCAGAGCCTAATCAACTGATAAGATTCGTTGGTGTCATAAACAAAGTAAAAACTACACCAGACTACTGTACAGCTATAAGGAACCATATAAATGTATTGAGGAGTTTAAATTAAGTGGGTGAAATAATAATACGGGAGATATGAACCGGGTTCTATACGGATTACGAACAATTTAAGATATCGCATCGTATTTAAATATTAATTAGCGTTTCTCTTTATTACGACTGAGACATTAAATTCTATAACTTATATAATGAAAACAGGTGTTTGTATCCGAATACAGGTTAACGATGTCCGCCCAATATCTTTCAATGAAGAACTTTTTCGTCAAGCTTTGGGTCGAATATAAACCTCCAAACTGTTCGTATATGAAAATTTTGGTATTCGACTTTACCCAAAATAAAGCGAAGAAACAGACTCAACAGAAAAAGTCATAAGCAGCAGACAGAATAAGAAATGCTTAATTAGTTTAGTTTAGTGTATTACCACGTGGCAAAAGCCCCCAAATATCCCCCACTATTCAGTAGTCCCCCAAAAAACAGTACACGGAAGAAAGATATAAGACAAGCATTAACAAACTAAAAGAAAGCAACTTCCGACTAAATCACAATTAAATGAAGACGATTGAAGAATTAACTCTAAATCTTAATATTATTTAAACATTTTAGCCAACAGAAAGGTCCTTCTAGTTAATTTACTAAATCTCTTGAAGTTATCAAAGTTTTGATAATTATTTATTTATCTTATATAGATATATACAATAGGAAATGTCTATGACAATGATCTTCTCTCCACATTAACAATAAAAGCCAAACAAATCTTTCAACCAATGTATTATTTATAATATTAAAGCAGATTTATGTTTGTTTTCGCTTTTAGTTTTGTTTATAGGTTACCTAAAAGACACATTAGCTATGGAAACAAATTGGCATATATGTTTATATATGTACTGTACAGTACAATACTTTACAGCACATGTCAATTGGAAATGCATGTATTGTATATATATATGAATAAAGATATGTATTTATTCCAATTATTATTCGAATCAAATATTATCTCTGTCGATGTTTAGCCCATTTATATATTATATTGTTTCGAAATAAAGAGTGATAGTTCTATCGTGCGTAAATATTATTATCGAATATTTTATTACATAGTTTATAATAAATTGTTATCGTAAATACATTTGTTAACATAGAAATTTTTTAGTCTGTGACATTTTTAACCCAATACATGATAATAAAAATACATAAAATACTTACAATTAAGTAAAGAATATTCTAAAAATGATTGAGACCATTCGATCGTGCCCTTTATACTAACAATTAATAAAGTTTTTATAACGATAAATGATTTACAGCACCGAATATAATAGATTTGTTTGAATGATTGGTCAGTATCCGATTTTTAAAAGTCCGTAAGCTTGTCCGTCCAACCGAGGATAATATCACGTCTTTAGAAAACTTTGCCCGACATCTTTCGGAAAGTTTCGACGTTCTCAAGTTTTACTTCTCCTTTATATATTGTATAAGCGATTGATAATAGTTGTTTTAATATAAGCTTATTTTTTCATAGTGATATAAAGAGCCGAACTTCTGTACATTGTCGCATGTATATTTCAAATATTGGCGAGTAAATCTGAATAAAACCGCCCGGAATACGAAGTTCACATTTATCGACTGATTTTTCTCATATACAGTATATCAGCGCCGCAGGATTATTTATTGTTCGTTAAAGGTAAGTTAAACCCATTAGCCTGTCTGTAATAATCCGCAAATGCATTATCGAGTTTCCAATCGTCGAAAACATATTTATTGTTATGCTAGATTTAAAAACCGAGATCGATTATTTGCTATTTTTTGAAAAAAACATTAATTGGCATTATTTTTTTACATTGTCTGATTACCACGACTTTTCGCCAATTTTTTTTTATTATAATAACTTTTTCTGTAGTTACCAATTGTATTCCTTATTATTTTGTTATTATTAATTTATTTATTAATGAATGAAAATGTCGAAGTACGGAAGAAACGAATTAGCTAATCGAATCCCTCATCTATCAGTGACGTTTCCGTTCGATGATTCGAAAAACTAGGGATCAGAAGGGAGATAACGCGACTTTTTCAACAGTATTCGAGTCTTTCGATCTTAACGATGTGTTACTTAAAAAACATCAGTCGAGACATTAATCGGTTATACGTAAATTTATTTAAACTAATCACTCCGGTGCCGTCTAAACTAGGATCCTATCAATCTATACGCACTAAATTGCCGAAAAATGACCGTTTCTAGGAGCGAGACAAGTTTAAATGTCCATTTATCAAATTATAGATGTAATGCTGTCCGCACGTTGTCAACAAATATTTTCGAAAATTCGATATTATCAAATTAAAACTTTTTCGAAAAAAATTGGTTACGTTAACGTTATAATATTACGTTAAGTGTAACGAGGTTCGCGTGTGATGTAACTTTCTGTATTAATTTGCGAATTCTGTTTTTGCAGATTTACCGAGAGTTATCTCCGACAAGTGGAAATAACTCCTTTGGTAATTTTGTTCAAAAATTGTTCTTGCCGTATTTAAACGGAAGAATCTATGAAATACAAGCGAAAATAGTTGTCTCAATCTGCGATAACATTTCCAAGTGATTCCCGATCCCTCCGCTACGCGAAGAACTTAAAAACTAAAATATGAGACGACCAAAAAGTACTAAATTAGAAATAAAACTAAAAATTCGGTATGTATCCCATATTACGCAACAATTATGAAGTTAGTAAAATGCTAATTGTGCGAAATTTGTAGTGGACGCGAGTCTTAAGGACGTGGATTACGTAAGCTTCAGAAAAAAGCCGTAAATTTCCGGT
The DNA here is from genome assembly GCF_030686945.1 of Centruroides vittatus. NCBI lineage: Eukaryota > Metazoa > Arthropoda > Arachnida > Scorpiones > Buthidae > Centruroides > Centruroides vittatus. The sequence goes on along the minus strand of NW_027122209.1, from coordinate 1,901,417 downwards.
CCTGATAAAAACCGTTCTAAAGTAGAGGTCCAAATTTTTTCTAATTCGCGTACCCCTTTTCATGGAGATGTAAAATTTCATGTCTCTAAGCGTCTAAAAATTGAAAACAGTGAAGAATGTTATCAAACGGTTCCAGGCTGTTGTTCCATAATGGTTGATTTTTAAATATTAACTCAAAATATAAAATATTACGACCCTTACAATGGATAATAGAGACGCGAAGTCAGTTGCTAGAGAAGAAACAAATGTAAGGTTCGCTTTAATAAAAGTACACCATTTAATAAAATATTAAATTGAATTTAAGAGATTTGGGTTTAAAAAATTATAAATAGCTTAAGCATAAACTCCTTTTAAGTGAAAAGAGGACTATTTTTTGCATACTCCCCTGGGATACGCACACCCCAAGTTGGGAAACTACGCTGTAGACAACCCGACGTTCCCCCTTTAACTGGATTTCCGACAGAAAAAAAGTGAAACGGTCTTCCAGCACGGAAGAAATTCGTTAAAATCGACGACGATAAACGTGTCGGGTGAAAACATTAACTAAATACGACGACGAAGGATTTCAATTCTCTTATTCCTATTACACACAGAAAGTCTGGCGAAGAATGGTCTCGTTTGACAGGTTTAATTCGTTGTCTGTTCATAGACTAATTCCGTACTGCGTAATACAACTCGTCAATTAAATTTAAAAAACAAACTGAATTTTTATAATAATGAAATTAATTGTCGAGAGCCACTTACGCCATCGCGTCGATAACCAAAAGCTCGCCATTGGACCATCTGCTCCGTTATATCGCCGATGTTAAATCCGGACAAGGCGAAATAACGAAGTGGATCGATAAGAACGACGAACCTCCAGGCGTTTCTCTAAAAGCCATAGAATTATTACGAATGGAATAGCGAATTATTCGCGCATAAACATAACCATGGGGTAAGATTACACTTTTTTTTTTTTTTTCTAAATATTCGACAGCCGGATCCTTCGATGTGATTAAGATTGAATGCGGAGGGAGCGCGCACTTGTAAAACGAAGTGTTAGAAGTAAGACAAAAACACGAAAAACCTACAATTACGCGTAATTTATCAGTCAACTTGTAATTGCCAGCGCCAAAGCATTATATTATTATTTTTTTGAAAAATAATTTAATCCGAGGATGCGGCATTGAAGTCAATCTTATCGCATCCTTTCGAAGGTAATTTTGTACTGTTGTATTTAAATCGACAGGAAAATAATACGCGACATATAAAAAAAATCCATAAAATTAAGAATAAATTTATGGTCGGCGCAATAGTTAAGTGACAAAGGGAACGTAGGCCCGCCCCTTTCCACCGCCCTTAAACAAAGAGGCGAGAAAAACAACGTAACCGCATATTAAGCTTACAATTAAAAACGGATTTTGACAGTAAACGATCAAAAAAAGAGAAAGAAATAAAGCGTAACGATGGAAAAAGTAAAACCAGGATTATCGCTAGAGAAATTTGGAACCAGCCAGAAAAGAGCGGGTTTACCTAGACGCAAAGTTAGTGGGGGAAGAGAATTCGCGCGCCGAAAATAAATCGTTAAGCATTTAAGGGCAGAGAGTTTGTTCTTTGTAGGGAAATGGACCGACCGAATGCCCGTTACGACAATGGGAGAATCGGTGCGCGTAAGGAACGCGTCTTTAGCGACGCTAGAAACATTCTGTCGTGATTCTGCGAAAATAAATGTCTCTCTTCTTATAAATGGTCGTAATGAACACTGTGTGTGCAGTAAATCATCGTAATTTATTTTGAAAATAAATCATTCTTTTCTAGCAGAATTTACATGATGTGAAGCAGGAAATCATTAATAATCTATAGCCTATACATTATCCCACAGTGGGACACGCCCGTACAAGTAGATTTCTCGGTGACTTTTTAACGCACAAGTTCTGCTCGTTCGACCTAATTTATCAACCGAAATCAATTAAAATCTGCAGACACCCAAAACTTTACCACTCCAACTATTAATATCCTGTCATCATCGCAGTCGCCAAGGTTTAGTAGGACGAATAATCAATGCCAACTACATCCATGTAATTAAGTAGCTCCGCGATTTATAGGAGGAATAAGACTGGGCTATATTAATCTCTAGTCGCTTAAAACTGATGACGAAAATACATAATCACGATAGATCCTATTTTATACGTCTTCTCTGACAGTTTTCCGAACTCGGAAGTATCGGCAACTTACTCTTCGCATTAATTCACCGCCTTTCCTACGCGCTCTTTAAACGTTTTTAATCGCGTCCATTTATTTAGCGCCCGCTCCATTAATAAAAATTCCCGGGCCAAAGAAAGGTCGCCTCTTCCTCCCGTCGCTCGGCAGGCGGCGACGTTGGGTCGAGGTAGCTTCGGACCCGATAACGGTTATTTTTATTGCCCAAATAAAACCGCTCCCCGGATGAATGGCGCGCGACGCCGGACGATAAATGCCAGATAAGAATCTAGATTTAAAACCAGATGCGTCTTCCCACGCGTGGCGGAAGCCGCCACGCGACGACCCCAGGCGTCACCCAATTACCGACGCGCGCCACTTTAGTGCGATTAGAGGTAAGCCGCGTTTCGTCGGAATTCCGCTCCGACGTCGGCCGTCGTTTATGTATTCCGACTTGGTTCCTTCGGAAGCGTCCAAAAAATAAATAAATTAGAGAGTGGTGAAGCCGCCGAAACACGAGGAAAAGCCGGAGACGGAGACGACGTCGGGCCGTTTCCGTCCTGCCGGCCGCACTAATTACCTACCGCGTCGGTACCTCGGCGGTCGTCGCTAATCGTCGCGTGCCGTTTCTCTCCCCCGACTCGACCGGCGCGGCGAGAGGGACGGCCGGCGTCGATTTTCACCCGTCCCGTTATCACCGTGGCGGACGCTTCCGACTATTTTTCGGCCGGGAACGAGAAGGGAGCGACGCGTCCGACGTTACGTCGTATCTCGCCTTTCGATAAATTACCGGGCGGGAGAGCGGGAGTCGCCACCGTCGATCCCCCCGACGCTCCCCGCGCCGCCACTAGATTTATGCGCGTCGGTGGCCGGCGCTAATTTACGGCGCTTCCATTAAGCGAGCGCGCCGGGCGACGCTCGTTTATTCGGAACAGAATTAAAAGTTACCTTCGGACGCGGACCGTTAACGACCTCCACGGATAAAGTTCCTTGGCAAATTTTAATCGCGCTTCGGACGAAATTTACGCGCTTCTCCTCCTGACGTCCTCCTCCTTTTTTCTTAATTAAAGGCCGCTTCCTCCCCGATCCCGACTCGTCCCCCCGATCCGGAGAAAATACTCGGACGACCAACGATTTGGAGTATTCTTAGACTGGGACGAATAAACTAGGGACTCTCTTTGTTCCCAAAGGGACGATCGCAGCTTCAAATACCACTCCAGACGGATAAATTACCAGAAGAAGCAGGTAACGTGTACCGACTAATCGGACTTTCGCGGGTGGCAGAATACCCGCGTCGTAACGTCACGAGAACGCCTTTCTCGTAACTTTCTTAAAAATAGGTTACTTTGGATAAAGAAAAACAAAGGGTCCTCTCGGAGTAAAAACGTTCGTTTTAAAATATCTCTCATTCTCTTCGTTTACCGATCTATAAGCGGCGACTTTCTATTTGCCAATTAAAATGGCGGAGGAACGAATGAAGGAGGAACAAATACTCACTTTTTATTTATCAAATACGAGTGAAATGCGTTCAAACAAAGGGAAAGGCTCGCATCTTCACTTTTTCCGTCTCTTTCAAAACGAAAACGGCCAAACTTTGGAAAATACGTGATTCGAAATGACCATTAAACAGCATCAAGCCATCCAAAGAAATTACGGTAATTGGGCGATGATTAAACTTCAAAATACTTTGTCTTAGAAAATTTATCCCAAAAAAATCCTATAAGAATATTATCGTTCGGGTGTGATCTTTTTATATTCCCATAAAAGATTCTGTGACTGAAATAGTATGGCGATTATCCCGATCTTCTCCGGTAAACTTATGGGAACGATTAAAGACTTTAGGTAAAGTAATTTGATGTAATTCGTGTAATTGCTAACACTGAGAAACAGTAGTATAGTCTGTCGGACGCGACCGTACGCGGAAAAATACTATCGATGTGGCTCCCTGCTTATTTATTGAGTGCACAGAGCGAATTCCCCGAATTATTTAAAATCGTATATTGTAAATATTAATGGGAACAAAAGTCGTTACGACTTTTTTGTTAATGGAACACGGGATATCGAAGACGTAAATCCGTTCGACCGTAAATCGATGTGACCGAAACAAAGTGACGTATACAAAGTATTTAATATCGCGTATCGATCAAATTCGAACGCGATCCGAACGGATCGATGGTGGAAGTAAATCGCCAGTCAAATTTACCGCAGCCATCCATCGATCAATGGTAGATTTACATCCCGAAATATTCGCCCACTATTGGCGTTAAGTAAACGCAATTCGCGTCATTTTCGCCGTCCCCGTCCCCGCGTGATGACATTAAGCGTCGAGTCTATTCCTCCTAAACTACGTCCGACCTCGTTAGTCCACACCGGCTACGCCTATTACAACAAAACAGTAAATTAGATTACGACAGATTACGTAGTGTCAATTTAGCGTAATAAATATATGGTATTTTCAGTTTTGATAATATTTTAATAATAAGCGGGTATAATTTTGATAATAATATTGCAACGCGCAGCTAATTGTCAATGATTTTTTACAAAACAATACAAATCTTAGTCGACACACACACGCATCAAAAAATACACAAACTTATACAAACAAACAGAGCATAGAGAGGGAAAGTAAGGGGTTTTTCCCCGGGGTCGGAGAAAACTTAAGTTTCTTCAGTGGTTTCTACCCTATAAATTAATGTTATTTTAAACACTAACAAAAATGAAAATCTTTAAGACTTCTACTTATTAATAAAGAAACATTCTACATATTTTATTTGTGCAAAAAAAGGCAAAAGGGACCCCATCAACTCCCGAGCCCCAATTCCAAGCTATCGATGGCCCGGCAGACGTAGCTATAGACGACAGGTGAATACCGTCTTTCGGGTATTGCATACCAATCATAAACAGATATTTTGTTGTAAATTATACGTTTAGTTTGTATAAAGAGTACGTAATTAAATCTTTGCGTCAGAATCTATTGTTTACAGATTCGTTGACCGTTCTGTGATTATTTATTTCGGGTAAAGTCGAATTCCAAATTTTTGTACTACAATCGACGAGTGAGCTTTATTCGAATTTGAACTTAAACCGGGCGTTAGTGTTATAAAATTTTTTCGCTTCTCGTATTAATATAAGAATTGTATTTTCGAATACTTTCTGAAAATTAATATATAAAAATTAGGAAGAAAAAGTTGAAAAGTGAATATGTCACCGAAAGACTTTAAAATTTCTTATGTCGGCTTCGCCGGACTCTCGCACTTCATGCAAACGACGGCACGAGCTTTCGGGCCTTCCCTCCTTGTCAACGCTGACGTAATTACGGATACAAAATCTTTCGAAACCGAAAACGAGTGCACCGCTCACCATACGAAGCGAAATAATTTCGTCGTGGACAAACTTTCCTTAACTCTTTCACTCGTCAACATACAAAAATAAAAGAGGCCGCGTGGCTTGGTATAAAACACGCTCTTTTATTTGCCGTTAGACGACAGTTACGTCACATCGGTTGTTCGAGTAACTTTCTTCCTAGCTATAGGTCGAGATACGGGAATGATTTAGTCTCTGACTATGAACAGAACAAGTTGGGAGAAAAGTCGAGCGCGTATAAACGCCTGGAAAATAAACTAAACCGGAGTTAAGAAAAATACCGTGTAATAAAGGTGTAATTAACGATGTTTAACGATTACTTTTCTTCCAATTCATCGTCTTTTGTTTCAGAAACATCCAATCTACACCCGACACCTCGTTAAGTCCGATTCGACTCGACGAGGATTTTCCAGCCGCGATCGATAGCTACGGTTTTGGAATCGCCGGAAGTCGTCGCCGATCGCCTCGCGCGAGAATCGGACCGGAAAGCCGGACTGGACGTTTCGTAGGTCGGAGGGGAAAGGTGACGGGGCGGGACCCGGAAACGGGCGACGGCGGCGCCACCTCCGTTCGTCCAACCGTCGGGTTTAAACGGGAATAATTCGGACGGTTTGGCGTTGGCGCGGTATCGATTTTGTCGACGTCACGCGCCAAATGGATTTCCTTTTATATTTAAATTAAAAATAAATGGCACGGTTACCGATTATATAGCTAATTACTCGGCAATTGTTTTTCGTTGCCAGGACGACAGTTTTGTTCCTTCAAACAAATTAACGTAAACGTACGTCCCTTCGTTAAATTTTAAAACGTCCGAAACCGTAAAACTTTACTGCCAGATCGAAAACGGAGTCCGTTTTCGGAAACGGATTCCTTCCGACCCCCTTCGTGCATTCTTCGCGATTAGACGTGTGGAGAGAGACGAGAGAGAGAGAGAGAGATTTGCGTTAGGGGGAAAGGGACGAGGGCGATCGGGCCACACGTCAATCCGAAAATATTGTAGGAAGTCGCTGGTCCGATTTTTAAAAAAATGAAATTAATTTGGCGCGTTTATAGGGAACGCGTAAAACGACGAGGGGATCGTCGATCGTTCTTTTTCTCTTTAATAATGAAAGTTAATCTTCGTTTGTCGTGACACCGAATCGGCGGAGCGATACTCGTTTCGTTTCAGAATTTACTCGTCGTAACCAAGCAACGTAATATATAAATACGGCCTCATTTACAGCACCGCCTATCTAATGTCCGTAATTAAGGCGAATTATTTAACAGAGACGGCGGCCCGACTACGCTTTCCTATATGGAGCGCGTACCGCCGCGCCGGTAACGACCGACGTCGCCGACCGGTCGCGCTCGTAACGATACGAACGTCGCCGCCGACGCCCCCCTTCGATCGCCCTTTATAATTAAAAATTTTTCCCGTCACCCCTCATCCGGCCTTCGGAAAACGTAGGGTCGGTGGGCGTGGAGGGTCCGCGGGTCCCGTCGGAAGAGGATAAAACGGAAATTAACAGGGAGTAATAAACGCTCGATACCCAGATAAAAACCGGAATAAAAGTGAAATTACTTCGATAAGAACGATAAATATCATAAAATTTTTCTCGGACTCCGGTTAATCGAGGTCGAAACACGGCACCCCGATAAAAATCCCCGACACCCCTCCGATTGGTGTTTCGATACAACTGAAAAAAATGATGAGCAAGAGGAGGGTGGGAGTGAGGCGTTGATTGGGGGAGGAGGACGGGTCGGGCGTCGAAAACAAAAGAGATTTGCAATAACGGTAATAAACGGAATTAGGGATCGGCGGGTGACGGAGGAGGACGGAAAGAGCGTCGTTTCCGATAAAATTTGTAACGAATGTAAATCGCGCGCGTTATTTATTCTACGGTCCGGCGTCGCGTGTTATGTTTCCGGATTTAACGATTGGCAGTCACGTGCGCTCTCCCTGCCTATGACGTCGCGTCTCAGTATCGAATTCAAAAGAGTCGTTTTAATCGTTAGTTCGACCGCCCATTCTTCTAACCCGTTTGATATGCAAATGGCGGTTGTCATTTTAGATTACAATTTACTCTTCCATTGTGCGCGCCGGACATAAAGTATTAGGCGTGGGAACGAAAGGAACAAAACAAAGAAAACGCCATTAATTTGGCCTCCGGGGTAGACGCTACCCGATGCAGGTGGCGAACGCTTATTTCGCGTTACGAGGAAAAGGGCGAAAAAAACGGATAAAGAGTTAAACGAAAGAGCAGGTGAAAAATTCGACGATTATTATTAAACAAAGGACCGTAAAATGGAAAAATAAAAAAACAGGTCAACGGTCTGCATTTGGACTATCGAATTATTCTTTTGCACTCGTTCCACCCACCATGGCGTCGCGTCGGAAACCGATGGGAGCTAAAACTTCGGGTAAAAGCCACGATTACAAACCGTTGATCCCAAACGACCACCTCCTTTAACCAAACCACTCGATTGGACTTTCGGAGACGGGAGGACGCTTCGTTCGAAAGACAGAGCCCGCCACCGACCGGGAGCCAACCGTTATTCCGCCCTTAGTTTCGGTGGACCGGAGTTACGGTAGCGCGTTTACCAGAAATGCGGGGTGCGAAACGGCACTCGTTTTCCGCGGATGGCTTTGCCGTCGTTCGGTTCCGGTAGCAAAACCCGGCGCCTTTCCATATCTTTCCGCGCTCGGACGGAAAATCCCGGAAAAACAATCCGGATCGGAACGGAACGGTAGAAGGGGACGAAAAAAACCGGTTTATTTCTTTCTTCGCTCATTTCTGCGGCTGGTAAATAATTTTATCGGAAGCCAACCGAGCGAGAAACTGGCTAAATAAATAGTTTTGCAAAAAATGAGATTAAAAGAAAAGGACTAAACGTGCGAAAAGTTACGGAGGAAAACCCCATAAGAAAGCAAAATTTATCTGCCGACGCCGGAAACGATACACTCCATCCCCCCTTTTCGGAAAGGAAAGTGGAATCGGATGTCTCGAACCACTTTTTCCGGCGGGGACGTCGTTTAACCGGAAAAGGCAATCCCGTAACATTTACGAAGCCCAGCGATTTTTTGTCGCGCGCCCAAAGTCCAACGACTTACGGGAAAACGTGTGCAGAGAGCGATTCCACACGGCTTCTTCGACCCCGCTTGAAAGTGGACCGGTGGAAATCTTCGAAAAGGAGTAGAAAGCGACGATTCTTTCCTTCCGTAGAAGGGAACTACCAGACGAGGATTCGAGCGACCACGCCGAGGGGTGGAACGTGTCGGGGGAAGAGACGATTTGGGAAAAGGGCGAAGGCGGGAGGAACGGACAATGATATTTAAAATTACGTTTGGAAATAATCGATTCGTTTTAATAAGTTTCGTGTTTACTCATTTATTCCGCATATAGTTATTACGGATAATCAATTAAGTGGGATAAAGCGATTCTTCATATTTAATTGAAATCGTCAAACTTAATTTAAAGACGTAAATCAATTTATTTACGAGAGATTTTCAGTCGAAATTCCGTAATTATTTATAAGAACTAGGCGTAGCCGGCTTCCCCGGTTTTAGTTAAAATTTTAATTGGCAATTCTTCTCCCGTTCCCGATCGATTTCCCTTTCCCCCCAAACAATTACGACTAAAAATCTCCTTTCGTCCGGCAAAAATTCTTAACCTTCGAACCGGTCGTCGTCGAAATTCCTAAACCCAGGCGTCGAAATCGTCTACTGATAATTACTCTAGTTCGTTTCCGGATTTCGATAATCCGCCCGATGACCACAAACGACATTCTCTCAGAGTTCTTCCATAAGACGGGAGCCGACAGCTTTCTTCCTCTCTGTCCCCATTAAATAAATTCGGAGAACGAAAGTCCCGTCGAAACATTCGAAAACTTTACCCGAAAATAATCGTCTGTCATCTGATGCCATGGCACCCTTTTGTAATCCAGACAATTAAAAAAACCAAAAAGTAAAAAAATACTGGTAAAAGTCTTTCACTAAATTAAAGAAACGTCCAAAAAACAATACTGCATCGACGAAAATTAGCGCCAAAATCCACACGCGCCGTTTAATTATTGCGTGTGAATTGTACGATTGTTGCATAGCCAAGCGATTCTTCTCACCTTCGTCCAGTACAGTAAATTTAATTGGACGAACGAGTTTCGTCGTCTATCGCCCACTCGGATCTTAATAGCTGAAGATGATACTTAAAAGTATTTGGATTCGAAACAGTTTCGTACTTTTTGGATCTTTTTCGCTCTTCCTCCATAACTCTTTTAACGCAACATTTTTATCGAAGTATATCGTATCCAACGAAATCTTAATAATTTTACGTTTACGATATTTTCGTTACGTATAGCGTTACGAAATACTTTTTAGTGGCAATTTATCGGGTTGCGAGGGGCGAAGAGAGAGGAGCGAGAGAGGCTCTACAGTCGAAACTTTCGTATTTACTCGTCCGAATATTTCGTCTCTACGAAAGGAAAGAGGTCGAGCGATGATCGGACGGAAGCATTATGGGAAAAGTAGCGGCCGCAGATGGGAACGGAAGGTCGTTGTTAAATAAGGAATGGCGTTTCGTCCGCAGAAAAAATGCCAACGGGTTACACTGAGTTATTTCTGGTTTGTTAAATACAAATGGAAATAAAGAGACAAATTACGCCAGATGAGCGGGAGACGTTAATCGGGTTTCTTCTCAAAAAATTTACAAAGATCGGATTCGAATTAAATCGTAGAATTGCTACCGATCGTTCTTAAACAGAGAGCAACTTCAACATCCATATTTTTAAACGTTGTTCAGACTACGTTTTCTGTTTTATGGGATTTCGCCTTCGGAATAGTTCCAAACGACCGTACTTCTAGCAGAAATTAATTCTTTAACTTACATTTAAGTAAAACGTAAACCTACGCAAAACGATACAAAAAATGCAACTTCTCTATCGATACAAAAGTCGAACCCGTAAATAAACTCTGGAAAAAAACTGACCTTGGTTTAACGTAGTAAAACAGCGCGTATTCGACTTAGCGCCGTTTCAAACGTAAACAAAGACTAGCGTACTCGTCTACCCATAAATCCGTTCGACGTCGTCCCGAGTTTATTTATTAATTACGCCAGAGCCGACGCCCGGATCGCTCCCGCGTACTTAACCGTACTTCGACGTTCCCCTCCGACCGTAATTTCCATCAAAGAACGGTACTTTCGTATCTGATATAACACGTATTAGTGTGATGTCACAACTGGTTGCGACGCGTCGAAGATATTCTCGGAACGAAATTAATAAAATGTTACAAAATCTAATTATTTACGAACGACTTCACAAACTTATAATTGACGCCGATAAAACCGGTTTGAACGTTTTGCCAACGAAAACAAAGCGACGTATCCAACAAGTTCGATTATACGTAGAAGTCGAATAAACAGAACAATAAAACCAAAATATCTTCATCCGTATATAGAAGAACTTTAACCCGATCCACTGGTATTCATCAACCGTTAAGACTCTGACATCATTCGTTGATGTGATAAACAAAGCGAAAAACACTCAACAATTAAAAGAGAATCGCATAAATCTATTGAGGAGACAAAATTAAATGGGAGAAACAAAATGCACCGGGTTACGTTCTACATGGATGACGAATAACGAAAAAAACTTTAATACGTCGTATTTAAATATCAAGCGTTTAACTTGGGTTCGACCCTATTACGGACCAAATTAAATTCTATAAATGAATTTGGTCCGTGTTCGTGTCTGAATACCGTTACCGAACGTTCTCGAAATACCTTCCTATTATATAACAACCAATAATTTTTTCATCCAACTTTTAGTCCAAGATAAATCTTCGAAATGTAAATTTAAGTTTGGCATTCGACTTTTACCCGAAATAAAGCAAATAAATAATCAGGAGCACTCGAAAAAACCCACAAGCAACGGAGCCGAGAAGACTTAATTACGTACTCTTTATAATATTACATAAAAATTACTGTACTTTCACTTGTATAAAAGTTATGATTTTCAACATTTTCATGCTTTGATAAAAATTTATTTTAACACTATTAAATCTACAGATTATTTATGTCGATTTATATAAACCTACATTTGTATTTATTCGTTGTTGTTCTCAATAACGTTGATTATTGAGGAGGATCCGCAAAATTTATCGATAGAAAAAATAAGAGAAGCCGTACTGATTTTGCAGTTATTTTTACAAAAGTTTAGCCGAAAGGTCTTCGGGATGTCGGAAGATGAAACGAATATCGCAACCTGTAATTTTCTTCCAGTATAATTTGATATGCATTGGTGTAGTCTTCTCGAGTAATAAACAAACGTTATATGCAAGTATAAACGCAATTTCTATTTTATAACAACATAAATATATACAGATCATCGTTCTAAGACAGGGAACTATTAGAGTACTTTTTTAAATTTTAATTATATAGACACCAGTATACTTGACACGGTCCAAATTGGAAACCACCGGTTTACCGGATGCTCCAGACACTAGCCACGCTATGTAATTAGCACTCATATATAAATGTGTGCGTGTCTTTGTCAATAACTTCGTATTTGTTTAATTTTTCCGAATAGTACCGCACGGTTAAGATAAAAATCTATTAACTTCCAGTGTTATTAAAAAACTCTCTACAAGCCAAATAAAATATGGTATAGAACTTTAGGGACCGGACTTTTATTCATCAATACTAGACTTCACCTCATGTTAAACAAATTCACTTTTACTATTTACCTTACAATAGCAGTTTTTCTACTCATTTTAATCTACATACGGTAAATAACAGAAATATCATACATTAAAGCACCATTAATTTATGTATCTATTTGTATATTGTCCTTCTCCTTATATAGCCTTTGTTTTACCAAAATTTCCTTTAAAACTGTTGTTCACCAAAGTATTTTTTAAATAGATGTATCGCGATCTGGAACCGATTAAATCCTGTATATTTGTAAGAAGCCGGTCAATAAGGAATTAGATAAAATGCCTTATTGTCGCGATAACCGTCAAAGCCATCTTATATAATTTATTGTATTGTTAACACAAATGTTGTGTCGTGATTGTTTTAGTTGTTATTTTTCTCGTTTGTCTTATTAAGGGGAGCTGAAAAAAAGCCTTGGCTATGCTCCTTGCATTACAAATTGTAATTCTGTAACCTGTAAATTAAATTAATAAAAATGAAATTAAAATTAAAAAATAATAAGTGCATTACGTAACATTCTTAATTTTAAAAATAAATCGCAAACAAATACTGTGTAAGCAATTTTGCATAAAATATTTCTCATGTGTGATTTCCTTTCGCTCGGAAACTAATTATAGTATTAAAGAAACTCTACACGCGAATACCGTTAATTTCGAAGTGGACAGTTGGATTTCGTCGTCGCTACAATTCACGCGTTGGAAAAGGGAATTCGCTTCCGAAAAAGAAGATCTTTTCCTTTTCCGTCTTTATCACAAATTGCGCCTTTATTAAACGAGTGAAAAAAGACATTCGCACCCGAAACCCTTCCTACAACCCGTCGATTTCAGTTCTAGTGACTTTCTCGCTTGCCGATACCCGACCTTAAAGAAGATGGTAACGGAAACAACATCCTATTTCACCCGTCCGACTATTTCCATTTCCAGAGATTATTTCGAATACTTAATATCGCCTCGTTTACGTTTTTCTAACTTTTCGTCGCTTCCTTTCCACTCCGTAAACTCGCCGCGACACTTCCTTTATCATCATTAGTGTCGTCGCGCTTCGCGTTCGGGAGGATCGCCGCCGCGCCGATCGATCGAAACCGACGATTCCCGACATCCACGAAGTTTTAATTTCACGGAATCGCCTTCTTCCGTTACCACGAATCCTACCGGCCAGGACTACGCGGCGGATTAGTTTTCCGTTCCGCTAATTGCGTCGCCCATGTAAAGTAGTAACGCGTAATGTGCGATGCGACGGTGTCGAAACGCTAAGTGAGCGACGCGCCCGGTTGTTCGACGGAAGACGATCGACCGCTATTTTAACTTTTTAATTAATGGATGAAGATCAACGTCGAATTTTAACGGTCGAGCGAAGAAATCGGGCATTTTCTAGGGGCGACCAAGAAGATCCGGGGAAGAAAGTTACACCGGACGACTTAAATGTAAATACAAATCTTTACCGACATGCGCGTGCATGCGTGACGATCGGATCGTCTCTACAAACAACCGACACGCGACTACAGGAATAAAATAAAGCTCACAACGAGGCGATTGCGCCGTCGGTCGCCGGTTTTCCCACGAAGCTCGTCGACACCAAGTAAAAAGTCACCCGTCGAAAGCATCGCCAAATTCCACCTCCGGAACTCGGAGGGACGGCAGCGCCCGGGGGAGTCGGCCGATAAAAAGCCGCGTGGCCACGCGCTGTCGAAACGGAAGTTGGCAACGCGCGCGCTAAAACGCCATCTTTCTTCTTTAGTCCGGCGACGACGACCCCCGGGAGCGGCCTTCGTCGCGGCGATTATTTACGACGCGCCTCCGGCGTCGTAAATAATCGCCGGGCAGTTTCGTGGTTCGGACGGCCGCGACATCCGCCCGCCGGTCCGTAATTTTCGCCTTCTAGTCCGAAAAAAATGGCGATAATTCTGTCGGGCCAATTCCTTACGATAAAATCGAATGGATTCATTGCCGTTTCCAGTCGATGGATTCGATGGGAAAGAGACGAACTTCCGAAAAGTTTCGTTGAGACTTTTTATTCCCGGATGAGTAAGGGCTGCGCTTTAAGAAGAAAACGAGGGATGGCGCGTAACATTTACGTAAGACGTTTGATGGCTTTCCGGCAGGCCTCGACACAAGAGAGGCGGGGCCACGTGGAAGAAAGGTAAAGGTCTCTTATCTACCGCGTCATTGTGTCCGTTTCATTCTATAATAAAAACAGTCTGGACGATAAACGATACACTACAGTTACGTTAAAAAAAAATAATAAATAAATATCGTCCTAGGTCGGCCACTACGTTATTTAAACGATCCGTTAGCAAAACGTTTGTCATCACGTATACTTATCGAAATTGTCGACATGTTACGGAGAAAACAAACTTTATGTTGGTAACACGAATTAAAAGCAAATAATTCGATATTACAACCTCGAATCCTTCGACCCGGAAAACTCGCATTTCGTGTTGGTGTAAGAAACTGACGCGTAACGCGCAAGCGTCGGACGTTATCCTCAACGTACGAAATTATAAAAGAAATAGCATTGGTAGAAAAATGCGCCCGACTAAATTTGAATTTGATTAATCTACGAAGGAGGTGACATATTACGATATAGGCGGAATTACTCTATGATTATACTATTTCTATATTGTAAATTATTATACTATGATATAATACAATATAACAATATTAATTCTTTGTTTTTCTGTAATTCATTCCCAGTTCTTATGCCGATCGTATTTATAAAAAAATCATTTATAATATAATTATGAAAGATTTAAATCCTGTAGAAGAAATCGACAATCTACGCAGGCCAAAACTTTTTAATTATTTAGAATCGCTCGGATACGAAATATAAAATAGAAAGTATCGTTAAATCTGAGTAAGTAAGGTATTTTCAATGTACTGTACGGAAGGCCCAGTTAATATTAGTTCGTTTAATAAAATAGAAACAAAATTTAATTACTTAACTACGTAAAGGGTTATCGAAAAGTCGTGCACATCAAAGAATAATTTTGTGTAAATTAGTTTCTCCTAAGGTCATTCGATGCGTGTGGCTTACTAAATAATCCATAGACATCTTAAGAAAAAGCTTTTCCCACTGTTGAGGTGCTATCATACATCTTAAAGATCCTTTGTGTGGGGAATGCCGAAAGGGGAGACCTATTTTCAAACTCTAATATAATAATTACGATTTGATTGAATTTATTTATATTAAGATTCACGTTCCAGATATTATTTATAAACGATATGTTCTCAAACTTAACAGACTATGTATTTCGACGCTGTGATCTTTCCAGGACCGTATATAATCTGGCGTCACTGGCAGAAACCCTACGAGTACAACCTACGATCACCTGATATTTTTTCAATGTAGTCGAAAAAGTTACATTCGTGTCTTTTGTATAAATAAAGTGAAAATAAAACCCCGACAGAAAAGCGTCGTCAATCGAATGTTAAAACGCGGATAGTGGCTTAGTGTTCGGCTCTTTCACACGGATAATCGAATTAAACTTTTATTGTAGCCGGTAGCCCGTTCGAAAGGGGATGGCGATTGTTCGGAAAGAAGTTACGAACGATCACTAACCCGTGTAAAAGGATGAAAACAAGAAGACGCTACGGCGTTACGTCAATGACAAAGTAGAAAAAGCAAGCGAATATTCTATCTACAGTAAAACTGTTTAAACGGACCCTTTACAAAACGGAAATTTGCTAAATGGAAAATAAATCTCGGAACCTTTTCTTATGTAAAATACTAGTATAACCTGTCTAATATGAAAACGGAAGACTTTTCGAGAACCTATAGTATAACGTAACCCATTAAAACGGAACTTGGCCTTACGGCAGCTTTGTAAATAATAATTATTACCGTAATCTTTATCCCAGACCGAAAAAATTTGGAATCGCAATTGACTTCTCGATGATTACAGTTAGTCTATTATTTTCTTCGTTTAGACTCTACTTTTATTGCTTGAAAAATATCTGCGACAATTTAATATCGCACTTCTTCAAATCTTTAGAAGATTAACTCGTTTTCAATAATTAATACTTTAAAACTACACACTAGTTTTTTGAAAAATGTCACATATCCTAAAACTTTAAAAGGTAGCTACTAAAAATAAAATTAATATTAGCTGAATGAAATAAGCAACAAGTGTTACCTGACACAATTACAAACTTGTATTGAAGACACGAGGAATGAGAAAAAATAATTTCTTACATTTGTTCTTATAGACAACATTGTAATAATTTTGAAATAAAAATGTAAAAATGCTATTACCTCATTCATTAACGGTGGTCGAGTTAGACAGTGCTGACTAGCAAGTGGTTCGTCCTCGGGGAATAGGGCAATTAACACACATTGTGAGGATATTGAGTTTTTACACAGATTTTTCTTCTGTGCACTGCATACACATTTCGGTATATTCGACACGTCTTTGAAACATAAAACACTTAGTCTGATAAGGAGATAATTTGAAGGACACATACATTGGAAGAGAAACAATTCTAAATACGAACTGTAACATATTTTTAAACTTTTCATTTTTTTTTTTCTTCTGGATTAAGAACCTCTATAAAACGAAAATCTGCCAAAAATAAAAATTCTGATCAGTAGCGTTTTGTTGTAGACAGGTTTTATTATACAGTAGACTCCCTATTATCCGAGATAATGTAAACCTATGCTACCTCAATAACCGAAAACTCGAATAAAACGGACGGACACGGCTATTTCGAAAAGAAACAAATCATTTCGTAATACGTTTATCGTTTTAAACCTTTTACGAATTATAATGTAAGTAAAGTATTCATTTAAACGTTCGCCTCGGATTATGCGAAACCTCGGTTAATCGGAGCTCGGATAATCGGGGTTCTATCGTATTTAATCGGCGGTTGGAGCACGCCTCAATTTCGTCGTACAAAATTAATAGCATCGAATTGTAAACGGTGTTCGGTTATAAACACGTTGGTTTCCCTTAAACACTACGGCAGAATAAAGGAAACTCGTCGCATTTTAAGGAATTATAATCACGGAAAAATATAAAAACAAAACGAAAAAAAATTCTCCGAATGTAACATACCGACGGCGAAGAATGTTTAAAAACCTGTATATAATCCCGAATCGTGAATCGTGTATGGGTCCTATTGTATAATCGATTGCTCCTTACCAATCCTGTCACGCTGAAACTACATATTTATCCGTCGGTATTTTTTGTACGCGGACCTTTTTGATCTTCATCACGAATGATTTTGTTTATACTGTTAACTCTCTGTTAAACGGAAAGAACGGATGATCTCGCTTTTATTTTTTAAACAGAGAAAATGTCCACCCTTAGTTATCGAAGTAGCGGAGATCGCGCGTCCATTTTATCAGATAATTACGTAACATAAAACGGAAATACAAAAGGAAGAACAGAATGGTCGGTCGAAGGCCGTCTTTCACTTTCTGCGAAACTTTTTCAAAATAAAAACAAAGAAATGTTTTATAACCATAGCGTTTATAAAAGTCCCGATTATAGAAGGTTATTTTATAACGATAAAAATAGTCAATACGTACTGTACTTAATGTTTACATCATGAATTAATACACCAATCAATTAACGCGTAAAAAATTAAGTTTTTTTACATACGTAATAATTAAACGAGATTTAAAAATATTATTTTAAATACAGTAGGAGAGTCTTTCTTTGTTTACAAAAAATAACGTCGACTCACAAGCGAAACGCCCCCGGTCGACCGGTAGCTTTAGTTAAACCAAACTCGTTCCTCCTCTATATATTCTAATAATTTATTTTTACGGTATATATAATTTTTAAATGTCGAATTAAAACGTGTTAATTCTTCGCACCCTCACTGCTGATTTATTTATGTTCAGAATAGTAAATTCCGGATCCACGGCTAAACTACGAGGAGAAATTGATATACTCGAAAAACACAGGTTTTTTTTGCACTTATCTTTCGGATTGAGATTTTAAAAAAGGTGCTTGCTTTAACCTACGTTACTTCATTTGTTTCTTAATACCAATGGCCGCCATAGGCCGGGACGGAGGAAAACAAGTCTGGAGCCGTAATCGAACTTTCTATAAGGCTGGCGTCGAAAAAACGGTTGGGTAAAGTGTGGCGTTGAATAAGTCCGAGAGAGGTAGAGGTGCCTCTTACTCTTAATCCATACAGATAAACAAAACCGGAGTAGAAATTATATGAAAGACATGGAACTAGTTCTATACTTTATTTTCTAGTAATTCGATTCGAATTAAAAAGCTTCGACAGAAAACGTTTAGTTCGTGGAAGATTACCTCTGGAGGAATGCGTTACGTCACCTGCGGGTGCGATTTTTTCTGCCTTTCCTACGAAACGCGTCCGATCTTAGGGCAACTCTCCTTACTTTACTGGCGATTAAATAGGAACAGTAGAGTGATACCTAAATAATAAATGACATCGTACTGGTGAGTCGAGCAACGTCAAAAATGTCGTGGTCGGAGAAAAAGTTCGACTGATGGTTTGTTTCCACCTCGTCCAAACAAAACGGACTTCCGAATTCCGTAAAACCATCGGCGGGATAAGAGGCCAATTCCTCCCAATATCATTCCAGGGGGATTACTTAGACGATTTTCTCCTCCCACCCGACGAAGAGGGAAAGTTTTCTCTGACCAGCGAAGGCAACGGTAGCCGTCCGATCGCGGTCTTAGTATCATCCTTACGGGCCGACGGCTTCCACCGTTCGTCGGCACATAAGAACCTGACTGGTCTACTGATTGAGAAACAATTTTCGTCTTAGTACTCATCGTTTAGTTACTCTAAACTATTTTATAAAGCCAGTCCCGGTCAACAATCAAATACCAGAAAAAATACCCGGTTTCATTAAACAATAAAGGTGGTTTGACAGAAACGAAATTTCTTCCTTCGAGTCGTTTCGCCTTTTACAGTCGACGGCGGAGGCACCAATTCCGAGCGGCGACCCCCAAAAAGGGCGACGGAAGTAGGAGAATCGGTTCGGCCCTCCGGAAGAGGAGAACTCGATTCGGACAGATGATTGCCAGTTCACACTCTTCACCCTTCATCTGCATCACCCGGACCTTTATCCGGTTATCGCTCCGACCAAACAAACGGTATTTCTTCGTCTGTTTTCCGAGCGAAGTTCCACGCGGCCATTTGCGGTCCGAAGACGAAGAAAGTCGCCGAGGCCTCCGATTTTTAGCCTTTTGGCTGCCGTTTGGTAGCGCGGTGCAACCGGGAGACGAAAAATTTAACGTCGGACTCGGACGGGCAGACTTAATTTGGCAACCGAATTCCGTTGCCATCCCTCAAATTTCCAATTAATACTTTTTGTATTTTAATAGAGAGGAAAATAATATTTTTTGTTAAAATTATACCTTCTATATTTCTCGATACTTTATACTCCGATAGTGAAAGAACTTTCTCCAATTTCTAGAAGAAATATCTAATGTTAGATAGAAATTACACGTCGACGAATATATAAGTACAGCGCCGTACACACAGAATTATTGAAAGCCATCCCATAATTTCCACATTTACGATTTCTTGTTCTTAAGATAAAGCGATAAGTTGTTAACGCATTTCCCAAAAATTCCGAACGAGTTTCTGTTAGTGAGGGCTGCCACACTCGCTTTGGAGAACGTGCGGAAGACGAGATAAAAATCGGTCGTTGAGGAAAGACGCCAATCTGGATCGGCCACGACACCCTCTCGCGGCTATCACCGGACCTATATTTATTGGCAGTGGGTATAAAAGTTTTCGTCGCCTGCCGAAAGTTTATTTATCGCCTCGAATTCCTAACCGAAACACCATCATTTTCCAGAGAAAAACCGAATTGGAAGTAACGCTCCACCCTCTTCTCGTTTCTGTAAACCTCCACCATTTTCGCCACCCGTCCCCCCAAATTACCGGTAACCATTAAGTGACGAAGCGGTAAGGATCGGAGGCGAGTCCCTGGTAAAGTCCGTATGTCTGGGGGAGAAAAAATGGCACAGGCTTTCCTAGTCCGATGGGTCATCGGCCGGATTCGACTTTCTTCTCGGCAGAAGGGGGAAGCTGGAGACTCCGAGATGCTAGGCTAAAGGTTATCCACGACGGGACTTGGAAGGGAAGGTGGGCGAAAAGGCGATGGCCGTTTGGTAGGATATTTGTTTAGCAATTAATGTAATTGGCCGAGTAAAAAAAGCAGATTTATAAATTAATAGTAAGCGGGAAAAGGAAAAACTAAATTAATTTCTCCGAATAAATATTACATTGTGTTTGCGTATGCGCCGCAATTTCGATTTCTCGATAATTAAGAAAAGATAAACAAGTTTTACAATTATCGAGTGCGTTCGAAATTAATATTAAATGTTTAATAGATAAGTCAATAGGAAGCAGTTGGCGCTTTTGAATATTTAAAATCAGCCGTACCGTTTTCTCCGGCCATCGTCGTTCGTCTGATGCTCATTCTACGCATTTACCCGCAGAATTATTAATACTTTAATTTTTTACGACGCTAACGAACCGCGGGCCCTTTCCTTTCCCCCTATTTTAATATTTATACTCACGAAATCTCGTACCGACAGCGTTACCTTCGACCACCGTTTAGCCACTTCCCTCCGAATACGACCAGGAAGAGTTTCGGAACCAGAAAAAAACACCCCACATCTCCCGTCTCCGTCCGACCTGGTGTGACGTAGATGATTTGGGGAAATTGGCGTAAAGAGATTGGACGGAAGCGACGACGGGTTAGGGACGATAAGCGCAACCTAGTCTAATCGATGACAAGAATTGGCATCTTTCGAACTTTCTACGAAAGGAGAAGACGTTTTCGGAGAGAAAGAAAAACGTTACGGTTACTCAAAGCGCACCCTTCTTCGCGAAGTTTTACGCGCTTTCTAAATTGTTACGTTTGTAACGGTCTTCGCCTTCTCCCAACTCAGCGTCGAGAATTAGGTTAAGCGCAGTCGACGGTGGCCGCGTCGGAAGTTTCGCCGCGCTAAAAATAGACATTTTTAAAACACGCGCGAGTAAATTCGGGCGGATGGAAATTCTCGTATTTGCGAAAGAACGGAAATTTCCGAATCTATCTCGATCGCTTCCCGTCGAGTTTTTTTTTCCCTTCAACTCTTTCCCCGGCCGGGCAGTATTCGATCTTAATTAATTTTAATTAAGTCACCCGACCGACTCGTCTCATCGATTATCGTAATCCGAAAATCGCTTTCCTCCCCGACGTCCCCATCCGCCGTCGCCCTCGCATCACCATCCTCCGCCGTTAGTTCTCGACTAGCGCGGCGTTCGGCGCGACGCGGGCGCGGGAACAGCGGTCCCGCGCCACGCCGCGGAAACGGAAGCGATATGTAGGCTAAGGAATAACCACCGGACCGGGTCCTGGTCGGATCCGGAGAAGGAGACGACGGTCGGTCGCCCCTCGAAGAGTGACTAAGAAGCGCCATCGGGAATGACGTTACATCCGCCATTGCAAAATTCGACGTATTTATTGTGTCATTGGAGAAGGTCTTATTTAAGAAGGAGGTCGCGCTAATAACCCCGCGTTTAAACTAAACCTTTATTTATAGAAATAACAACGACGCCGGAAGATCTCGGCTGAGGATCGTCTCCCTCATCTTCGGAAACGTAAGAGGAAAAAACGGAAAAATCTCTCGTAGCTTACCTCTGGGCACGGAATTAATTATTGTTTCCTCCGGTTTCGAGTTACGCGTGTTTGTATCTAAATTCGTTCCGGTCGTTTCGAGTTCCAAAGTGTAGAGATTGCTAACGGAAAACACTCGTTTGATAAACAATCGAAAGGAATACGATTACCGGCGCTGCCTTTCCTCGATTTACCGTCGACCGATCGTTGTTTAACTCAGTAATTACCTAAAAACAAAAGGAACGGCGACCTTCCGCGCGGTCGCTCCGTTCTAAAAGTTATCCGTACGGTAAAAAGAGACTGCGACCATTCCGATTTAACGAATTCCGCTTTAAACGTCGGGCCGACGCCAAAGGGGTGGCTGATGGAAACAAAAGAAAGTTCTTTTGGTCCGCCGACCGCTACCGATCGGCCGGGTGGTTAACGGCGTTTAATTCGCGTCGGCGCATCGATTTGGACAGCGTCGAGTGGGAGTGCGGCGTCGGGGAGAAGCCCAAGCCTTTGTCTAGCCGAAGAGTTTTATTAGTCTAAGAATAGCTTTTATCGTCCCGAGGGATTTTCCGGCAAATCTCTTTTAATGCCAGGAACGTCGCTCCGAAATTTCCGAGTTTATCGGAGGCGCCGGCCAAAATGAAGAAACTTTCTCCGTCCCGACGAAGGAACCGTTTCCTCCCGGGGTCGAGGGCAGAAATCCTAGAAAAGCGTCGATCGTTGCCGACTCGATTTAACGCCGGAAAGTTTCGTGGAGTACGAACGTTAAAACGAGGTAACGGGCAATTAATTATAATTCCTTCGTGTTAAGCGGGCGTTTGTACGCCGAGTGAGTAAATTAATGTTTGTCGACCAAACACATAAATTGCGCACGGTTTATTAATTTTTATCGACGACGAAATTATTTACGATACAAAGTTATAAAACATTGATATCGAATAAACAACCGCGTCCCGATATCGACCGTAAAAGGCAATTGCGCCTCCGTTTAAACGGGCCGAGTTTTAGTAGTGATTAACCGCCGCGTGTCGCGCTTATCTCCGTCTCGCTGGTTTCTATGGCAACGTCACACGCGACTCAATTATCGCGGAAGGGGACCGTCGGGCGGGTGCGGCCACGCCGCGCGCTTCCAACTTGGGTCGTCTTTGGCCGCCTTCCCCTTTCGTCTCGGCGCGGCGCCGGTTTTCTTCCTGGCCCAATGGGTCGCGTGGCCGATTTAAAAAGAAGCCAGCGCGTAACTTAAAGCTAGAAGAGTGGGGTGGCCGGTGGAAGACCGTCGCGCCCGCCGCTGCGCCGGGCGAAAACCGAACAAAGAGCGGCTGCCGTCGACAAAGACCCCGAGACAAAAAACGGCGAGACAGCCGGGTCGAGCCGTCACACGTGAACCCGACGCGCGCCAACTCGGCCGGCGGATCGATAGCCACGCTACCGAGGCGGGAAACCCCCCGTCGGTCGATGGCGGCGCGCGCGTTCTACAAACCCATATAGTCCGGGAAAACAAATCACTCACCACGCTTCCATCCAAATCCGATTCGTTGTGGTCCATCCTGGAGGTGGGAAGTGGGGCTCTGTTTTTGACACGAATTTTGGCCGTTAGACGAAACAACCACAGCGACGGAGACAGCTACGATGACGGACCGTCGTTTACACCCCGGAGTACACAACTGGCTACACGACGCACCGCGGTACTTTCCCCGCACCGCGCAGACAGTCGTCTGTGCGCCGCTCGTCGCCGTCCCGTCGTGCACGGCGCGCGTCCGCCTATCGTCGCTCCGGTCGGACCAATGAGGAGAAACAGACGGCCTTCCCTCGTTCTCTCATTGGTCGGTCTCTTCGTGCGCCTCCGTCGAATGGCGACCGGAAGGTCGACTGTTACCGCGGCGCGCCGTTTCTCCTCTTTCGCGCCGCTTAGGCCTCCACCGATGACGTCATAGCCAGGGAAATTTTTCCCAGTTTTGGACCGTCAACGGTGGCGGGCCGCGGGTCTCGAAAGCCGACGGTCTAATGGCCACCGAAGTCCTCTGTTTTAAACTTGCGGTTATTTTGAAACTTTTTATTAAATAACTAATATTTTAGAGATGAAAAGAGAAAATCGAAGGAAAAAAGTTTGGTTTTAAACGTTATTAAGATCCCAAAATTAAAAAGATGAAACATTTGATATTCGTCTGCTTTTGCAATGTTTTACCCCAAAATTAATTAATTGTTCGGCAGTTTTTGGCTGAACTTTTTTAAAGTGCATTTATGATTTCGTTCTATTTAAATATCGAGTTGTGTTCTAAACTGCGATTTTATTATTAATTTTGCCGTCTTTTTACACTACGAACGTCTTTTCCAACAAAAAGTTAAAACTCCAAAAATAGAAATTTTCTCTTTTTAATAGGTAGGCCTAATGTTTAATTAGCAGGCAATATTTACTGCATCGTATAAAAATGAAAATATCAACACAGAAGTGAAATGAGATAAGTTTTCTGGCACCCTCGAATATAGCCTAAACGCGAAGAACTGCATTAACAAGTAACGGAGAAATGTGAATGATATTCGACCAGGTACGGAATATTTTACTTTCACTCTTCGGAAATCTGATGCGACCGATTCTAGAATATTTCATTATTTCGAAAAATACTACGTATTAGACCAATAAATAGATAAATAAAATTATAAAAAACAAGAAATTAAATGAGAAATTTGCTGGAAAAGTTTGCCGTGCTTTCGTTTCATTATCAAAATAATAAAACTCAACATCACATTACACTCTAAATATCGGCGTGAAGAATCGATTACAAATATTTTTAAATCTGCAAATAATCTCACACTTATATAAAGAACCGAAAATCTATTATAGAATAGCTATACGAGGAAACATAAGTTACGAAATTACGCGCTACTTAAAGTAACTTATAACCAACGGGAAATAACTTTGTTACGAGACGTTTCCAGTCGATAGACGTATTTCCTTTACTCTTCTCTATAACGAAATAAAAGTAAGTAATATAAAATTACTATAGGCTAAATTAACCAAACAACTAAAAATCAATTAAGTTAAAACGGCAAAAGTAGTTCGTTCTAAAACAGTTAATAACGAATAGTAAGTTAATGAACGTAATTAATGTTTTTCCCTCCTTCACGATTTTTTTTCTCGTTTCTTTCTCTAGGGAATCGGAAAGGAGCTTTACCACCTTCCATGTTTTAATATTTATTAATCAAATAAAACAGATTAATAAGAAACACTAGGATTACAGGATAGAAAATCAAATATTAATAGGACAACCGTGGTATAAGCCTTTTCTAGATCAAACACAAATATAAAAACCAGATATGAAATTGTGGTATAATTTTTAGGAATATAAAATCCATTAATCTATGAACAAAGGTAGATCGATTGATAAAGCGAATTAGCCCATGTTCGCTAAAGTTTGATATTTAAATCGTAGAGTAGGAAATACCGAAGTGTTTGTTTGAATCACATTCGTTAGGATCGAATTCGACCATTCGATTCCAGATGTATTTAATTCGAATGATTTAAAAAATAAAAAAAATAAAAAAAATAAAAATCAGAATAAACAAAAGAAGACGTCTCTATTCCGAAGAGATAGCTTCGGATTTTTAAAATTTCAGACTCACTTCTCTAGTGTAGATTTACTAAACTGTTCAGTCTTACACAAAACTTAGTAGGGAATTAGCGCAACTTTCAAATGACGCCATTTTAGAATACGGATAACAATTATAACCAAAAGTGATTACACGCGGAGAAATTAAAATATTTGCAACATATTACGTCCACACCGGATCCTAAGAGAATAAAGAAACTTACGAAATCGAAGGTTAACCGGACATTAGAAAAGAAAACAAATCGAATCGCACCGAACGATAATTATCACTTACTCTTATTATTTTATCAAGGGAAACTTTCCGTCGAATTATTCATAAGAACGACTTTTTTTCTTTCTTTCTTGAAAGATACGCCTGAATTTTCTTTACAAATTTCGCCCGTCTTATTTATGCCAATTGTAAAAGCGTGCTCTTAGGTTTAAGTTTTTCTACCCAAAGAAACGGAAGTTTTGCCAGAAGAAAAAAAGGCTCGACGTATATTTACTAGGATAATCGGCATTTTATCTGTCAACTTATTTTCTCCAGGATGATGTAGAGAATCATTTGGTAGTCAATAACTAAACCAGAACGCTTCTCACGTGTATCTTAATATCATGACAAAAATAAAAAGGGATTCCTGTTTTGTAATACATCGCATTGCTTTAGTATTGCCTATTTTCGCGTTTCGTTCCGTTATTTATTTTATTTTATCGATAAAATTTATTTTTAATGGTGCATGTTTTTACCTGTAATTTTATATTATGCAAAGTATGTCGAAGAAGGCACTGTCCTATACTGTGCTGTACGTAGCATAACTTAGGAAGTCGTGAGATTAGTACTAAGTTTGGCTACAAGAAACACTACAAGAAAAAATTTATATAAACAAAACAACGATAAAATAAGTTGGAAATGATAAGGAAGTAATCACTTATCCAAGAAAAAATTGAATTTTGTGACTTATCACTTCACTCTATCACATATATCGAATTAATTCGTTCTTTTAGGTTATTAATTGAGTTTAATTGATTATTCAAAACATTCTGGACACACGGGGGCTCGATATAATGTATTCATTTGACCCACGAATAATATAAATTTTCTTTTTAAAAACTAATTCAGCATTATGGCATTTTCATTTCTTAGTATTCTTACTGTTTCGATTTAAATTTGTTTTCATTCCTTTTATACTATTTTCATAAAAAATTAACAATGATTTAACACATATATAGCAATTTATTTAATTTAAGGAGTCGATAAGTTTTATAAAATAAGTTTAAAAAATTTTAATAGATGCATCAAAACGTAAGTTGAACCATTGCCTTATAAACCTATTCAAAGATATTCTAATATATTTTTCCGATATACCATATAACAACTTTGATTGGCATAACGTCAAATATAAAATACAGTATCTTACATTTATATTTGACGTTATAAATATCTTGTTAAGGAAATATCGAAGCAATTTTACAATTCCCGTGAACTTAGATAGCTTATTCAAATCAATATCTAAGTTATATCGAAAATCTAAGTAATATTCTAATCAAATACAAGCTTAGGTATTTAATTTTAGCGACAAATCGAATATTTACATCGTCCATTATATATTTTATTGACTGCTTCTTAGGTTTAACAATATTATTTCAGTTGATAAAAATAATTCCATGTTTGTTTTTTTTTTAAATTTCTTGTAAACTTATGCGTATTTGCTACCTTGCTCGTTTGATGTTTCAGACTTATACAATTATTCGCCACAGTAGTAAAAATGTCATCAGCTTACTTTTTCATTTTGTAACCAAGATAACTCATTCGTGTAGAAATTAAATAAAAGCAGTCCTAATATTAAACCTTGCAGAACACCTCTGTTAATTTAAAATTCTCTAAAATTATAAATATCACAAAAGATGACAAAACTTGTATTAAGACTTAAGCCAGCTTAATATTTCTCCACGATATCCGCAATTATATACGTTCATTAATAATTCTACATGACGGACAGAGTCAAATGTCTAGTTAAATCCAAAGGTACAATTTTCGAATCGTCCAAATTATTTACCGCCGTATTAAAATAGCTGTTAATGCTGTTTTACTACCATGATGGAGTTTAAAACCATGCTGATTTTTGGGAATTAGATGGAATTTTAAAGAGAACGACTTCATCGTTCGTAAACTATTCTTTCAGAAATTTTACCAATAGTTTAAATCATTATAATAGGTTTAGTTTATATTTATTACAGGATCGAGGGAGATCATAGATCGATGTTTTTTTTTCGGTTCTTCCTCTTAACATCGAACAAGAACACACAATACAATACAGAATATGGATAGGCTTATACTCTGCTGATTTTCTTTCTTGCAAATTAGTAATATTTTACAACTACTCAATAGTATTGGGTAAATACTTTCTCTCAAAGATGCATTAAATATTTCACAAAAGATATTATATTCTAATACATTTTCACTATAGTTTCATTCAAAAAATCGAAATAAGAAATATTCGTTTTTATTTCAAAAATTAGAGTTACTATTTCCTCTGAATATATTTGATCTAATACAGATCAATTTGGATTATTAAAACTAAGTTACTTAGTTTATAAATATCTGTACTACGTCTTATTATGTTACACGGTTTGTTTAACGTCGTGTTTTTATTTATTCATTCATAAAACCGTAAATAGTTGCAACTACCTTTAATGATTTTTATCCCGAGACAACGTGTTACTGGTGTTTAATGTCATATAACAATGTTTTAAATACTTTCTAAAATTGTTTAACATTCTTATAATTACTTATTATAAAAGTTTCTTCCTTCTTCTCTTAAGTTATCGTGCATTAGCCATGAAATGATTAATTTTTCTTTTAATTTCAGAATTCTCTCCATTTGTAGCGTTTTTCACATCTACTAATTGTAATTCTTTTTTAAGTTCAATAATTTTTTTTGTCTTATTCATAAATAATTCAGAAAAATAATTCTTTCATATCTTCATCTTCGTTATTATTTTTTTAGTCTGGCACTGTACTGTACGTGTTCATTCATATAGTGAAATATAATATAAACTTTTTTAGCTTTTAAATTTAGATTAGTAGGCCTAATATTTTTCATTTCCACCCAACACATTCGAATTCTGCGAATCTTGACTCTAGAATTAGTTATCCTGCTAGACTATTTCTGTTCAATTAATTATACTCTGTTTTTATAGAAGAGGACCCTTAATCAATAATGGCAAATTATCCGACAGCAAATAGTCCATTCTATTGTAAGTAACTGTATGATCTTTCGTTAAGACAATCTAAAATTGACGACGAATCGTACCCACATGGAGTGGGTGTAATCAAATCGGAAGACATTTTATAATTAGAATAAATTGAATAATTGCTCTAACACAGTTATTTATTTTAAGTAAACTTATATTAAAGTCGCCCATAATATAACCAAAATCAATACGTGGTTCTTTATCAATAAATTCTATAATGGTTTCTACAGTTGAAAATAATGTTGTAAATATAGATTAGATTAGATTAGATTAAAAAGTTAATTTAAAATATTTATGAAATCAATCGCCTACTTCTGTATATTTTATAAGAAAAATACTGCAGTTTGCGATTTCCTCTCGTTTCCGTTATTTGTTGCTTTACGTTAACAAGTTTTCCGCTTTCTTTCGAAGGGTCCTATAAAAACTTGGTTGCACCATTCTATCATTGTACGATTTCTCATTTACACATATCCAACTTAAATAAGGATTTAATTCTAATATATCGTGTAGCCTAAACTTATTTTCGTGTAGGTCTATCTATTTATTGTTTCTTTCTTTACAGACATTTGGGCTTCGTCTCAAACGACCAATAATTTAAATTTCCGATCATTTACGCGCGGAGGAAGACATTTCCCAAAATTTTAAAACCTCTCTGTAGAGAAATCCGACTGATCTTCCTTCACGCGCGAACTTGGTCGACGCACCGCGCCGCGGCGTCATTCACTGAAGAGGACGATGACCGATGAATATTCCTTTACTTTTGGTGAGGAAACGCTTCGCGTTTCGGATAAAAAAAGTCGAAGCGGAAGAGAAAATTTTCGATCTTCTTCCGGAGATAAAATGATGTAAAACGTGCTAAGTCCGAAGACAAATCCAAAAGTCGTCCCAGAGCTAGAAAAATTAGAAATATGCTTAAGGCGCGAATTATACTCGCGTTTTCATTTGCAATACTGTATAAAAAGCAAAGAATAAAATGCGAAAGAGTAGAAAAATGTCAAAAAAGCACTGTTTCCGGACCTAATAAGATAGCGGCGCTCTCGGACAATTTCCTTCTTCCCCAATTCCGACTGTTATTTAAAATTAATTTCTTTTCATACCGATGCTAACCATAATTCGTCTGCTGGATTAAGAACCATCGGTCTATCCTTTGGGACAAGAAAGGGGAGACGGAACGAATGAATTTATTTCTAGCAAAATGTAAAAGATACAGAGAGTTATTGGCGCCCTTTTAATATATATTTTTACGAGTCGGAGAAAAAATCGTGTAAAGCGACGAACACAAATGACGACCGGAAGTATAGATGCGATAAAGTTAACTAAAAATACGGCTCTTACCGGTAAGGGGAGAAAGGAAAGCGATGAATCTCGTTCCGAGCGTGGGTATAGGGAACGGATGCGGACCCCGATCGAATTTGACTCCTTCAGTTAAGACAGGGAAAGATCGTCCGTATCTATCCATCTTTTAACTCCATTCAACGAAAAACGGATGCGACGACAGAAGAATGGGCAACAAATATCCCCTGGCAAATAAACAGACTAGGATCGGAAACACGTGGCATTTTGCTGGAAGCGTCAATACGAAAATAAGAAAAGATAAAAAGTGCAAAAACTTGTGCTTTTACCTGAGGTCGATTCATTGAATATTGGGTCGCTCTAGTGTCTTTCTAAAACAGAATTATTTTGAAGAAAACTTTCAGCCTTTCCTTTTTTATCTATTTCTATACGGAGTATTATAGAGAATAGGAAATGATTTTCTTCGCTAACGATTCAATTTAGCACCCACTTTACCGTCCGTAAATTTACCAAATTTATCTTTCGTAGACAGTTTTTAAGTTCATACTACTAATAAATTGGATTTAAAAACTTTGTGAAGTATCAAAACTAAGTCAAAGAAACTAACACAGGGTCGAAGACACCAAACTTATGAAAAGGAAAAGTGGCAATATTCGTGACCATGCGAAAGTTAGCAACGACAAATAAACAAAATACTAGTAAACTAACAACGCAATACAAGTAATACCACGTAAACTATCTCAAGGTTACAAACGCTCCAATGGAACAGAATCTCTTGGATAGTCAGTAGTTAATTGTAGTTTGAACTTTCATATATTTTATGTAAACAAAGATTACATTTATGGACTTTTTTGTTATCTAATTTAAATCTATATATATAATGAGGATGGTTGTTTGTTTATTTGCTATGCATACCTAGACCATTGGACCAATTGCTACGAAACTCGGAAGTTACATTAACACACTTCTAGCTTAGATAATGTCATATATATCACCAAAAAACTTTGATTGTATTTTTATATATCAATTAATTTCTGTCTACGTAAATTTACTAAGTTTACACATAGCGCCATCTATTAGCATAAAAATTTAAGAAAATAAATTAAATATAATTCTTAAAATGGATATAATTTTAAAAAATTTATATTATATTTACTTAATTACTGCTACAATGATATAATGCGAATTAGACACGTTATATCATTACTACGACAGGTAGCATATAGCATTTGTCTGCGTGGAATCGAAAATATTACCCTGAAAAGTCAATGGGTATTTAATTTTTCATATCTAACAACTCGTTTTTTTTCCATCTCTGAACGGTATTCTCTTAAATTCTAATAAGTGCCTTCCAGTAGTCGAATGGATAAAACCACGGAATACTGGTTGTAGCATGTACAGTACTTAGTCTTGGGTCTAGCATGGCCAACTGACTGACTACGGCGAGTTTTCCGGGTTTTCTTTGTGTTAGTAACACGTAAATAGGGTCCAGTCTTCCCGGGATGTATTCCCTCCGCAGATCGCGTTGCCGTAACCAAATAAACCAAACTAATTCTAATAATTTTTCTATAAACGCGATATTTACGAGGACGTACTTCTACGTAGTTTATACAATCTGTTACAAAAATATAATCACTTTATCATCACATAAAATCAATTATTCAGGTACTTTTATAAGATTTTTTTTTTTATTTAATCAAGTCATACGAAGTCTTTCGGACGATAAGGTTATCAACTTCGATCACGTGCGGGGCCATCACAACCTGTCCAACACGGATCACTTTTCAAATATTAATAGTAGACCAGTATTAATTAGTAGTCGTCGGCCATCCTCTCTTCGGGGAGGATGTCAACGACTACTTTTAGTCGAATTACTTCAACCTTCTTCCGCAACAATCTCTTCTTTCTATCGGACTAAGGAATGGCATCCGAATAGGAAAATTACATAATACGAAGTTACCGGCCTGCACAAAATGTGTTTTAAGCGGTTTTCGAGAGCACCGATATTTGGTCCGTTTTTCGCCAAATTTTATTGGTTGGCAGACTACCATTTAATATTCGGCTGTGAATGGTACAGTTTCTTAGGATTAACATTAGGAAAAATTATGATATCTGAAAAAATTTAAGATATATTTTCAATTTCTGTCTACTTGACCAGTGTGCATTTCGTATCATCCTAGTACTGCGATAAATATGACAATGATAGGCTATAACGATCAAACTCTATATTGTTTTCGTTTTAAAATTAATATTTGTTATATATACTATAATATATGATATTATATACGTATATAACTACAAAGGTTATCTTATATAAGGGTAGGCCTATATCACACCGAGTGACCAATCTAACACATTTTTAAAATTCTTTATTCCTCTACTGTATAAACTTAAAGAATTTTTAAAATGTGTTAGATTGGTCACTTATGCGATAAACCCTTACGTAAGATAACCTTTATGTATTAGCGGTTTACTACTATTTTATTTTATAAATAAAATAAAATAAATAAATAAAATAAAATATAACTACAAAGGTACAAAGGTTATATGAATCAAATACTATAATATAATATAATATAGTAGAAGGATTAGTATAACGAAATAATCTTATAATTTTAATGTTTGTTGCTATTTTTGTCCGGGCAACGCTGAGCTTATTTGTTAGTTATCTAATACGTTTCATATTATAGACGAGTGAGATAACGTAGTGTATGTTTCTATCCCTGCCATAGTTTTTAATTAGCAACATCTACTATTTGTATCGAAATTTTCGCATCACGCTTCTTTTAAAGTTTTTATTATCTAAAGCGTATTACCAAGGATTGTGAACGAGTCTCCTGTAAAAAATTATGAGTAGATACCGGACACCGAATAGGCGAACGTCGTTAATCCCGTCTAGATCGTAAAGTTTTTGACGCTGGCTTCAAAAGCTAAATTGTTCGGCATTCTCGAAAAGCTGTTCGACAAATTTCCAAACGTTGTTTTGTTACAGGTTGTCGAACTTCTATTCCGTCTAGTAATTTCGATCGACGCGAGGTTACGTATAAGTGTTTAATCGTATCCGACGAAAGAAAATGCTTTAACAGTTTTATTATAATAGTAAATATCGTTTTACAACTTTCATCGATTTCGATAATCCCAATTTAATTTGTTAACGAATATTAATCTCAGGTCAAGAGATATTATCAACAAAACCAATCTGTACGTTATCGATCGTCTAACATATCTTGTTCACTTACTCTTTTATTGAGATTTACGCACGTAATTCCGCGCGTTTCTGTTGCATTTAAATCATTTTAATGCGTCGAATCCTCCTCCCTGGTGAAAGAGGACATTCCGTTCCAGGGAACGTCGACGTATGCAAATTTTATTCGGAAAGTTAACGTCATCTATACACGCCGACAGGATACAATCGAACTCGCGTATTCGAACCCTTCCTCCAGAAAAAAACCGAGACGTTCGATGCTCTGGACCGTTTCTAATAAGTTATTTGTTTTCGGTCTGGAAACGACATTCTCTACCTTCGGTAGTTTTCCTGCAAAACACCGAAAACCTTAAACTCGAAATTACTTGACTGCATTCTGCTAGCTGCCACTTCATGCAGTTTTAATGGGAAAATTCGACCGACAAAAAAAAAAAAAAAAAAAAAAAAAAAAAGACGATTTCCGATTCCGGTCAGAAATTAGCGAAATTTTCCTGCCACAATGTCACTTTCGCGTTTCCAAAGCTAAAATTTCGAGTAAATTAACGTTTATATTTGTTTACAATTACTTAAAAATTTGCGCGATTATTATATCCTTCTATCAAATCGCGCTTGACTTACGCTGGCAAATTACAGGACACGACTCCACAATTATGTAGAAAACGTTAGAAAATATATTAGCCTACTGTTCGAACTGTCCAAATAGACTACTGTAAAATGCATGAAACATTACAATTATTACGTAGAAAGGCTCCGCCGATTAATTTCTTTAGAGAGCACTCGTCGAAAACGGTATCGTCTCGACTAGTGATATATACGGCCGGGTAAACTAAAACATAAATGTGGAACGTGTATACCGTCAAAAAGAATACCTTCGACGAGATAAAAATGTACCAATCGAAATCTATCGGCTCCCGACTTAAAAGCCAACGTTAATATCGTAGATCTCGAGATCGCGGAAACTTACACTTAGGACATACTATACTATACTGTAGGCTATGTGATTTATAAATGTCGTTTCGGAATTTATCATCCTACTTTAGAATATATTGTTCGATCTACTCTCTCTCTTTCTCATTTTTATTTTGCTTTTTACTTCCTTGTTTTTTATATAGGCTATATATATATTATACTTTTTGCATTTTGATTTTGTTTTCGTTGCTGGGAATGATGAAGAATGAGCTATCAACGGTCCTTTTGACGTTAATAACGTCGTTTGATTGTCGTCGATGTTTTAATTGTACCACTTTTTGGAATATTATTGTATTAATAAATAAATAAAATAAAAAAATATATAAAAATAAAATATTCGATACACTGCTTTGAGTTGTTACGTCGAAGAGTGGGGACTATAAAATCTCAGTCGAACTTAGAAAAAAATATTTTCTCGAACTTTGATAAACTCAAAGAATTCGCAGAATTTTAAATATTTTTGCGGAAGTTTCAATTTGTTTTTATTCCGATTACTCCACAATTGTTTCCATTTTAAATGAAGAAAAAATTTCCTGCGAAAAATTTGCTCGTTTCTGTTTTTCGGACGATAATAAGCGAAACTATTTTTTAAAAAAAATCAAGTAAATTTTTAATTTTTGAAGGTGGCATTTCCTCTTCCACAACCCAACCACGATATCTTCATTTGTGTTCTCACGATATTCCTTCTTACCAAACAATAAAAAAGAATTTTCAGTCATTTTTTAAGAAATTCGACTGAAAAGGGGCAAAAAATGCCCGAAATGTATATCCCTGTATGAAAGAATACCGGTACCTTTTGTTAAGTGTGCGGGTTCCGAAAAAATTACTACACAAATTTCATTGAATAACACAAGTAAAAGGAAGTGAGTAGAAAAATAAATAAATAAAACAGAAACTTTGTATAACTACGATAAGTTACGAGATAAAGGAAACGCGTTCTCGATCTGTGCAGGTCGACATACTTTATAAGCTAGGAGTCGTGCTGATTTTTCTGCGTATGATCGCGTCTACAACACTATTCTAGTGTTTCCAAGTGTTATCAATTACGCGATATTTTACCCGAAATCTTTTTAAATCATTTTTGTAATTTTTACCATTGAGGATGGTAATAAATACCATTGAGTATTTCTATAAAAAAGATCAGAGGTAATCACCGTATGGTTTCGAGTCTCACGAGAACCCGAAACTATAGGTTATAGTGATTATCTCCGATTTTTATGGTTTTTTACGTTTCCATAAAAATCTTTTATAGAAACATAAAACATCGGAGTAGAAATATTCGTAAAATGTTTTTGGGAAATTTTATAAAATGGAATCCGTTGCATTCGTCGCCCGATTAATTTCTCCCGATCGCTTTGTGCTGTTTAATAGTCCTTTCGAATCATCTCTTTTCCAACATTTGATCGTTTTCCTAATAAAGAAGAAGACGGAAAAAAATGACGATATGCGCCTTCGTTTTGTTTCAATTTATTGTATAGTACTCGTATTTGATAAATAAAAAGTTTGTGTTACGCTTTAAAGTTAAAGCGTAACACAAACTTTTCTACAAAATCTCCACTTAGATTAAAATATCCATTTCCAATATTTGCGCTTGTCAAAAACTTTAGAAAATCGTCTTCGTCTTATGGGGAATGTTTGAAAAATTTTTTGATAAATCCAATTATAACAAATTTATTCCGTAACTTTAATTTATAATTAATTTATATAGGCGGAAAAGATTAAGGCGATTTCAAAAAGCGTGGATATTTTGCATGTTGTAAAATAGTTCCTATGGTTTACAGGTGTTCAGAAGGAAGAAGGGCGAGAGGAATTTGTTGTAATTAAGTCCAGAGAACGAAGAGATAAAATTTAGTTGATACGAACCCGCGACAACAATTTTAGTAAACCTGCATACAATCGGAAGTAGATAATTTTGTCTTTGCGTAAGACCAGAGAAAAGACGTCTGAAGTCG
The DNA here is from genome assembly GCF_030686945.1 of Centruroides vittatus. Lineage (NCBI taxonomy): Eukaryota > Metazoa > Arthropoda > Arachnida > Scorpiones > Buthidae > Centruroides > Centruroides vittatus. Next base: position 1,865,338 of record NW_027122209.1, on the reverse strand, counting down.
TCTTTCGATTTAAGGCTGCCTTAACGAGTAGTTAGATCGTGGCATCGATAGTGAAAAGTCTAAAACGACGAACGAGAGAATCGGTAGTAAAAATCGGATGTACTTCCGGAACCCCCGTCGAGAACATCGAAGAGGAGGACGAACTTTTCTTCTCGATGCGGTAACCGATCGATTAAGAGAAGAATTCGATATATTAAACTCCACTTTTCCTCCGACTTATAATGGGAAAAGTTTCTCGAGACGATTTATTCGAACACTGTTATCGGCATGGACCGATACGGTTCCGGTTCCGTCCTCTCCCGTTCAAATTCCTAGTTTTCGTTCTTCTATATTTCACCCGTAAGAAATTTCTTGGGAGAGAAAGAAAGCTTCTGGCGGGGAAAGAACAGGTGCAAAGAGCATTTAATTATTAAAAGCTGTCGTTATTGTTCACCAGTTGCAGTCGGACCTCTAAAGATAACGCCAATATTTTATCTAGTACACTATGCTTAGGTCTAATCGATTTATTATAATCCTAAAATGAAAATAATTTCATATATTCTTTAGTAATTTGGGAAGTCGCAGCGTAATTTCAGATATTCCACCCAAAGAAATCGTTAAATCGTATTCTCAATGGAGAAAATTACGCAACGGTGAGTAACGGCTTTCTTTTTACGCCATTGAATTTTTAATTGCAGATAAAGTGACTTGTTTATGAAAGCGATCCTCGGAATCGCTAGTAACTAGCCAATAATACCAGGAGAAAAAATATGTTGTCCAATGAAATCACTTATAATAAAAAAATTTATTTGAAATTTTAATTTGGTGGACGTAACACCTATATTTATATTATTTATTTATTAATCCAATTATTTAACCAAAATTCTGGCGAGCTCAATGAGCTCATACAGTTGGGGAATTCGGACACTGCAAATCCTCGAGAAAGTTTTGAAACTTGGCCAGTTACAAGGATATTTTGAGGCCGTAAGAAATGAATATTACGGCATACTCTAAGATAAATATTAAGTAGCATACTTCAATCCATTGGCTTAAGGTTCTATCATTGCAGTAAGACAATTTTAATAACAAACACACGAGAAGTCTGTCGATTTTGTTGAGAAATTCATTTGAAAAAGTTGTATCAGAGCTCCTCCGGGATTAGGCTCCCGAAGTTTAAATTCATTAGTTACATAAGTTTCTAATTACGCTACCACGTAGGTGAAACTCGATTCGTTCGGTTAGAGAAATCGAAATCCGGATCCGACGTCCGAAAGTCGAACCTTTAGCAGAATCCGACGAACGACCGGAAATTCTCCCGTCCATAACACCGAACGGCGTTATTTTAACCGTAGAAACTCGGCGGAAAAGAAGACGGTAGGAGACGCATTCCTGCGGATAAAGAATCGACTCACGAATACTCGGGAGAAGAAACGGATTTCCCGTCTATTCCGGCGCCCGAAGTTCCGGACCGGAACTTCGGGCGCCGGAATGGACGGGAAATTAGCTTGCGAGGATTGGGACCATGGGAGACGTCGTTCCCTGTTTTAACTCTCCTCTTCTTTCTTCCGAGCTTAGTGGTCGAAACGACCCCCACCCTGGAGAGAGGTCGCGCGATCTGATCCGGATTCCTGTTTAATTCCATGGGATTTGGGATTTCCGTTTGGTCGGAGTTTTCTTTTTAATCCCCAATGACCGTCTCCCGTAACTCAAAAGGAAGAATTTATTCTTTTTTTTTTTTTTTTAAATCAGAAAGGGGGGCATTTAGGGGAGACTGAGCTAGTTGTTACAGTGGGATTTTAACAGTTTCTGCTAGGTGCAGCATCTCGCTATCCACAGAGTATTGTACTGTACAGTATTGAACAAGCGTATCTGACCTCAAGTTTGGGGTTTGTAATGGCAAGTAAGCTAAAGTTGCAATGGCTAAAAATAATTACTTTTGGTTGTGTTTCACGTGTGATTTTGGCTTGAATGTCTGAAAGTATGTCGTCGTTATTGTTCGTGTTTATATTATTTACTTATTTAGCTTTATTTTTAAGCTATTGCGATCAGTTTATTTACTTACTTTGTCAGAAGATCTAGGTTAAAGGTAAAAGCGATTCTTTGGGATTTCCGTAGGCTGACTAGATGCAGCAGTAGTACCTCTGTTGAGAAAATTCTGAAGATCGCTCAATTTTAATTTCTTTTAAATATTTTCTTTTATGTTTCAAAACAGTACAAAGAATAGAACTTAGAAAATATTTCATGCAAAGATCTTTAACGGTATTACCAGCTTTTTAACTACTTATAAAGGCTACTTGTTAGAAAGCAAACGGGCGCGGTGTTACATTTAACTTACTCCATATTTTTGAAATGTCATTGTTTTCGTTTTCTTTTTTAAGAATAGTACGAACGTAAGAAAAAAAACCTCATATAGGATCGATAGATGAAAATGCATGACTTTTTCATTGTATTCATTACATTAAGACAATTTCTTTCGTTCGTTGTTCATTTTTTCTGTCTGCCAATAAATTTTTATATTTGTTAAAAACCTATACCAAGTAAACTTTCTGAGTCGTTACATAGTTTTACCTTTAATATTTTGCCTGAGTTTTTATATAAATAAATTGATGTAACAATTTGCCTGGACTGTAGCAACTTGCTCACTGCTGGCCAGGTTGCCCGTTCGATGTGTGACAATTTTCCCCAAATGAACTTCCTTAATAAATCGTAACAACCTGGCCAGCAGTGAGCAACTTGCTATATTTGAAAGAGTTCCAAATATTCAAGATTTTAAAGTAGAGAAGACCAGAGTTAGTTGTAACAAGGGGCATGTTGTCACTGCAAATATCTCCTATATAATCAAAACTGAATGGTCACGTCATCTAGGAGTAGGTTTATTTACCGCTCTCCTACGTTATTACAAAATTCGAATAATATCCGTTTTATTGTTTTCCGTTAATTAGCGGTTAAAAGATTTACGGCAAGTCGCGTAAATTTTGATGCATCATGTCTTGTGCCGTTTGAAAACTTGCTATTAGTAAAAGGTGAGTAACAATTGTATTTCCTATTAGATGGGTCCTTCATGTATATATACATTACGGGAAATCGAATTTTCTATTTTGAAATTAGAAACTATGAACCGATTTATTAAGGAAGTTCATTTGGGGAAAATTGTCACACATCGAACGGGCAACTTGTCACTAAGATTGACTCATCCGAAGAGAAAGAAAAGACCTGTTGGTTTGTGATGAGAGTGGTCTCACGAGCTATGTACTGTACAGATGTAAATCCATATTGTTTGTCACAACTGTGACTCTGAAGACAATATGTAAAGATTCGAGTTACTTGTCTTTCGCAGAATAAATAATAGTAAATTAGTAATCTATTTTCTTTATAGAATTGGCAAGAGTAAATGTCATATTACGCATAATTTAACATAACCAAAATAAACTCAGGAAATGTGAGAACTTAGACTACATATACCCTGTGACAATATACCTCTTACTCTGTGACAACATACCCCTAGACGGGGTATGATGTCACAGGGTGACACAGTTTCTAAAAAATTAATAAATATGACAAAAAATTATTGAATGTTCATATATTTATTATAAACCAAATCAAAAGATATGTAGGTGTATACATTTTCACTTAAACCTAAATAAATTGATATTATAGACCCTAAAACTAGAAATGACTAAAAACTGTGACAACTAGCCCCGGTCTCCCTTACTGTACAGTACATAATATACAGGTATTTAACTGAAAAAAAATTTATATGAGTATATATAGTAACGAAAAATATACTGGTTCACTACTGAAAATTTCAATATTTCAGATACAATAGGAAAATTATAACAAAATGATCAGTTGAAATTGTAAGAACTAGCCGCGGTCTCTCTGCTAAAATTCAACAGGATTAAAACGGGCGAACAAATAAATCCACTGCCAAAATCTCGCCGATATTGCTAGCTGCAATAACATGATTTGGTCGTTGGTATTCCTCTCTCCCCAACGACTAAACCATATCTAAGTAGTATTATAGTTTCTTCGGATTATCTTCGAGCACATCAGAGGATAGAATAAAGTCCAGACTGAAACCGACGAAACATTACGTAATCGAAAATCTGATGTAAAACTTCATAAAGTTGAAATTGAAATTGATAAAGACAGCTTCTATGCACGAGGACACAGAGAAATATCCAGATCGAGCTTCGAAGTATTCCGGAACAAGTTGCGAGATGATTATAAAACACTTATTTAAAATAAAAAACATAGGAAGTTCGACTACTTGGATAAAAATCACAAATATTTCTTTTCTGCTTTTTTATATTATAGTAGATAAAAATAAATTACATAAAATGTTATTTTAAAAAATCCCAATAACTTAAATAATACAAAGGAAACAATCATTTATTCATTTCTATGCAGTATTAAATCACGTTACCTATCTGATCGAAAGCTTACAGCTTTCGATCAGATAGGTAACGTGGTAACTTTAAACACATATTTTCTCTTACGGTTAAAATTTGTTTAAAGTAAAATTATAAGCTACATTTAAAAAAATATAAGCTCTATATTTTCTCAATGCTAATCGCCATAGCTTTCTTCATCCGTTTTGAAATAGTAATGCGAGCAAACATTGAACGGATTGCTGTTATGGAATTTAGAAGCAGCCTCAGTTTTGCATCCTATGTACTGATTTAGTATCTTCTTTTTTGTGTCTTTATGATCTCCTAGACATATTAAACAAACACAATAAGTTCGACAACGGTAGAACTTTCGAAATCAGCTGTCGATTTTTTCTTCATTTTTTTTTATTTGTTTCTTGATTTGTTTACACACCGATTTTTTTCTGAATAAACTATATTATGTCACTATATATTATGCATCGTTATGCATAATAAGACCAGTTCCAACTGTCACCATTTTGTTTTCCCGAACATGAATATGAAACGGTAAGTTACTTCAAATAAATAGTAATTTATTCTTTAAGGAAATATAATCAAATTTTACTTATTTCACTTAGTCCTGCCAGCAGGATACACTTTCTACCCTAATTGTTTTCGGTTCCTGACGTTAATTTGCAAACGCTGAACTTCGAAGCAGATTTCCTATAATAATGCGAATACTCAAGCTAACATCTTAACTGTAGGACATCCGATTCTACCAGATTCGAGTACCTTAGTTGCTTCCTCTAAGCGTCACCTCTTCGGTGGTCTTCTCTACCCTTCATAACATCACGTGATTGAAGCGAGGAAATTAATTCTTAATTTTTTTTATTCGTAAATCTTCTTTGACACGAGAGTTTCGATCAATATTGCTGACTCAGCGGGTTTTCTATTAGCCTATATAAGACGGGATGTTCGGACCGCGATTTTAAAATCTTTTTTGAACAAATAAACTACATAAAATGCTTCGTTATTTATAAAATGCAGTCTTAAGATTTTATTTTTTGTTAGTAAAATTAATTTATAGAAGTAGGTAACCATTACGAATCCCTAAGATTTTTCCGGCTCGGAAGGAAACTTCATCACCTCTGTCGACAGTCAAAAAAATCGCCAGTGGTTCAAATAATTATATATCATCCGACCACCCGAAAACTAGCTCCACTCGCAATTTTTCGCCCAATCTGGCAACTGGTTTGCGTGGACGGGATCGTGGTAAATGGTAACTGGAACTCGGACATACTCTGTTCCGCCTACTTTTGGCCGATACAGATAACAGTGCAAACTCTATATCACGCACCAATGGCATTCTTCAAATTCAGAAAACACTTAATCGTGCTTCTAAATATACACCTTACCGACGACAATTTTAAAATTTTGGACACCTAATAATCCGAACAGCCATATAAATTCCGGTCGTATGCTATAAATCAAAAACAACGGATTCACATTCTTATTTTTAAGGCACGAATCACGATATTCAATCCGCAAGTACCGACCGAAGTCTTCACAAACATTTCTATTTATATACCACGAAAGCAGGAATCCAGGCCCGAATCTGGACGCGAGTCGACCACTTCCAGTTTTTAATCGATAGCCCTTAATATCGGCAAGTAGTTTATTATTGAGATGCCGTAAAGCTACTCGGAATCCGGGACGGATAGCTTCTCGGCCTTAGCATTCATGCCAACATCGTACTTTCTGAATAGAAAGGGGTGGCAAAAATCTGATAATTGTCGACACACCTGATCTGATCACGTCTCTTCTGCTTAAAAACGAAGCGAGACTGACTCGATTCGACTAGCTTTAAAGTTATTCCTCGTTGCTCTAACCACCTGATTCGATTCTATCCGGTTCTGATGATATTACGTGCGTCGAAATGATGTCTGTCTTTAGAACTATTGGGAAGAAAAAGATCCGATGTAGTCGATCATCTTTTCCAATTCCAAGTATCATTTGGAAGGGAAGGAATGTTCGTCTTTCCTAAAGATTCGTTTGAAAAACTTTCTTGGACGTAACCACACGAAACTCTTTCTTCGCCTCTCTCTTCTTTCAAGGCGCAACGGAAAGAACGATGTGTAACTTTTGGTAAAACCGGAATTTACGATTTAGGAAACTTCCGTTGGTTAATTTTCCGCCTTCCCCTATTCCTTCTTCATTCCTCTTTTCCGCCTCTACCGAGCGGGCGTTCCGCGCAGCGCCACGCGCCGGGTCGTGTCCAAAAAGGTCGAGCGCTTCTCGAATTACTTCTCGGCTTTAAAACGCCCATCGCGCAACTTAGAATTAGAATCCGCCCTGGGAAAAGAGAAACGGGGTCGAAGACGCTTCCGAATCTTCTGTCATTCCGATCTACTTGTATGGGAAAGGAGGCAGACAACTGGAAAAAGAGAACCGTCGGACCCGGAAGACTGACGTCGTCTTTCCTCCTCCGCTCATTGCCCTAAATTTTATGGAAAAAGCGTGGCGCGGCGGGCGGGAGAAGCGGCGAAACGGGCGTCGAGGGCGTACTTGGACGGATAGGAATCCGTCCGACGGTCGAACCGCCTTAGGGGATTTCCCGCACCGGATGAAATTCCCCGCGCCACCTTTCCACCGCAGTCGGGAAAATGGAGGACGAAAGCGGTAGCCCGAGCAAGAAACCCGCGGAGCGCCGCTTCCGGCGCGGCGCGGAGAGGGACGAGAGGCAGTTCGGCCGGGAAAGGGAAGAAAGGGGCGAAAGAGGCGTCGGGGCGCCGGGGCTGAGCGGAAGAGAAGGCGAAATTCCGAGACGAGATATATAGAGGGGCGGCGGGAAGAAGGTCGAGAGGAAAAGTAAAGAAATACGAGCCGCGAGCGGATTTCCATTTTGGCGTGATAAGCCGCGGCGGCGTGTCACTAACGAGTGATGTATTAGCGGGAGTTCAACGGGCCGTCGGAGGAAGGCCCATATATCAGGATCCGGCCGGGAGGAGGAGGCGCCGTCTCCCGTTATATTTATATAGGTACACCTTTATATATAACCGTATTATTTATAAGACGGTTCCGAAATTCGCCTTAGAACCGTCCGGCTAAATCTTAAGGCATCGACGGCTCTTTTGTCTATCCTCTCCTTCCTCTCGATTTTTTCCAGCAAATTCTCTCCTCCTTCGTCCATCTTCCGGACCTCATTTCCGATCATCACTGCCGTTCTTTCTGTTTCTCTATTTAACCCGACCGGATTCGCACACGGACACCGTTAACTTCGGTTTTTCCCACCCACCAATCAGCATTTTTACTGAAGAAATTCGGCTTTGGTCGAAACTTTCGTCTCCTTTAAAATAACAAGAACTCTTCCGAAAACAACGATTTTTCTCCCCTCCATCGGAAAACAGAGGGAAAAAAGTCTTAAACCCTCGGTCCAGTTCAGGTCCCGAACACGGAACCCGAAAAGAGAAACTGGAATTAAAATAACGCTCCGCGCACGGTTCGACCGACGGAGGAGATTGACGGTGTCCCTCTCTCTCCACTGGGACCAATTATCACTCGAATTAACGGAGAAAAGGGCCACCGTTAGAGCTACGAGCTGTTCAAGACACCATTTTCCGCGTTGTCTCCGTTTTTCGTCAGTCTAAACGTCGAAAATTCATAATTTCCGAATAGGGATTTCGTTAGAAATTTTCTGGTGAAAGTCATATCAAATTGGTCTTCATTTCTTAAAAAATGTCTGATTCGTGTGTCAAAAAACATGGTTAAATCATCGTCAAGCCCAATTTCGTCGCTGAAGCGCCATCTATCGGAGAAAATACAAAGCATCCGGTGAAAAAGAGGATTGGTCTGTGACTCGACACGTGTGTTTCATCGCAGTAACTTTTCGTTTGATTCATGCAAAGAGATATTTATGTAAGCATCACAATATTGCATTTAAAAAAGACTAGTAAACTGTCGTCTCTATATGATGTGAGAGTTAATGGTTATTTATTTAATTTTTAAATCGGCTTAACTGACATATTTATTTATCAGAAGGAAAAATATGGTAGTTATTTTTGAAAAGAGAACTGTAATTGAGCAAAACATTTAGCTTTGTAGGATCTTCGCTATATGTATAGAAGAATATGTTAGAAATAAAAGTATATTTTCATAATTTTTAAATTTATGAACTCCTCGCGAAATAATATAACGATAAAAAAATAATATTAATTTAAAGACACCACAAACAGTACAACTAACAAATGAAAATACAGTAGACCAGTGGTCCCCAACCCTATGCCCGCGGGCACCATAGCGCCCGCCGATCGTTTTACGTGTGCCCGCCGCTGTGAGACCACGATAAAAATAAAAATATTTCGGTTTTCAATAAAATGCTATGTAAAAGTTTTTTTCGTTTTTAATGATTAACCACTCAAAAGTAGAAATGGCGTCCAACATAGATAAAAGCACAAAGAGAAATGCGACCGATCTCTTTTTCCCCTCCGCCAAATCTTCACCAACCAAATTTCCCATACCTGAAATGAAATAAACCGGTCCGTTCTGAATATCATAAAATCAAAGTACAAATCACGACTTACAGATGAACACCTTGACGATTGCTTACGAGCAGGAATATCATCATACTCTCCTAATTACGAAGCAATGGCCAATGAAATGCAATGCCAAAAATCACATTTACATTCAGATTTATATTTTTTATAAAGAATTTTTATACTCTGTAGATTTTGTATGCATTGTTTAGTAATTACTTGTTTTGTAAAAATTATTGTTAATAGTCTTGTGTATGTTTTATTACATTTTTGGAATTAAATGTTTTCTGTACATTATGTGTATATATTATTAACTATGTCTAAGTATAAATTCACCTTGAAAAAATAAATGGTGCCCGCCGTCCGGCCGGTATTCTAGAATGTGCTCTTAGGTACAAAAAGGTTTGGGACCCCTGCAGCAGACCTATATATTAACATTGTTTATTTTTTTAACTAGATATGTAAATATCCAATAATTACATTTTGGGTTACAATTTACATTTTAAATACAATTACAGCACTTTGAATTCATTTTTATATTTTGGCATTTTTATTATTTTAAACGTAATTCATTGATCATTCAACACTATCTTTATGAACTTATACCTAAGAATTGAATATGAACGCCTATGAAAAATGATTTGAAAACAAAGAAAATGTGTGTAAATTTTTATCTGAAGACATTGAACAAAAAATTAAGGATACTTTTTAAAGTAGCCTAATTATTATAAAATTATCATTGAAATACTCTAACAATCTATTTAGCATTTCATTTATGTACAATTTTACATATACAGACCTAGTATTGCTTTAAAGAAATTAGCATACAACATATGGAACAAATGGTAAAGATTTTATATTTCTGCCTTCTGATATGACCACATCATCAATTAATAGTATAATGATCTGTTCTGATTAGAGAGTAAAAAACTGAAAAAAAACTGAACATTGATGCTGTCAAATATAAATTTGAAATGTAGCATTTAATAACGAAAGACATTAAATTCTTTTCGATGGTACAGTAGGCCTACTAGTGGCGTATTTAGAAATATGGCGTGCTTCGATTCAAAATATGCAGATGCCCACAAACTAAGTGCCAGTTTTCCACCGAGTTATTACATTTTTATAATTTTAATTCTGCAATAATTATATTTTTTACTGATTTTTTAAGTATTGAAAGGAAAAAGGGCACTTCTATTGAAAACCCGTCATTAGTAGGCTACTGCCGCTATGTTCCTGCAAATCATAACTTATACTGTATTAATACTATTCAATCGATATTTTGTGTCTCTACTTAAGCTTTTAATTTGCACCAATTCTTTTATGAATCGTTTGTACTTTTATGAATTGTAACATTATTTTTTGCTTATTTTTTATTGTTATTATTTTTTTAAAGTTTTGCCTACCAAGATCCGGGTCTAGTGGACCTAATCTGTCTAATCCTCCATTGTACATCTTCACATATGAGACATATATAATCACTTTCATTGTAGAAGACATTACATTGTAAAAATATTTACTCAATGAATATTTAGTTATTCATGAATTACAACTTTTCATTTCACTTTAATATTTTTTAAAAACTCTCTAAGAGGGTTTTTTTAATCATATCCCTCGTAAGACCGGATGGTCGAACTGCTAAGTTAGCAGCTAACCGCTCTGGACAATTAGGGTTCGAAACATTCCACGAATTTTCGTTTTTAAATCTTTCCTTAATAATTTAAATGAAGTTAAATAAATTTAAAATTAAATTCATTACGCGGAATGGGCATCGTTCATTTATACAGTATATTAATCCTAATGACACAACTCCGGGAGAAGAAAACACTGCGTAATTGTGTATACTTGTGTAGTGTGTTGGATATTAAATCAAATGGATATTTAATTTGTGTACACTATAAACAAAACTTTGATTATTATTATTATTCAGGAATAGTAAAGATTAATTTTTTAAAACGAAACAAAAAGAATAACAAATCATCACAATAAAAAGGAATATCTAATCAACGAAATTCAGATCAGAATTTAAATTTATCTTTCTCACATGAAAGCATTTTAAAAAAAATAAAAACTTTTGAATTTGCCACTCCTTCGCCACGTTTAAGCTTAGAAAAAGTAATTAATAATGAAATAGTGCTTGAATCAGGCCTACGTGCAAGATTATTAAAACGGTGAGAATTTTGTTTTTTATAACATAATTTATTAATTTTTACAATATATCTATATAAAATAACACAATACACTAGATTAAGGAATAGTACAAAATAAATTAAAAATTAAAATTACAGCTCTAAATAAAGCGTTTAGAAATTTTAGGCCTCCTATACGAGCAACAACTAAAGGGAACACATCGCTAATTGTGACACTTAGCAAGATATTCGTCTCCAATGTTTTATGTGCCGTCACTTCCGATTAGGCCGGACGTACTAAAAAAAAAGCGCAAGTTTATTCAACATTGTGGTTCATTGGTGCCAGAAAAGATTTTTTAGCCGAAAAAATGCTCGAACCCGTTATTTAATCTGCCACGTTCGCGTGACCGCTTTTCTCCTATCATCCGCCGTCATCTCCCCTTTCCAGATCGCTTCTGTCTATCTTCTCCCTGTCTTTTATCTTCCATTGTTGCCGTCTTTTCCCTGTTATTACAAATACTATTCACACACTTCTCTTATCTGTGCTGGGAATCATTCCCTGGTCCTCAGCGGTAATAGTCTACTTCTTTTTCCATGCGAATGTCTGGAGGTCCACGAGGCCACTGACATAATCTTTTCGGAACTCATATTTCTGGCGTTTAAGCATGAGGATTTCAGTGCGCATTCCAGTCATCCCATCCAGGCTTTTCTGCCTTCGAGCAGACGCCACCTACGAGTTATATCGTAGTTTGTTTCCTTGCCATATTTGTGCAGCTACGATGTAATTCGTAGTATATCAGTGTAAATATGAATAGATAGCTTCAGGGGCAAGAACAAAAAATCAAGTTTGGCTTACATGAACAGAACATTTATTAATAAATGAACAGAAAATATAATCATAAAAAGTTTATTCAAAATCGAAAGCAAAACAATATTTTTATTGTTCGTGATAATTTATAAAACAGAAATATAAATTTAAACGAACAGAAAATATTATAAAATGTTTATTCAAAATCAAAAGCAAAACGATATTTTTATTGTTTGTGATAATTTTTAAAACAATCTTCTACGCAAAGGGCTGGCTTCTCAAGACAGATTGGACAGAAATAACGCGTTTCTCGGCGTTTTTTAGCTTTGGTACAAATTCGACATGGCTTTGTCAGATGTTGTTTTTTCTGAGTAGATGGGATACTCTGTAAATAGTGGAGCTTCTGCAATTTAATTTTTTTTGAAACTGGTTGAATCTCTTCTCCAATCAACGCTTCGACGAATGCTTCTCTAAACTTTATAAGTTTTATTTTAGAAGAAGTTGCTTTTTGAAAGAGTTTGTGCGCATTATGTATATATATTTCTATAATATGTAATGCAACCTTTTTGGGCCATCCAATAGTCTTTCTTAGAGCTGTGTAGTACGATAGCATTTGATCTGATCGTCAATGCCAGACATTCCATGATTATAATCTCGAATTATATTCGGTTTCATCGAACATTTTCCATTGCGATTGAACACCTCTACCATTTCAACAACGTGCATGTTTGAAATGGTAAGGACTTCTCGTTTGTCTTTCCATTTACATACAGTAACAGGACCATTTCGCTGCCAAATAAACTCCCCCATCCTCACCAAAAATTTTGTCAGATTCTGAATCACTTAGATTAGTGTAGTAATCAAGTTGTTTTTTAGTTAGTGGTCTTTTCTTATCCATTTTGGGATATTTATAATTTGATTATAAAAATAAATAAAAAATAACACTCTCAAAAAAGACGTAAATGTGATGTGCTTGCCTCTATATCCGATTTATTACTAATGAATTTAGACGCACATCTCCGATTGGCTGTAGCGAAGTGACAGGACGAATCGTGTCTGTGCACGAATTAACTCGTAGTTTGGCTTTAGCGAAGAGCTTTCTGTTACATAAGCCAACTACGAGATAATTCGTAATACTTTTATTTTAAGAAAAACACATTCTATATGCTATTTGATTATTACTATATACTCTGATTAGAGTTTTTAATAATATAATATAATTAAATTAAGTTGGCGTTTTACAACAGAATCCTAAAAAGTCACGTGGCAGTCAACGTGTTAAGCATGAGGATTTCAGTGCGCATTCCAGTCATCCCATCCAGGCTTTTCTCCCTTCGAGCATCGTTTGGAATTTGTGATGCAGTGTGCCCTTCCATCCAAATAATGGCTTTGATTAAAGGTCACGTGATTTTGATTTTTGTATTGTTAACAAGCCAGAAAAGTAATAAGTTTTTTTGTTGTTGCAAAATCTACCACGTGAAAAACCAATTAGCTTTATTGATTTTTTTTTTTTTTTTTTTTTTTTGAATTTCTTTTTTTTTTTTTTTTTTTTTTAACTCTTTCCGCCCTGTGGGCACCAAGAGGGCCTCTTTTAGTAGGCCCATTATGGGTTCGGCCAGGCCCACAATGGGGCGACCGGGTGGTGAGGGACGGGGCCCGACATATCCGAACGGACCACGCCCCGAAAATAATCGAACCCGTTCGGATTCGATCCCGGGTCCCCAGAGCGGTAGGCTTAATGGAGTATATTGTACTGTACTTAAAATTGAAGTACGTACAGTACATCAGCGATTCTCAACCTCCTTAGCTCCGCGACCCCCCGAATAGTAAATATAAATAAAATTAATATTTCGCGATCCCCACCCAAAGGAATAATAACGGCAAGCCATACTATTACTAATTGAATTTTGACTGTAATTATAAATGTAAATTTTTTAAAATATTATATAATCACATTGCACTAATTTTATACATTAAGAAAATACCGACAGTATAAAAAAAATGTAATACAACTATTTATATTAGTTTATGTCGCTGCGTTTATAGCGACGGGTATGAACTTGCATGTATGACGTGTACATACATGAGTAATTTACAAGTTCCAACTTGATGTGTACGTGCTCTTTGTAATTTGATCTCCTATAATACTCGCTGTGAGAGCATGTTTGAACATGCATATGGATGCGTTTGAACAAGTCGTACTGTCACTAGTATAAAAGAGGCGCTGGCGATTGCACCACTTCAGTTAATGCGAAGCGTGCGTCTGGTACTTTTATTTTAGTGTGCGGTCAACCGTGAAGCTGAATTGTTTTTTTTAATAATTTCTAACGCGAAATGGATAAATTTGTGAAAAAACGAAGTGAGCCATCTACATCCACTGAATCGGTTGGTAAAAAGACAAAGTTGTACAATGACAGTAATTTAAATTATGGTTTCACGTCATTGGATGGAAAGCCACAGTGCGTTGTTTGCTCTCAAGTTTTCTTCGATGAAAGCATGAAGCCATCAAAATTAGTTCGACACTTGAAAACTAAACATCCGGCTCATAAAAACAAACCCTTGGAATTTTTCGAAAGAAAATTACATACCTTGAGAAATCAACAAACCTTTTTTTTTTTTTCTTTTAACTCTTTCCGCCCTGTGGGCACTAAGAGGGCCTCTTTTAGTAGGCCCATTACGGGTTCAGCCAGGCCCACAATGGGGCGACCGGGTGGTGAGGGACGGGGCCCGACATATCCGAACGGACCACCCCCGAAAAATTCCTGGGGATTATTCGACCCGTTCGGATTCGATCCCGGGTCCACCAGAGCGGTAGGCTGCCACCTTGACCGCTCGGCCATCCGGCCGTCGAACCTCTACTTGTAAGTTAAGCCATACTGACAAAAGTGGACTTGAAACATCTTATCTCGTAGCATTAAGAGTAACTAAGATGTCCAAACCCCATACAATCGCCGAAAACCTCATATTGCCTGCTGCAATTGATATGGTCAGTGTTATAATAGGTGCGGAGGAAGCAAAAAAATTGAAAAAACATTCCGCTTTCTAACAACACAATATCAAGGCGAATCGATGGCATGGCTGCCGATGTTCGCGATCAGATAATTCAGCAAGTGAGTTGAACTCACTTGCTGAATTCGAGTGAACTCACTCACTGAGTTCGAGTGAATTTTTTAGTATTCAATTTGATGAAGGATCAGATGTAGCAAACATGTCTCGGTTCTTATGTTTTGTGAGGTATGAATGCGAGAGGGACACATCAATCAAAGAAAATATGTTGTTTTGCAAAACAGTACCGGGTCATGCAACAGGACAATGTCTTTTTGATGTTTTTTATGAAGCTACGAGAAACTATACTAACATAGATTGGACAAAATGTATTGCAGTATGTAGCGATAGTGCAAAGGTGATAACAGGAAAGAACAGTGGATTAATGAAAATATTAAGAGATCGTCTTATACCAAGGCGGAATGGACGCACTGCTTCCTTCACAGACACGCTCTTGTCACAAAAAATATGCCGGAAAATCTCAATCAAATTGTTTGTGAAGCTGTAAAGTTGGTTAATTTTATTAAAAGCCGACCGTTACAGAACAGGCTGTTTGCTAAACTATGCGATGAAATGGGCGAAAATAAAAAATCTCTTCTTTTCCATACAGAAGTTAGATGGTTATCGCGACGGAAAGTGTTAACCCGGGTATTGGAATTGCGAGATGAATTAATAATATTTTTCCAGGATAAACAAACGCCATTCTCATTGTTTTTACAGAATAATGAGTGTATGTTGTTGTTGGCTTACTTAGCTGATGTATTTTCGCATTTAAACGACTTGAATGTGAATTTACAAGGACGTGATAAAAACATTTTATTAATGACAGACAAAGTTCATGCGTTCATTAAGAGCTTGATATCTGGATTATTCGCCTTCAAAGCAAAAATTTGGATATGTTCCCACTCACTTCGAATTATATTGAGAAAAATATGAATTAACAAGACACTATTATTCGCTACTTTTTGGATTGCACGAAGATGCATTTGCGTGAGCTAAAAACTCAGTTGACGGAGTATTTCCCGGAAGATAAAAATGATTTCTCCAAGAGATGGGTACTGAATCCGTTTAGTGAAAATGTTGTTGCCGCAGCCAAGTTACCAGTTGAGATTCACAACCAGCTCATCAAATGTCTGCCGACAAGACACTACAACTGAAATTTACATCTGAAATACGTTTTGGCTTGCTCGTCGACACGAATATGGAAATTTAGTCACAGAAGCATTGAAAATATTAATCCTTTTCGCCACGTCTTATCTCTGTGAAAAGGGTTTTTCGTCTACGGTTGCGCTAAAAACTGAATACAGGAATCGTTTTTATCACTCGAAAACAATTTGCTTTTGTGTGTTTCTAACGTAGATCCACGTATGGAGAAAATTTTAAATGAAAAACAAATGCAACCATCGCATTAATTTCTTTTCTTTACATGTGTATTTATTGTAAGTAAAATGTTTATAAGTTTATAATAAAGGATTTTTTCTCATAAAATGATTTCATTATTGTTTCGCGACCCCCAGGTTAAGAAACGCTGCTATAGAGGTTCGATGTCATTTAGTCTCTATATTCGTGATTTCATTTGCATTAATTTCCATTGAAGTAATATTTTAGATCAAAGATAAAATAATGTTAGCAGAAAATAAATGAATACAAAAAATCTAGTTAAAATATATAACATAAAACCAAATCGAATAATAGGTACAGTACAAATAATTAAATTTTAATACCATCAAATGCCAAGTACTGTACTGTACATAAATTACAGAAGTGAATAATTCAAATATACATTACTATTATTCATTATCTTCCCAGGAAAAGGTTTTCATATAAAATGTAATATCACGTATCTCGCTGAAGTGTACCAATATTTTTTCTTTTTTTTATGTTACCTAGCTTTGTTCATAATTCCACTATATTATAAAAATAATTTTCCGCCCTCCACCCTTCTACCTCTACTTCCACAGACTTCCTCCGTTTCTGGTGTTACTTCGTTTTGGGATATAATTCTCGGCAATAATAGAATTTCATGGACAATACGAAACAAAATCAAGCTCGATGGCTTACTTACGTACGATTTTTTAAAAAAATATTTATAATAAAGTAATAATAAAATTTAGTAAAAGGTTGGGTTTTATTAAAGGTCTATAGTCACCAGATTGGTCGATTCTACGCTTATATGTAGTATTTATGACGAATGTAGTGTTAATTATTAATTAGAAAAAAAACAAAAGCTACTTCGTTGTAATAATAAACAATGCAAGGACTTTAAAACTGCTAAGTTGTAAACCTCCCTACATAAAGCGCTTTTCAAGTTCCCGTGTGGTCTAGTGGTTAGGATACCTGGCTTTCACCCAGGAGGCCCGGGTTCAATTCCCGGCACGGGAATAATAGGAAAGATTTTTTCTTCTCTCTTTTTTTTTTTATTTGTTTACTTATTTCTTGTTATTCATATAATATAATTTACAACATTTCGATTTCTGTACTGTGTGCTTTATGTTTGGGTTTATCGAAATGTTAATTGTTTCGGAACGCAATGGTTAAATTATCAATAAATCCATGGACAGAATTTGTTTGAACTGAAAAATGCAAAAATCGATTCGAAATGCTCAGTTTTGCCATAATTTATTTTCGCTGCATTGTTTTATTTGTTCATTTACTTATTAGGAAAAGTCTGTACACAGTGATGATATTCGAAATAGTTAACAAAGGGTTCGCTAGCAGAAAATTTTTCCCTGACAATCACCGACAAACGAAATGGAAGTTTTGGCTAGAAATAAATACAATACCTTTTCTTGCGACATATCTAATAATCAGTGGCGTATTTGGAACGTAAGGGGCCCTGGGCAAAGACCTGGGGCCGTATTCTGGTCACCGTCTCTAGTCTCTCGTCTCTCACCAGCCGGTCGCTGATTGGCTAATCCAAACGAGTAGCCAATCAGCGACCGGCTTGTGAGAGACGAGAGACCAGAGACGGTGACCAGAATACGGCCCCAGGTAATAATAATATTAGTGCTGTCGATTTTTTTTCTTTTTTTTTAGGCAGAGAAATTTTTCCACCCCGAATGGCACTGCTGATAATAGACAGATGTCATCGTCTCTCGAAATACAATATCCTTTTTATTTCACTATCTATAGCCCGACACGTGTTCCACAGCCATCTTGTATTATCTCGCGCACGTGAGATTGTGGGATCTTTCTTATGACTGGATCTAGTTTCAAGAACTCTCTTGAATCGATCGCGATTAAACCTCGTTTCGGTCGAGATTGAAACGGTCGAGAGAGATCGCACCAAGACATAGTCCCCGACCTTGCTCACAGTCTAGATTGAAATGCTCGGTGCGAACGGAGTATAAGGCTCTAGTTTAGTAGTATTACAGAGTATAATACGTATATTTTAATATATTAAAAAAAAAAAAAAAAAAAAAAACAAAACCACTGAGAAATGTTACGTGTGTTTAACAAGGTTCGGAAAACTGAAAATTTTAACAAGGGGTTCGGGCGAACCCGTTCGAAAAACTGAAAATTTTAACAACGGGTTCGGCCGAACCTGTGCGAACCCGCCGAATATCACCACTGTCTGTACATATTCAGTAAACGAATAATATGCTAATATCGGCAACGTCTAACAAGTACGATAAGTGTGACTTGAATTTTTATCCTCTCCAAGTTAAGAAACACGATACTCAATTTAGGAATTGAAGTGCTCATCTTTTAAACGGTCTTGTCCAATATTTTAAAAATTGAGATATCGATTTCTTTGGATTCGTAGATGGTTTCTTCTATTATTTTGTTTCAAAATGTTTGCAGTATAAAAAAAGGCGTTTTTTTCTATATTTACAGTATTTATTTAAAGAATTAAATTTAAAAATAAATTTATAAATTAGAATAAAATTAATTAAAATGTAAAACATTTCAAATTAGTTTGCTCACGACGGTTTACGGTCACCCTGTAGCGCCTGCCTTGGCAATGGGAAACACCATTGTTTTTTTAGTTGATTGTGTATCTGTCAGAAATTTTAAACTAGTCAATTCATTTTAAATTGATTTATTTTAAAATATTTACGAACAAATTTTATGAAAATTAGCAAAAAGTCATATTTTTCTTTTTGCGACTGGCTAACACCTTAACCGCTCGAATTCTAAATGCTGTATCAAGAATTTTTCAAGGAAGATCTATGTTGGATATGTCAGGTTCGCTCCCTCATCACCTGGCCGCTCCCATCGTGGACCTTCCCGAAGCCATAATGGGTATGGGAAAAAGGCCTTACTGTCCGCAGTAAAAAAAAAAAAAAAAAACTTTTTCTTTCATTCCATTTTTTGTTTTGTTAACTTCTACAGAAGAAAAATATTGCGTTTGGTCATTATATATTGATATTTGATTTTTTAATTCTGAACTTTTATTATAAACGTTTCTGGAATATCTTGAATTGCCCGTTTTATTTTTTAACTTGTTTTTTTGTGTGAATGTTTTTGAAGTATAAAAAAATGAAAAAAAATTGTTAAAACATTTAGTTGTAAATATCTCCTACCATTATTATAATTGAAACAAAAGTTTTAAAACAGAGTCGTCTGGAGAGGTTTTTTCTCGGTTTAATTGTATTGTATTTGTATTCTCCACAACTGAATTAAAATTACGAAACTAAACCAAACGAAAATAGTGTTACCAGCGAAGCATGATCTTCCGTAGGGGGCGCAAGTACGCCATGCTTGCATTTTAAATGATTTCGGTTTTTAAAAGCAGGTGTTTCGTTAATTGTTTACGCCGAATCACCAATTATAAGAAGTATTCGAAGATGCCAAAAAAAGGATCGAATAAAAAGACAGAAAGGGTAAACCTGCAACCCATGTCATTGTCGATCGGCACTTATAAACGTAAAAACGTTTAAAAGTGTCGATTGACCATGACATTCGATCAATAGTCAACCAGAGGTCCTAGTTTTAACTTTTAGGCAATACCGAAGTTTCGATATCCAATGAAAACGGGAAGCTTGCATTGCACGTTCGAACATGAAACCGTATGTAAGTGCCGCCGCGGGTAACATGATATCATCCAGTTTATTTACGTGTGGAATGCGTTCGTGTGTCACAGAAACTTCCTGTTGTTCTTGGATGTCGAAATTTCGTTATTACCAAAAGAAGTTACGACTTGACCTTAAGCAGTTAACTATTTTTGGTAGCCGGCCAATAGACCATTTGATATGACATTTTCAAATGGCAAATTTCAAATTTGAACAGTAAAAGAAATGAGCTCTTGTTTAAGCATTCTGAAATGTGATGAAATGATTGGTCTCATCCATTTAATCCACATTGAAATATCATGTTTGCTATTATCATTTGACATAGATTTAAACTGAAAAGTCTATCCCATTTGTCCTTTGGTGTAATCACTAAAGGACATATGATCCTGTATTGGTAAAGAAGTGGCCTGAATTGGCTACCAGATATCCACTTCCATATTTTCTTTATACTCCTCCTAGATTAGATCAGACAAGATGATGGGTACATTGCCTGGTAAAGCTGCTTTAGTTAAGCTGCTAGAGGGTGCATTAATAAAGGTCATAAATTTGAATGGATACTACTAAGGAAGAAATGGCATGAAATGCAGCTTACAGAATAGTTTCAGCAAAGTTAAGAACATATTACACAAACAAAAATGTGAACTTTGATAATTAATGGGCAATAATAATAACTAAACAGTTGAAGAAATTTAAACGAAAAAAAAATCAATGTAGCTGATAAAATATTTAATAAAATGTACAAAAAAAAATCTTGGATTCCAAGATTTTAATAAATTTGATAAAATTAGTCCTTTGTTTATTATTTTTACTTGTCCTGTGGTCGAAAGGGAAGATCAAATATTAAATATTGAAGCCATGAAAGCAATGCTAATTACAAAACAAAATTGTAGATGATAATCATATGCGAATGAAGTTTTAAAAAGTGTCTGTAACCATATTTTTCTGTTGAAACACCATTATTTCCAAATAGTTTTGTAATAATGCGAGTTCTTTCTGAAATATAGGAAGAATGTGTTGGTTAATAAGTTAGTATAGCTTGAATAAGGATAAATATATGTTAGAGAAAAGGACTGCTTTCTTCCTCATAAAAAACAAATTCCAACATTATTATATTAGAGTGATGATGAAGGATTTACAAATGGATTTCAAGAATGTAAATGCTGTATGATCAATAGACAAAATGAATAGACTAGTAACTTTAGAATAGTACAGAAAAAAATTTTAAACCATTGTGCAAAGAGATATTCTTTATTTGTCATGATGGGTTCAGAAATTATTTTTATGATTGAACTTGTTTTAAAAACTAAAAATTATATAATTAACTCATTTTATAATTAAAAAGTATTTAGAGCTATTCAATGTATAAATTATCATCAATTTGTTCTTTTGATGCATATTTGAGTGTTGAAACAGAAAAAAAATAACTACTAGATTCAATTGAATTTTGTATTAAAATTGACCTGAAAACTGTTCTGTTGTAAAGAGAGAGAGAGGTTCTTGCAATAAAATAATACAGTAGAGAGTCATTTATCCGAATTGTCGGTTATCCGAATGCTTTCCAGTTGGACTGTGTCGTGCTGAATCGAACTTTTTTGATACTAGATTTACTTCTAAAGTATAATTTTTATGTTTTTATATTTTTCAATATATTTATTTTGTTTGTACAAAATAAAGAAATAATTTTTAACGATACAATAGCCTTGATTATTATTATAAAAATTTTCATTAGGCTTAAAATCGATGAAAATTCAACACGAAGCGACACGCAATGGAGAAAAATTTCAACATCAGATAGGTTAATATATTTTTTTGTACATAATCGGTTATCCAAACAAATCACTTATTTGAACAACCCCAGTCTCCAATTGATTCGGATAAACGACTCTCTACTGTAATTATAGTCTCAAGAAGTTTGTTTTATAGTGTAAGTGAGAATGGTTATTTCAGAATTTTAATCATTTTATTGTCATATTTAATATAGAAACATAAAGTTTTAAACTTGAAATCTATTAAAAAATAAAATAAATTCTAATAATGTGTTTATAAAAATTAATTATAATAAAATTTTACAGAGCAAAACCACATGTAATCAAGATACAGATCTCTGTCCTGTATACATTGGGTCAAATGATCAGATTTTCATAAAAATTCATGCTAAACCAAGTGCTAAAGTAAATGAAATAACAGGTAAGATTATTGTTATTTTATATTCATTATTATATAATTACATATACATTATTTAATATGATGTAACAAGTTCTCAAATGTGTATTATAATTATTGACTTCCAACAGTGAGTTTAATATTGTAGAAAATGTTTACAAGAACTTTATTTATTTTAAGGACTTGCTGTAGTGACATAGTAAGTTTAATACATTAAACTCACTGTGTCGTTATGTCACTACAGTTTCAACCTATTCATAGGTCTTCCTTCATTAGAACCTAGAGAAATGAAACAAACTAACAGATAAAGTACAAAACTAACATTCTAAAATTAAAAGAGAACAAATTACAAATTTGAATGTCCTAAATTTGTAAATTTTAAAAGTAATTTTTGTCAATAAAAATAGTCATTTTTAATAAAAAAAATAAATAATAAAATTTTAATAAAAAAATAAAAAATAGTCAAATAAAAAAAGTCATTTTTGTGATGCAATGCCTTGTTTGGGAGGTAAAATTAATGATTTAAATTTAGTGTATGCAGATTATTCCTACAACGTAAAGTAGATAATAAAACATTTTAAATATACAAGTTTTGTCAAATTGAGTTTATTTTACTAGTTTTTTGATAATTATTTTACTAATATTTATTACTAATTTCTGAATATATTTTACAATCTGATTTTATTTTACTAATGAGTATTTTAAAACAAAAATTAGTACAAAGTACATAGTAAAAATCAGCACGATTATGGTGGTTAAAACCTTATAACTTTGTTATCACATCATACAGAATTCAATTTTTCCACTATGGAGGCAACTGTGCTGTTGTGAGGAGTCTTTTAATGAGGAATAGTTCGCATACCTCTTTGAACATTTTAGATATTAGGTTTGGAGCACGATCTGTAAGAAATTGGAGCAGGAGTCCCCAACCTTTTTGTACTTAAGAGCACATTTTAGAATACCGGTCGGACGGTGGGCACCATTTATTTTTTCAAGGTGAATTTAGAATTGGACATGGTTAATAATACACACACATAATATACAAAAAACATTTAATTCCAAAAATGTAATTTAACATACACAAGAATATTTAACAATGATTTTTATAAAACAAGTAATTACTAAACAATGCATACAAAATCTACAAAGTATAAAAATTCTTTATAAAAAAATATAAATCTCAAAGTCAATGTGATTTTTGGCATTGCATTTCATTGGCCATTGCTTTGTAATTAGAAGAGTATGATGTTATTCCTGCTCGTAAGCAATCATTAAGGTGTTCATCTGTAAGTCATGATCTGTACTTTGATTTTATGATGTTCATTGTCAAAAACAATGATTCACACAAGTATATGGAACCAAAAAACGATTTTATTTTATATGCTGCTTTTTTCTAGAATGGAAATTTGTTTCTGTCAACTACATTCCAGAAATTCTCATCAGATACAATGGATTTTAGGATAATCTCGTTCTGAAGATCCAAAATTTCTCTCTCTACCCCTCCAGCCTACCCCCTCTGAAGAGACCAGGGATCGAATCCGATCGGGTTGAAAAATCCCCAGGAATTTATCGGGATGACATTTCACATGCCATTCTAAGGCCAATTGACATTTCACATGCCAAGGACAAGTGAAGATGACATTTTGGATAATTTATGTTCATGATTTTAATGAACTTTAATGTACTTGATTATTATTTTCAATTGATTATGGTTTAGTTAAAGTGATAACTATGTAATTTTCTACGTTAATAAATTTCTAAAGAAATTTAATGAACTAATACATTCTGTATTAATACAAAATAGTACATTCTGTAATGTGGGAAGACATAACATTAATTACAAACTACAATAATACAGTTGTAAAAAGAAAAGAATGCATCAGCAAATAAAAAGCATATAGAGAATCTATGCATAAATTTAATGATAGCCATTGCAATAAATACAAGAAACTTAATTGTAAATCACATACTTGCAGGATTTTGTCTTGAGAAAAATACATGATTTAGATTAACTAACTGATCCATTTAACATGTTCTTTAAACACACTTTTTCTGTTTTTACCATTTTCATCTAGTTTTATGAAAATTAATAATAATTTATCTTTTCATACTTGTTACACTCATTATTTCAGTAAAATTCTCCCCATTGGGACTCTTACCCCATTATTCAAAGAAACTTTAAAACATAATACAAAAATAATTACTTCAGTAGATATTAAAACTCACTCAAATTTTTAAAACAGCATAAAAATTTTAACAATAAATTTTGGGCACTGTGCATGGCATTATTCTTGAAATAATTGCATTATTATATGTACATTTTTTTATTTTTTTATTTTATATCATGATTCTATTTAAAAATGTCTTTTCTTACAATAAATAATAATTCAATATTAGAAAAAAGCTTTTGGCATAATAATATAGATGAAATATGTTTCTCAATTACTTTTATAATTTACATTAATACAAATACAAACTAAACTAAAAATTCATTATAATTCCAGTAACAACAGAAATAATTGATTCAATGTTACTATTAAAAAATTGTATTGTTTCAAAAATTATGACAAAAAGCTGTTGTTATAACAGCTATTATGACAAAAAGCTGAGCTATTATGAATATGTATTATAACAAAATTTAATCTTTTAAATCTGGAAATGTTTTCTGTTATCTCTGTAATTGTATGATCATTATTCTTTTGTTAAGATAATGCATGTACACTTTTGCTTTTCCTTTCTTAAAGGTGACATTTAGAAGCAGAGATATCAAAGGCACGTTATAATTTAAAGAAGTGCAATGATACCAAGGTTATAATAGCTTGTTTAAAGTTATGTAACAATATATATTATGATGATTATGCAATTGTATTATAGCATATTCAATTTATCAGGAATGTTAATTTCACAAGTAAAAATATTTTATATGTTATGTATTTAATCTTAAAGTTTTTGTTTATTATTAATTGTCTACTCAGACACAACTTATTATTATTAGGACTTTATACTGGTGCTTTGGATA
The DNA here is from genome assembly GCF_030686945.1 of Centruroides vittatus. NCBI lineage: Eukaryota > Metazoa > Arthropoda > Arachnida > Scorpiones > Buthidae > Centruroides > Centruroides vittatus. The sequence goes on along the minus strand of NW_027122209.1, from coordinate 1,840,278 downwards.
TTGATACAAAGATGAGATCTGAATCAGAAAACACAAAAAAATTTCTTTATTAAAATTACTACAGGTGATATAATAAAGAAATTTTTTTGTTTTTTCTGATTCAGATCTCATCTTTGTATTAATATCCAAAGCACCAGTATAAAGTCCTAATACCGTATTTTACAGACTATAAGACGCACTTTTTTCTTCGAAAAATTGCCTCCAAAATTCAGGAGCGTCTTGTAGTCCGTAGCGTCTTATAGGTATTTTTTTTAAAAAATTGCTTAAAAATTAAGGTGCATCTTATAGTCCGTAAAATACGGTAATAAGTTGTGTCTGAGTATACAATTAATAATAAATTAGAATTAAGGACTGTAAGGTAACTATATTTATTACATTTAATTACAGGTATAACAGATGTTGTTGATATCCAAATAAGTGCTCGGCCAGTTGATGGTGAAGCAAATTCTGAATTGATTCGGTTTATTGCTGAAACTTTGTGTGTCAAGAAAAATGAAGTGGATGTAGTGAAGGTAATTTGTAACAAACAAACAAACAACACACACACACAAATATATATATATATATATACAACAATTATATATATTATGTATATATAATATACATAATACACATAACATAATATACTTACATAATATATATATATATATATACACAATTATATATATTATGTAAGGAAAGTACTTTAGAAGATTTTAAATAATGAATGATTCAGTTGTTTGAAATGATAGTAAATGTAGCCACTATGTCAAATTATTTCTGATTGTGTTATTTAAGTCAGAATTTGTCTAAAACTCATCACTATAATTAGGTCATTTTGATAAAATTTATTAATCTTTTTCATCTTTACTGTTACTTCTAAGTTGGACTATAAAAAAGGATTAAAGAATAGACTCAAAAGAAAATTATTATTATTTTTATGTAAGTCTTTTATTACTTTAAAGAAAAATATTTTTTAATTAATTAGTATCTAAAAAAATTTCTTAGAAAACAGACACTTCGATAAATATAGATATCAAAATGATATTAACCCTTAAAGGCTGTTTCATAGCAAAATGTTATCTCGTGATATGCTCTATACTCTCAGAAAATAGTTCTTATTAATATGAGGTCCACCAGTGGCCGAGTGAATAAAACCAGTTGTTGTTGTTGTGTATGTGGATTGCATTCTATTCAGTTAATACCACAGCTAGTGTTATACCAGATCATGATCAAGACATGACTACAGAAAAATTATTACTGTGGTTATGTGCTATTTTTGTGTGTTTGTATTTAAGAATTTCCTAACAATGTTGTATGTGTTTAATATGGCTGCTTTCTGTAATGTGGATGCATGACTGTTCTTAAGACCTAATGTTTCCATTCTTTTGTGTAATGTTTGTGCTATCACACATGTGCAAGAAAGGAAGAACTACAGATACAATAAATATCTTATCCATTCTCCATAGATTCTTTATTTATGTCCAAATTTACATATTTACTAATTTTTTCAGTGTATGTGTTTTGTTTATTATGGGTATTTAGAATAGCTGTCTGTAATGTAGTTGATTTTGTTTTGTTTATTGATGAATTGATGTTTGGTCTGATGTGATGGATAATCACAGAGAAAACAGTCTGTGATTATAAGTTGTATGTTTTGTGTGTTGTTTTCTATGGCCATCTGAGGTACATATTTTATAATGGTTTCTGGTTGTGTAATAATTTGTTTGTGTGCAAGCTTTAATGTATTGTGTTTGCTGTTTGGTTATGTCAATGTAAGTCAGTTTGTGCCAAATGCTTGAAACCTAATGTTCCAGGCATGATTTGTATTTCCTGCAAGTGCCTTCTGTAAATAGTGTGTCTTTTAAAATATGCATTCTGTAGTTTCTTGTGTTTGTGATCTGATTTTGTAGGGCAGTCACAAATCCATCCATCTCTCCAAAACAGCATCCTCAGGCTAGTCAGAAATTTGACAAAGTTATTGTTAATGTGATCCTGGTAAGTTCATTTAAATATCTGCATTCTAATGAGTTTACCACAAACGTATTGACAATAACTCTGGAGCTCTTTCTGCCCTAAGACTGCTGGTGTATGTTTTTTATGTATAATTTAATTAATGATATGTTGCTTTCATCTGCAAGAATTAGTCTTATGAAATTGATATTTCTTGCTTTTTGCAGAAATACTATTGCATTGTCTGTATTTGTGTTCTGAAGGTTTATTAAATATGTGAGGCTTCATCCTTCCTCTATGTGGAAGAGTTAACCTTTCTACAGATTTAGGATGATTATGTTCTTTAAAATATTTGTTTTTTCCTTTGGAGTTGTTCTAATTCTTTATTATTGCGATTGCATTTAAGTGTTGTATTCAACTGTATTATTAGTAGGCCTATTGAGTTTAATCTGTTATATTCTTTTGTTTGATTTCTGCACAATGTACAATGTTCTGTGAGCTTGGCTTGTTGGAATCTTAAATACAGTAAAATATCAGTTTAACAGACTTCAATTTTAATGGACAAAATTTTTAGTCCATGTGTCATAAGTGGAAATTAACACACTGTTAATTTTAAACTGCTTTTTATATGTATTTAAGTTAACAGTTTTTTTTCTTTTTTCAAATTCTAGAATCACTGCTCATAAAGTTCATTTTCCAAAATGTTTGTTTATTTATTTTGATTTAGATTGTAAACTTGTTTATAACAGTCTCAGAACTATGATCAGTACATAAGCAATAATACATATAGAAAACTTTTTGTAAAATTAAACTGTGAAATTACATACATAATTTTAATTACACACCTATCTACATATATAAGTAAAAACAGATAAACTAACTAATTTGTCAAGTTTTTAATACATGCATTTGGAAATCCTACTTTATTATGTAACAATACTTTTGGCTTTAACATCTATCTATATAATCCATTGAACGCGTGTCCGTCCATCCGTGTAACGGTATGCCAAAAACAGGCATTAGAGGCACCCCTATCGTTTGTCATATTTCAAACATTTAAATTAAAAATATAAATTATTTAAATTAACACCCACTAGGGGCACCCTAGCAATGTTACCAGTGAAAGTAAATAAACAACTTAAACTATTTTAAAGTATTTATAGAATGTTTAATAACACTAAATAATGATTTTTAATTATCATGAAATTTGTAAAGAATGCCCACTAGGGGGCGTCCTGGGCTCCTAGTACAGTCAAGGTTTGTACAAGGTCATGACATGCGTGACCTATTTCTTGAGCCGCAATTTTGGGGTATTTTGAGTCGCATGTTTTAAGCAAACTTGTACGAGCAGTCAGTTTTATACGACATTAAACTAAAATTGCATAAATCCAGTGATTTCCAGTCAAAATTATAATAATAATTTTGGATGATTATGCAACCCCAATTTTATGCAACTTTTTGATCAAATGGTTTAAAAGAAACAATCATCCACATCATTTGCTGTCGTGAATGAAACTAATTAAATAGGTGCTAAAACTGATGCAATTACATATATAAGCACTTTGTAAAGTAATGCAATAACATAAGTTATCCAAAATTTTATTTTAAAGCATTTACCAATACAATATTAATGTATTAAAAAATAAATACTGGACTAACGTTTAATTAATGAACATTTTTTACTTTACAAAGGTTTAAACATGATATTTTCCTAATTACATAAAATCTAATCAAAAAGGATAATATTAAACACAATTTGATGATATTTTTAACAGAACTTATCTGAGATATAACTTCTTTCTCTGTTAACACACAAGATACAAATATAATAAAACACCATTTTCGGAAGTCAGCAGAATTACACATAAATGAGCTTTTGCTTCCATACAGTTTTTTTACATTCAAAGTACTGTTCATATCTCTGGCAAAAATATGTAATTTCACTGACAGAAAAGTTGAGATTAACAGTTCAAACTGAGATTCTTCGAAATGAAACTGAACAACAAATAATTTAATGTGAGCTCACGTATACATCTCAAAGACAGTGCCTATAGAAAAATACATAATATACACTATCCTCACATAGTTTAGAATGTTCAGTTGTCTGCCACTTATCCTGTCTGCAGTTCTGCACCCATTTCACTTTCCTCTGTTTATCTGCAGGAAATCTAAACAATCGAAGGTCGGTAGACTTACTTTTATAATTAGGTGCCACAGAATAACTCATTGTTTAACATTTTGAGTATGTATATACGTAATAATAGTCGACTCACGCAGGAACCACGTGTGGTGATCTCTATCGATATGCCCCAACATGGCCGCTGCCACATAGAATCACGGGAGAGTGTCCTGATCTTCTTATACAGACCTTGAGTACAGTATATCCCATTGCCTCAATTAGTCTGTTAAATTGAGGTTTTACTGTATTTGTAGATCTTGCCATCATCCATGGATTTGACCTTTCCATTTTTGAGTACAAATTAATTTTTCTTTTTAATTCCTTTTTCTATGTGTAGTGTTCTGCACTTGTCTTTGCCAAACTATTTATGTAAGTGTAATAATGTGCATAATTTTTAATAACTGAATTAATTGTGCTTCAGTGGATTTGTAAAGTTTTATGTAGTTTATGTACATAAGATGAAATAATATATATTCTGTTGTTTAGTTGTGTTTAATGTTGTATAGTTTTATTGCTTAACGAGTAGGCTAGGTAGAATCAGAGTCGACTTAGGTAAACTCCTTGGATACTTCCTTACCTTATGTGCATTTATTTCAATATACTGTATATGTCTTGAAGCCTGAGGTTAGTATTGGTGAAGTTCAGTGTGCGTTTATACGTTTTCTAGAAATGTTAAGCATGTTAGTTGTATTTTGTATAGGCAAAGTGTATGCAATAACCATGAGTATGGGATTCTGTTGAATGCTTTCTTGTAATTAATGTTTACTACATGTGTATTTCTGTATTGTTTGTGCACTTATAATTGAATGATTAAATCTATAAGTAATTGTTCTTTGCATTCCATATGGTTTCTATGCTTTGTGTTTTTCTTTAAGAATGTTGTGTTGTTTATTTTGAAGATTTATTTTGTTTGTGATGCCTGATATAAGTATTTTCAGTGTTGGAAGGCACCTATCGGCTTGTATTATTATTTTTGGGTTTCAGGTATATGATGCACTGTGTAAGAAATTTTGTTTTGTCTTTGTGGATTGTTGATTGTGTTTTTGTAAACTAGATGTCTTCCAACTATGTATTTGTTGTACTGCATTTTGGATACTGTGTATATTTATTTCAACACAAGGCACATGATTGATGTATTGTGCATGTTTTGTTCTTCTTTGATCAAATTTGTTTTATTTTTTGTGTTTGATTTGTCAAGTTCTTACATTGCTTTCATAAACAATATACAAAGGTCATTCTAAAAGAAAAGAACGTTTGTTTTTCTAGATATTTTTATTTAAGATAATGAAACAAAACTTATTTTACAACACATATGATAACTTAGCTATTTTTCTATGTAGTCACCATACAAATTTAAACATTTGTCAAAGCTTATCACCAGCTTTTCTATGCCTTGTGAACACTCAGTTACCATCAAGTTCTTGAACCAGTCATTAACGGCTTCTTTCAGTTGTCACTTTTATAGTGATTCCTGGCCAAAAAAATCCTTCAATTTTGGGAAAAGGTGGTCATCACTTGGAGCCAAGTCTGGGCTATAAGGAGGATGTTCAAAAACTTCCCACTTAAATTGCTGAAGCAAGTTCTTTGTCAACACTGCAGCATGTGGACATGCATTATCCTGAAGAAGCACAGTGCCTCTGGACAACAATCCCCTCCATTTGTTTTGAATGACGGAGAGTAGTTGGTGAAAATTTACAGACAGATAAACCTCTGTTATCTGTTTGTAAATTTCAATAGGATGGACTTTTTTCATATTCAAAAAGCCAATTACCCTACGAACCTCACACTTGGTGGAATCTTTAATTTTGTCACACATTTCAAAGTCACACTATAAACAGTAAATGATCATTGTAGCTTGCTGTTAGTATCAGACTGGTGCAAAAATGAGAAGGTCCGTGATGCGACGGTGGGAGTTGAGGGTGAACTGTGCAGGTCGTCAGATCAAAACGTTCTTTTCTTTTAGAATGACCCTCGTATAAGTATTAATAGTAACTATATTTTTATTACAGGGTTTAAAATCAAGAGAGAAAACAGTATCTGTAATTAAAAATAATTTGACAATTGAAGCTGTTTTAGAAAAATTATCAGCTAGAAAGAGCTAATGGTAATGAAAAGTTATGTTGTTTTAATTATTTCTTTTATTGATAATTTTTTTGAAATACTTCAAAACCTAAGATGATGATGATAATGTTATATTTCAAAAATATTTAATAAATTTCATGATTCATTGTTAAAAGTGATATTAAAATATAAAATTAAGTTTTAAATTGAAAATGCTTTAAACCAGTGGTTCTCAACCTTGCATTAGGACATAGGGAGGAAGTCACTGAAGTCACTGATTGCCACTTTTTTCAGCAAAGTAACATTTTTGTAATTTTTCATATTGGCACTGAATTGGCATTATAAATAGTTCTTTAAGTCATATTTTGTTTAAGTTTATTAATTCTAGTTGCAATTGTGACTGTAGTAGCATTGTTTTATGTTTGCAGATAGCTACAGTTTGAACTACAAGTTTGAACTATTGCTACAGTTAATGTTTTCTTAAATGTGATTGGATAACTGTAAAGCAAAGCTACTATTGGTCATTACTAGTTGTTTGTATTTACTATGTTGTATTTACTGATAACTTGGCAATACAATGTTGCCACTTACAATACATAGGTGCTGTGTCTTGTCCATTACATGTCCATCTCAAATAACATCAAACAGTTATCAGAAAAGGTTTAGCCAATATGGCTATGGCTAGCTATGCATCCCAGTCAGGCATCTAGGTAGATTTTCACTAGATGCACTTCTTATATAAAGAAATTAAACAATATGCCCTTAAACATTTGGAACAAGTGGAAATTTACAAGACCTAGAACATTTTCAACCAAGTGCTTATGACATTACTATTATAGTCTAATGAGATCAAACTAAGCTTACCTTTTAATATTTACTATTATGAATATTGGCCTTATAAAATCATTAAAATGACACAGTGGAATTAGTGACAGAGAAATAAGATACATGTCAGTAGAGGTCATTAACTGTGTCTTATTATATCAAATCTAAGACATATTTTATATTCAGAGGAAAAAGAAATCCAAAAAAAGTGCATTTCACATTTGTGTAAATACAGTAGATTTTGGTAGACACACAAATTAAGCAAAATCTTATTTTTATTTCTTGTAGGCATATATAATATGAAAATCAGCAATACATAAAAGAACATTATCAAACTAGCTATCACTGACACTGGTCAATGTATAGTTGTTGAATTGAAACTTATTGGTGCTGATTAAGGACTTTTCTTTTAGGTTCATAATCAGGTTAAGTATTTTCAGATCTTGAATAATTGCAATTTATAGTTTTTACTAATAACCAATTTTATTGTTGTAATTAGTAAATTGAAATAGTAACATTTGAGTTTTATAATATTTGTTGTTGTATATTTTTTGTTCTGTAGTCAGAAAGTCTATTACTGGCATTTATAGTTTAATAAAGTTTTGAGTTTTTTAATGAACTCTGGTGCAAGGTGTTTGTTTCTTGTTAACATTTTCGACCTTGCATTTTTATTGGAGGAAAAATTGACTGCTGCTATTTTGATTTTCAAGCGGTCTGTTTTTTGAAAGAATGATTCAAAAAATTTTGATTTAATATTTGAACAGTTTTTATTTGAAAAATTAACGTTTTTGATAATTACATCTGTTTTCATAGAAAAAATTGTAATTACATTGATTCATAGTCAGTGCTAACATGCTTAAAACTACATATTAATTGTTTAACTAAGCAATCAAGCAATTCATTTCAATGTTTGTTCTTGCTAACAACCTTGGCAAGGCAAATGGATATTTTTAGAGAATTTTTCAAACAGAACATAATATTGTAGCAAAATTTTCTAATTGGAAAAATGACCATAAATCAGAAGTATGGATGCAGTTTCTTTGCACAGTAGTCATGTGACAGTTTTATTTTTTTACCGTGGAAAGAAAGAAATTTGTTGAGAGTGAAAAAGTTTGTTCTGTTAGTCAGTAGACAAAATGTCACAGTTAACAATTATGATCCTAGCAATTAGAGATTTTAAGCTCTGAGAGAAATGGAAAAAACAAAAGAAAAAAAAAGGAATGTTTTAGATATTTTTTAATCTGCATATATTAGTACAGTAAGACCTGCTTAATGCGGGGGATACGTTCCTAGATGACAAAGCACTAAATGAAACAGTGTTAAACGAGGAAATTTTAACACAGAGTAAATAGGAAAAGGGGAACACGCAACCAAAAATAAACAGATTTTACTTTAATTTTTAAGTTATTTTTATATTAATTTGCATAACAATATATGTTAAATAACAAACATATGCACACAGAAACGTAAAGTTCACTTTTTGTGATGAAGGTCCTGGCTCTTCTGAAATTCTTGTTTTTTGCAATAAAGTTGTGTAGTTTCATTTGCCGCTTTTTTCTTTCCTTAAGAAAATGTCAGTAGCAAGAGATCACATCCAAATCACCTTGTTTTGCTTTTTCACTCATTTCAAAATCTGGATCTTTCATTACAATTTGATCAATGTTTTTGGTTATCATTACCAAACTTTTACTAAGGAAATTTGTAGAGAAATTCTTTGGGGTTTTTCATTTTCAGTCACAATTTTCCAGTTCTACACGAATTTCTTGTTCTGCCAGTTTTTGAAGGTTATTGTTGGTAAGGCTCTCACCAGAAACCTGCAGTACCCTCCTCAATATCCTCCTTCTCACCTACATCTCCTAGTCTTGCTGTATCAATTAGGTTGACCAAATTGTCAACCTAATGATACAACAATAGGCTCTTCTTAAGAACTCTTTGATACTTCCAGCCATAACTTCTTCCACACTCCGGTCATGCATTTATCAGTTAATTCTTGCCAGGTGAAGTTGATATTTCCTATGGCATCCACGATGTTATATGTTTTCCAAAATTGCACAAAACAAACATAGATTTAAGGAAAGTATGGTGCTATGACAAATTGCCACCTTTTGCTGATTGATTATTCCTAAACACAAACCAATGAAATGCCGTAATAATTTGAATCAGTGTAAATTTTGAGCATTTTTTAATGCTTCGAGCAGACCACATTATTTTGAAGCAGCATTTAGCAGGGTCTTACTGTATTTTGTTATCAAGGGCACTTTGGAAATATGAGGTATATACTGGTGCAGGTTATGCATAGGTTTTATTTCAGTTCTAGCAATGTTTTGTGGATTATATGACATTGCAGATTATCCATACAAACTTACAATAATTTAGATCTTTATAAAAACCAGGGATGAATTGAGAACTGGCTGGACTCCAGTGGTTTTGATTTCTGAGCTTAATGAAAAGTTAGAATAATGATAATTCTCTAATGATGTACATTTTGAGGCTGTTAGAACAGACCACGGCTTTTGGTATTGATATAGCAGTGCTAAATTGTATACAAGATATGGATGGAGAGAGAGATTAAGAGTCAGGTAGTTTTGACGATGTGTAACCAAAGAAGTGAGAAACTGTATGTCATACTGTTGACAAAAGGATAAAGAATAGCAATCAACAAGGAAACAATAAAATCTCTTTATTCTAAATCATCATCATCATCATATTAATGTCATTTTGAGGCTCTTAAAGCCTGAGGCCAGCTGTGAATGCTGGGGCACACAGGTAATGTACAGTACCTGTGCCCTCCCAGCATTAACAAGTGGCCTCAGCTTTAAAGGCCTTAAACACCAGAAATCACCAATGCATTATTAGGAATGTTATAATCCCTGATAACAAAAGTTATTAATTTCTTCAAGTAATATAGAGTATATACAATGAAGTATCTTAATTTTGTTACAAAATTATTGTACTTTATTTATAAATTTTTATCAGTTAAATAATAAGAATTAAGCAGCTGTTTACTTATTTTTATATAATACATATGAATGTCCCACTTAAAATTGATCTGACTGAAATCATGAAACATTAGTGATGTAAATTTTATAGGTCATATTTATAAGAGCAAGTGTATGAAACCAATTCCAGAACTATATGTAAACTGAAGGAAAGTATTTGCAGAAGTATTGAAACTATTGACAGTACTTTTCATAAGATCAGCCTGAACATTATTATGCATATGTACGTCTGAACAAATTTATGCATAAATGCAGAAGGACACCACTAAGTTTCTGTACATTTAAATAATGTTAAAGTTCAAAAAGAAATGTTCTTTGCCTAAGTTGCCGAAAATCAGCCCTATTCTGGAAATGATACTTTTCCAGTGAGTAGGACTGATTTTGTGTGTGACACCCTATATAATAATTGTTAACTTCAATGACATGATGTAAATCACTTTGATTTATTTTATTTATTTTTTAATATTTAGCTTTTAATAGATTTTTAATTGTGTTCAGTTCCTCGGAATTTCTATATTTGATGATAAATTTTTTAAGTTGAAAGAATGAAATTATTTCCAATAAACAATATCTACAGATTTCATTACTTCAAGGATTGAGTTTATTTGTAAAATTAATATATTAATTTAAATCTTTTGTCTGCAATTTACATATATTGAAGTAAAGTATAAAACAATGAAAATATTTAACCATAAAGTTTAAATGACAATACATTATGAACTTTACAAAATTATTGAACTTTATATATAAATTTTTATCAGTTAAATAATAAGAATTATGAATTGTTTTTCTTTCAATATAAAATGAAGCAAAACTTTCTTTACCTTTTAAAATTTCAAAGAATTTAGTTTTAGAAACATTATATACATTTTATTCTGTAATTTTATATAGTAATATAATCATTTGAGAATAAATGTAAAGTTGAAAGTCAGGGTTCCTACACACCTGGAAAATCAGGGATTTTCATTAGTGTTCAGAAAATGTCATGCAATGTCAGGGAATTTGTTAAAAATTGTCGAAAAGTCAAGGAATTTGCTTTCTTGGCTGCCTTGTTGACAATATGTATAACTAAGGATAGCCATCTGCAGGCAGCAAGAAGTAATGTGGTGCAATACAACTTATGAAAAGGGGTACAGAATATTTTCAGGACCCAAAATTTCTCCCAAGCTTACACAAATGTATTCCAAAAATTTACAAAGTACACAAAATGATAAATAATTTAAATGGTATTTATCATTTTTCATTTTAATAATTTTGATTGCAAAACAAAACAATTTCTGATTTTCAAATCAAATCAAATCAAATTTTATTAGTATAGGCCTCATCCTGTTACAAAGGAAGTTATTTTACATGCAAGTAACATAACGAATATTACAGGAACAATTAAGTATCAAAAAACTTTATAACATAGTTATATAAATTGCAAATACATCAATATGTTGCCCGATGAAGTATTTTATACATCGCTTCTACCGAATCACATTCATTTAAACCAAGAAGATTGTATTTTAGCCTTAACTCAAAGCTTTTCTCACATTTACAAATCAGATGAAATTTGGAAAAGGACATATAACATCTTGGACATGGATTATTCTCGTATATGTACAATTTATTGTCAATCATTAGAGAGTTAGAACTAAGTCGGAGTTGAATGAAAAATCTCTTTATTTTAAATGGCAAATTCGAGAATATATAACCATTATTACTTGGAAATAATAATATCGAACTATAATAGTTTTGTGATATTCTTAAACGAGTGTCTTCTATGTCTCGCACATGAGAAATATCAAGAACATTCCAAATAAGTTGATGACATACTTCTCCTTCAAGATCCAACGAGAATATAAATGGTTCAATCGAGCAACCAAAACCGTTTATCATTCTTGAAATTAGGGAAACCCAGTTATTTTTTGATGGTTTCTGTATAGCATTCTTATATAATTGATATAAAAGATTGAATGTAATGCCACCACTGTCTCTTAGCTTAATTAACAGCTTTATACATCTTTTTATGAATAGTGCCTTAGGACTAAATCTACTTGTCTCCAATCTTAGCACACTTTCCGGGGTTTTGTAATCCAATTAAAACAGTCTACACAAGAATTTATTCTGTATAATTTCCATCTTCTGGACATTAGAATGACACCATAAAGGAGATGCATAACTCACAGAGTTAAAAACCAAGGACTGAAATAGATTAAACTGGGTTTGAATCGCGCCCAACTGAGTCTTGGCGCACAGCTTAATAACACCCTGGATTAACTGATTGGCTTTGACCAACATATCTTTAGTCTGTCTTTCAAACGAAAGCAAAGGTAAAAATTACTCCTAGAAATTTTGTTTCGTTGACCACCTTAATTTCAGTATCATCAATAAAGAAAGACATATTTTTCTTAGGAAGTCTTGATCCATTCCTGAATATTATTATGTGAGATTTCTTAGGATTAATGCTCAAATCCAGTTGAGAAAAGTACACAGTTAATAGTTGTATTTTCCTTCTAAGAGCGGCCGCCGTCGGTGCTAGAATAACAATATCGTCGGCATACGAAATAGAGTGGACCACAGTACTACCTATCAGGAATCCATCATCGTCATTATCGAAAATATCATTAATATCATAGGTATAAAAATTAAACAAATAGGGAGACCAAGGGTCTCCCTGTAATAGGCCTCGATCAATCGAATGGAAGCATCCCTGTTCACCATTATATCTACAGATCATCTCATAATGACCAAACAATAGCCCGACCGATTTGACCATATAACTCTCCGCTCCACAATGTAACATTTTATTCTGCAAAGCCTGAACATTTACCGAGTCATATGCCTTCTCAAGATCAACAAACAAGGCAAAAACTTTGTGTCTTTTTTTAAATAACTGGATCTGGATGGTGGCCAACAGAACAAACAAAGTAACCTGAGTACCACCACTTAAAGTGAAGGCAAATTGGGTTGGATTTAGTAAATTCTCATGTTCAGTCCACTCAATAAATCTAGAAGCCAACATAGCAGTAAAAAGTTTGCAAAATGTCGAAAGTAAAGCTATCGGGCGATAGTTAGCTGGATTGGCTCTATCTCCTTTCTTGTATACCATTTGAAAAACTACATGATTCCACGACTCAGGAATACTACCCATTACATAGAATCTATTGTATTGCCTAATTATATAATTTACAATTGTACTTGGTAGAGATTTTAATATTATATTAGAAATCCCGTCAAAACTCGGGGCCGATTTAGTTTTTAGCTTCTTGACACATGAATGAAGTTTTTGTATAGTAAAGACCTCTTCCATTGGCAATAACTCCATCTCTTTAAATTTTCCCATTCTAGTAATCACCAATTTATCCTTATATCTAATCGAAAAATTATCGAAGAATTTATTCCATTCATCTAACGGTATATTAACAGATCCTTTCGAATGAGCAACAGGTCGTCGAAAACTATTGATCACTTCCCAAAATTTTTTAGAATCTTTCGTTTCTATTAAGTATTTGTTTAAATCAGCATAGTATCTTCTTTGTTTTGCTCTAATCAAATTGATATAAATTCTTTTATTATCAATATATTTCTTCCAATCAGTTTCCTTATTTTCTAAACTGATTTAAGCTGCGCTGTTTTTTCTTCTTATGATAATAGCATTTATTGTCATACCATCTTTGAATAAACCTGCGCGGCATACTTTTGAAGCAAAATTTAACACAAAACAAATTTAATAGAGAAATAAAATTTTCGTAATTAACCAACGGGCTTAACTTATCCTCTTGATTTAGCACTTCGTGGAACCTCTCTGGAACTTCACTTGTTATCCTTTGTAAATTAAATCTTAAGCATCTTGTTTTGTCAAATCTTAATTGCTTCTGACCATTAGGATATAAAGATTTTGTTTTCCTCAGGTGGCACATTAGGGTTAATTGAATTGGGAAATGATCGGATTGATCATTGTTGACCACAGACATTGATCGACAAAAATAAAGCATATCTTCGCTGACTAGAATATAGTCAATAACAGATTTCCACTATGACTCAGGAACGTATATTCTCCCGGCACATCCCCAGCAATTTTTCCATTTAGTATGGTTAAATTATTATCCTGCGAAAATTCCAAGAAACATCTTTCCGCCGGGTTAATAGTTCTATCTTTGGATTTCCTAACGTTATTAACAACCGGATTATCTCCTTGAAAAACTACATCCATATTTTTGCCAATACGTGCATTAAAGTCTCCCCCAGGATCCAACAGTCTGTAATATTACTCCAACAAATAATCACTGTTTGCAATTCCTCAATATAATTATTATAATTTGCAATAGGATTAATATAGGCTAATATAATTCCCAATAATCTCGTTCTCCACAATTTATGAAACTTGGGATCAAGTCCAATTAAATTAAAAATGTACCAAGGTTTAACTTGTACATCCTTTAAGTAACCAAACGATCTCTTAATTAATAACAAAAGACCTCCTGCAGGTCTACCGAATCTTCGTTCCTTGAGTGCTGCACTATGGGTTACCCAAAAATCATCCTGTAAACCCAAGTTGTCCACAAAACTAGAACTGATCGACCAAGTCTCAGAAATACCAGCGACATCATTTGACATTAGGTAATGCTTTATAGAATGGTCACTAATCTTATTACCCATACCTTGAATATTCCAAAAAGTAATATAAGCATTCCCAGCATCGGCGCATTGACCCACACCCGGAGAAGTCAAAACCATTGAATTCAGGTTGGCATTTCGCCGAGACATAAAATTATTAGTTGCTACGCCATTCAGTAAAAGGTTATTATTATTCGTCAATCCTAGCAGATTATCGCGAGACCCCTGATTCCTTATAAAAAACAGTCTAATTGGATAATTTCATTTAAATATATATCGTATGTAAACATTATGCTGTTCTTAATATAATAGTCATCTCTAACTATGATTTTATGGCCATTAGACTTCTCCTGGGCCATTCTTGCAATTAGTTTTGCTTCCTGACCCTAGAACATTTACATAAGTCAGCTGTCAATATTATGTTTTCTTTATATCTCTTCAACAAGTTAGGCTTTGTCTTCCGGAAGGCACTCAGGACTAAGTTTCTCTCATATCCAGAGGCAAGGGAGATTTTAACTATAGACTTGGTATCGTTTCCAGAAATTCTGACCAAACCAGACAAACAAAATTCCTCGACACCTAATTCGTTTCTAATAAAATGAGAAATCTCGGCAGACGGGTCTTCAGTTGTAAACGAGAAATTAAAGATAACAATATTACTCCTCGTTTTCTCATTTATTAACTTATCTAATTGAAATTCAATCTTACCTTTCAACAGACCGTCATAATTACCACTCTGTTCCAATTTTTTCACTCTATGAGACACAA
Source organism: Centruroides vittatus (assembly GCF_030686945.1). Lineage (NCBI taxonomy): Eukaryota > Metazoa > Arthropoda > Arachnida > Scorpiones > Buthidae > Centruroides > Centruroides vittatus. The sequence continues at coordinate 1,824,912 of NW_027122209.1, read as the reverse complement.
TATTCAATTCTTCCTTTAGGTCATCATGTCTCTTCTTCAATATACCCAATTCTTCCTTAATTGCACCCAAATCAACAGCGAGTTGAGAAAACTTCTCCTGAATTAGGTTATACACCACTTTAATGGTGTATTGAGGCTCCTCACCAAGATCCTCCTCTGCAACAGCTGACAAGGTAAAATAGTCCTGAATATTTGCATCTCTTACTCCCCCCGGATTCTGTTTGAAAGGTGTTCCGTCTATTACAACAGGATTCTCTTCAACAACATCAGTTAAATTACGACTTTCAGTTTCACTAGAATCCCCCTTACGAGGTCTGCCACGACCTCTCTTTTGCATATCCACCCTCTTGATGTCCGGAGGAGATCTCGATAACGGCCCAAGGTTGGGTTCAATCCCAGAAATTAATAAAAAACATCTAATTAAATTAATACCCAGCCTATCCATTTCAACCTGAAATATCCGGAAGCTCTTCAAAACTTCAGAAAAACAAAAATCACTTCAAAGACACTTCAAAGCTGAAAAGAAAAGTCACCAACAGCCTCAATGCCAAGCCAACTCCCCTCACAATTTCTGATTTTTTTTCAGTTTATTAACATTTTATAAAGTTCAGGAAATTTGTTAGGAGATAAATTTAATAAATATATACTTTTGTACATGGATTATGTACAATTTTTTAATGAATAATAAAAAAATAATTGATTTTTTCTTTTTTTTTCAAAGCCATGTAGATTTATGGTTTTGGATTAATAACAGAATTGTAATAATACATTTTATTTTTAATTTTAATAACTTGGCAATTATAAAAAAATATATAACTGTTAATTAGAAAAAATAACTAATTAAAATGTTGTAGGAGCAATACATATGTGCACAGTAAGTCAAATGCTGTTTTATTTTGTCAATGTGCCATACTGTAAGGGACGTAAGGGTCGGAATTTGCACAAAGTTGGTCAGGGAAAGTCATGGAAATTAAAACAAAAATTTGAATAGGAACCCTGGAAATTGTAAAATAAATTATTTTGAAAAGATTTTTTTAAAAGAATAATTTCTTAGTAATTTATAGTAAAATATATTAAATACATTTTAAAATCAATATTATCTCTTTAGTGTGTTTTCCTTATTTTGATAGCTTTCTGGCAAAATTTTACTCACAGGATATGGTAACAGCAGTGGAAATGTCACTCCCTTCCTTTCTTTACTGACTGTTTTGTCTAGATATGTCTGACAGTTGTACTTTATAGTTGCACTCTTGAGACAATTTAACTTTTAAAAAACTTTTTAAAATTAATTTAAGATTGTTTTTGTTTATGAAATAGTAATCTTTTTATAGTTTCAACTAATTTGAAAATGATGGTAAAACTTAATTTTGCAAGTAAGTTATTAGTTTTAGTATTTGTTGCCTGTTTATTTTCAACCACACAATCTTTAAACTGTTCTGATGTAATTAATACAATTATTTGTTCGTGCAAAAAAAAAATTGAATGCATCAGTACAAATGCAAGCAGTACTGAAATGTTTTCTGCTGTCGACAGAATTCTAGCTACGTCAAATGTTTCAGAAAATATGGTGAACATATCAGTGCCAAATCTAAATTTAAATACTAAAGATACAACTTTTAAGCAGTTTAATATTCAAAGATTAATAATACAAAACTCAAATTTACAAGATATTTCAGAAGAATCTCTAAAAAATTTAGAGAATAATCTCATCTATCTCAATGTTAAAAGTAATAATTTTAGAAGCATTCCTTCAAAAGGTCTTTGTCATCTTAAGCAGTTGCAAACATTAATTATTTCGGAAAATTTTATAAAAACAATAAATGTTGTTGACTTTTTTCATAATGTTAACTTAAATTACTTAGATTTAAGCAAGAATATTATTTCTTCAATTGAAAAAGGTTCATTTTTGTCTTTGAAAAAATTACAAATACTTCATTTAGAAGATAACAAACTATCATCTGTTAACAAAGATATGTTTGAAAATTTAAATAATTTAACCAGTTTAATTTTATCAAATAATAAATTAAACATTTTACCTGGAAGTTTGTTAGATCACATGATTGTTCTTAGAAATCTTATAGTGGATAAAAATGAATTAATATCATTTAATAATATTAAGATTACATCAACTTCTTTACAATCATTTCATCTGTCAAATTGCTTCCTAAATGAATCATTTATTGCTGGTGCATTGAAGGATCTACCAAACTTAATAAGTTTGCATTTGAATGATAACCTGATTAAGAATATTTCAGAGTTTGCATTTTCATATTTTCCTAGACTAAATGAACTTGATATAAGCAACTGTCAGTTAAGTTATATTGATGAAACTGCATTTTACAATTTGACAAATTTGAAAATATTGGATCTTGAAAATAACAATCTTTCTGAATTAAAGTGCCACCTTACAAAACATCTGAAATCATTAGAATCAGTCAATCTAGAAAATAATAAATTGGAAAGTATTGAAAATGGAACTTTTGGATCCTGTCCTAATCTTACCGAAATCAACTTAACTGGTAATTATATTAAATTTATTTATATTATTATTAAGTAAAGACTAATTTAATTATTATTGAACAGTTTTTGTTTTTGTACTTAAATTTAAATTGTGTATGTTGAAATTAAAGTCTAAAAATTATTTTTGACTAAAAACTAAGAATCAGAATTATGTAAGGAGTATTTTTCTGTATCTGCAATTTAAAATTGCAAACAAACCTGTCAATATTCAAATTTCAGTGACCTAATTAAAATCAATAAAGGGCAAGACTATATACACAGTATATAAACATCCCAAAGCCGAATGTATTAATTTCTTTTGCTATAATTAATAATTAGAAATTAAGTAATTTGGTACTAGAGGTAGACGAGCGGGAACTGTTGAACTGTTGTATTTTCGATAACTAGTATAGAAAGGTCTATCAGCTTTTGCTGTTTTATCTATTTCATGTATAGCTTTTAATCATTCTTAGCTTAGTGAATGGTCTTTCTGCTGTAGTTTTCCAAAACTATATATAATATGCAGATAATACTGAATACAGGTTTCTTTAGGAGATCTACAGCAAAAATTTTGGGAATAGTCAACAAAGGTAGCATTGCTGTGTTTACTTCTGAGAAACTGCCTTCCATGAAAATACATTTCATAAGTAAATTAGATAATTTTTTTTTATTATAGTTTCTGCAATTGTGCAAATTGCATAAGAAAGTTGACTGTTGCATAAGAAAGTTATATGATAAATTTCAGCATAATACTCTTATATACTACTTGCTGATTTCATTCAATTATATTCTGAACTAGCATGGTCCTTTGCCTTGATTTAGGTGGGACAATCCCACTGTCTCCCAAATGCTTAGCAGGATGCATAAAAATACTGTTCTAGGAGCATGATTCAATGAATGTCTGTCTGAAGGTAGGATGTTTTTGATGTCCTCAATTTGCTGACTGGATGATGCTGGTATATTATTGTAGGATTCATTGACAGCTGATTCAACAATCTGTCACAAGATGGAATTGCTTTTGCACTTGGTACATTATAAGTCAACTAATAGTCCAATACAATACCTCAATACACCTTGAATGATGCCTCTGAAACTGCTTTCTGACAGCTTAATCTGTCTCCTTAGAACTAACAAACCCACTGAATGTATCTCTCAAGTGAATACTATATGGATAAGTAAAAAAACTCAACTTATTATTGCAATGCTAAAGATAATGCATCTGGTAAAATGTAATTTTGATGTTTCCTGTACTGGGATCTTGTGTGAGAAACTGTTTAGCACATAGATCTTATGTGAAAAATTCACTCATCAGTAAATTATTGTGCAATAGATGTGTTCAAGCAGAGGATGCAGTGCCCAGCATATCATCTGTTGAACAATAGTACATTGAGATGAATCATGAGACAATTTGAATTTACAATTGTCACAATTCAGTTTTTGTAGTATCTTATATACAGTAGAGCGTCGATAAGCGGAACGTCGGTAAGTGGAATGGCCGGAAAGTGGAACGATTTTCAGTCGGACTGTGTCGTGCTGAATCGAATGTTTTTGATACTAAATTTACTTCTAAAGTATAGTTTTCATGTTTTTTATATTCTTTAATATATTTATTTTGTTTGTACAAAATGCAGAAATAATTTTTAACGATACGATAGCCTCGATGATTATTATAAAAATTTTCGTTAGGCTTAAAATCGACGAAAATTCACACGAAGCGACACGCAAGGGAAATTCAACACGAAGCGATACGCAACGGAGAAAAATTTGAACATCGGACAGGTTAATGTATTTTTTCGTACAAAGTCGGAAACTGGAACAAATCATTAACTGGAAGGACTCCAGTCCCCAATTGGTTCCACTTATCGACGCTCTACTGTATCTCAAAATGTAACAATTAACTAGTGGACTTTGGTGTCCACTGTAGTTAATTGTTAATATAAACTGGCAGGTATCAGGATTACTGGCCATTGGTTAAAATTAAATGTCTTAATAAAGATGAAGCAGATACTTAAGAGAAAAAAATTGGTTATCCTCTCATCTTCTGAATATCTTTTGTGTGACTACCTTACACTTGTTGGCTTGTAGTCAGGGCCGGATTATCGAATAGGCAAAGTAGACAAATGTCTAGGGCCCGTAATTCGGAGGGGCCCGGCTTCAGTGCAGAAGATTTCTCTGTTTAACGAGTTCGAAAGTCGAATCGAAATTCGATAGGACAGAAAAGGCTGTATTTAACAATTCCTACTAAGCTCCGCTCGACTAGCCATTACCTAAAAAAAAAAAAAGGTCACCAGCCACCCGTGCGTCAGAAGTAATGTATGCCACGGGATCTCTCGCCATCTAGAAATATTCCTAGGGCCGCGTCTCGTGGTAGTACTGATGTATGGATGGTTATGATATACTTTCTAAATCTACACTTATACGTCGCGACATCGCATATTTGATATAGCGTTCAAGTTGCTCGAGTGCGAAGATATTACAATTCAATAGTGTTTTATAAAAGAGTTAAAAAGTTATAGGTGACACCACGATATCCGTACCGGGTGTCACCCATGCTAGCTACGCTAATGTCACATTATGTAAGATTTGTTTAGATGCAACTTATTTAAATGGGGCCCCAATTTAAATTTTGTCTAGGGCCTGCTAGAGGCTTAATCCGGCGCTGCTTGTAGTTGGAGTAGATTGCAAAGCAGTATAAAGCTGTAGTAAGAAATACAATATCTGAAATGGACAGAACATGAAAAGCATCTTGATTTGGCACACACAAAATAGGTCACTTTAATCTGAACAAGTTAACAGATTGTAGGTTGCAGAAAACTAAATAAATGAAATTTGTAATCTGTCTATAATCTTTTGCTAATTTGCATATTTAAAATATTTACAGTCCTGAAAGATATATTTACTTTAAAAATTTGTTTAGAATTATAAAGTGATGTCTTTGCATTGTTGTTCAAAGTGGCATTTGGCTTTAGGTTGTATTTTACAGAAAAATTTGAAGATATGTCCCATTTTCCAATAAAGGAATAGCATTAACTTTGTAGATTGTTACATTGATTTCATTTTTTAAATGTAATATAACTGTTAATGACATACTCTGTATCTATAATTTTGACATCCTGCAAAAATTTTTAGTACCTCATCAATCTAAGAGAAATGAAAATCATAAATTTTCAAGTCTTTGTCTATATTGCATGAAAAAACTTTCTTTATATCATAGTAATGTTGAATATTTAAAAAATGATACACAATTTTTAAAATATCAAGTAGATCGGGACTCCTAGAGCTCTTGGGACCTTATATTATGCGCTGGGTGTGGAACTTAGTTACACTATTGTCCTTTGGTACATTTACCTCATATACTTAGTGTTTAGAATACTCAATTATATGGATATGAAATTTCATATGGAGTTACTATAGGCTCTAAAATTCTTTTTTTTTTTGTTTTGCTCATCAGTGGCCAAGTGGATTAAACCAGTTTTTACTGGTAGTTATCACATGTTTGTGCCTGACCAACAAGCTGGCTAGGTGGAGTTTTCTGGGATTTTTTTTACATAGGAACTAACTTTCCCAAAGAAAGTCTCCCAGGAGGCATACCTCTTCACAGATTGCCCTTATGTTGCATTGTCTTAGTCCATCAAACCAAAGAATGATAAGGTGAACTTGATACATTAAAACAACTTCTTACACAATTACTGGAATGTATACATTACACTCGAGAACTTTAAGAGTACAGTAATAACACTTTAATGAAAAACAAACATTTTCGACCATATCCTGGTAATTCCTCAGGTTTTTAAAACCAGTTTCAAACTTCAAAGAACAATACAGTCAAACCTGTTTTTATGCGCTCTTTTTATGTGCGATTTTTATTTGTGCGATTTTTTTTAATGCGAATTTTTAATTTGTGCGGTATAGTTGGCGACTAGTCTCGTGCGATTCGTCATGTCTCACGTTGACTTATTATAGCTAAATAAACTTATTATAGCATAAATGCACTTATTATAGTAATATTATTGCATGAATATGCGAAAAATGAAATAATTTACTTTTTAAGTCAACAAAACACCAACTGGACAAAAATATGTAAAACAGACGATAGACCAGACGATGCAGTCAAGTGCTGACATCTGTTGTCAATAAATTCTATTTCGTACGGTTTTGAGTTATTTTCTATGTGAGACTTCTTTTATGCGGTCCCTGTTGACCGCATTAAAAAAAAATATTTTTTAATTGTGTTGCGAAAACTATTATTTACAGCCATTCGTGAAGTTTCGTGAGATTTTTTTTATGCGTTTTTTTTAATGCGGTCCCTATCCCCCGCATAAAAACAGGTTTGACTGTATTTACAAATTATTTTTTAAAAAACGGGTTTTTTAATAATTTGTAAATATTGTTCTTTGAAGATCAAAACTGGTTTTAAAAACCTGAGGAATTACCAGGATATGGTCGAAAATGTTTGTTTTTCATTAAAGTGTTATTACTGGACTCTTAGGGTCAAGTTACACACAACAGTGACGTGCCAGCACAGTGACCGTTTGGTGCAGTAATATTGATAAATATCTCGATCTGATGTAAATATCAGAGTTTCATCTACGACACGTGATCTGTATTCTGTCAATCATACAAGTATCATAGATGAAACTCTGATTGGCTATGTATGATATTTATCGATGCTTACTGCACTGTTCAGGCATGTCACTGTTGTGTGTAACTCGACTCTTAAGGTTCTTGAGTGTAATGGTGAATTTGATGTGGATGGCAATTTATCAATGATTTCTTGAGTTAGGATACTCAAATGCTTGGCCAACAAAACACTCAGGTATCCAGATTCCAATTCTGGATTCTTGTTGGCCAAGTTGATATTTTGTTCCACTAGAGATCTCCTTCAGAGATGGTCTAGATTGCAGCTTATCCACTTATCAGAATTTAGAGCCCTCATCTAGAAATGAAATTTATTAAACTACTTGCTTATGAACAACTAGGTATTAATAATTAATATTAATTATTCCCATAAGAGATATTTAACCATGAAATGATCATATTTTCTATTAGCTTGTGCAAACTGCTAAGCATATTATATTTAATTTTCAAAGATGATTTTTGGACTTTAATATAGGAATAAATTATCTTAGATCCGTTTATTCTAAAAAATATTAGTTTTAATGTCACAAAAGTTGATTTTTTTTTAAATTACATTATTATTTAGCCTAACATTTATAATTTAACACCGTTTACAAACTTAAACAGAACTTTATTTCAAAAGTCCAAAGAACAATCTGTTTGGCATTTTCATCTTAAGCATGGGCTGGCTTTGTTTTCAGTATAGCAAATGAAATTGTTCTTTCCGGCGTAAGTTCTTTTTAAATTTTTATCATTTCCTTACAACCGTTTATTTTCTCGTCTTTAATTCTAAATGATTTGTTTAGAATTAAAGGCAGGCAAATCGAAAGCATTAAAAATTTATTCTTTGGATTTCCGAAGTGAAGACTTGTTTATTTTAAAATCTTAGTAACGTAATTCAAACCTATTTATTTTTCACTGGTAAATTATAATAATAGAAACTTATAAATAGTTGACTGTTTGTTGTAAATTTATTTGGATAATGTTTCTAGTGTATTTTGAAGTTTGATCTGAATTCGAATGAAATTAGAAAACGTATTAGCCTAACGCGGAAGTATCGTATTACCTGTATTGGATAGATTTTATTCCTGAAGAAGTTACAAAATAATGTACAGAGCAAATATTCCAGTTACTGTACATTACAAAATGTTAACATTAAGGAGTTTGGTATAGGTCAAATAGAATTACAGAAACATTATATTAAAAACATTTGTTTTTCCCAATCATTTTTATTTTTTATTTTTCTGGATGGAAAAAAGCATCCTAGCTGGGTTAATCATAACTAATGGCCCATCAGTGGCCAAGTAGTTCCGTTCCCTGAACACTGGGAGTTCGGTCATGGGTTTGCGCTTTGCCAGGAAGGGCTGGCCATGCAGAGTTTTCCGTATTAAAAAAACTCAAGTCTGGAAAATATTGCGACTATTTCTTATAATTCAAATTTTGACCTGTTTTTTTTTATACCAAACTTCTATCTTCATGTATTTTTACATTGATGTGTTATATTTAATGTAATGGTGATAGCAGTTACATTGCTATTAAATTTCTCTGGTGCATTAATTATGCAGTTTAAAATAATTTACTTTTTTTGCTAATTGCGTTTATTAATTTACAAATTAATAATGCAGCTAGCAGAAAACTTAGTTCAAACACCAATGACCATTAATCGAATTTTATTCGTATTAATTTTTAATTTAGACAAAATAACTAACTTTATTGTAAGTGTGTCAGGATGTGGTATATTTGCGTGAGACATAGGCATGGGAGCGCGTGTGAACGATGAGGGAATATAAAAATAACAAATGCCAAACATTATTATTTTTAAGTTGTTATAATTTATTCCTTAAAATTATATATCATTAATTAATTACGACAGTAACACTAACAAACAATATCAATTTCTTAATGCTATAGCGTGAACAATATTTTTTGTTAGCCCATCTTTAGCTAACACAAACAAACTGGATGGTTTACCCACTCGAGAGCATGCCACGTATAATTGTCCGTGTGAAAAACATGGCGTGCTCAAATCTAAGCCACAAATAGACATCGTTTGGCCTTGGGATTTGTTGATAGTCATTGCAAATGCCAATCTAATCGGAAACTGAATACAAAAAAGACGATAATTGATCAGTTATCGAGCGGGATGAAAAATGATTAAATTACTAAAATGGCTATTAAAAAATAGGGGTTGGTGATAAAAGGGTAAAAATTTAGGGTTGTATGTATTTTTTAATGCCACATTATAGAAAAATAAAAACAAAAAATTTTGTCCAAAAATTAAAAAAAAATGTTAAGGGTGAACAACCCTTATCACTTAGGGGTATGAAAAATAGATAGTAGCCGATTCTCAGACCTACTGAATATGCATATAAAATTTGGTAAAAATCGGTAAAGCCGTTTCGGAGGAGTAAGGTAACTAACATTGTGACACGAGAATTTTATATATAAGACTAGCTGACCCGGCCACGCGTTGTTGTGGCTCAAAATGTATCTATTATAAATGCATAACACTTCCCCCGTGGGGGAATTTCAAAAAATCCCTTCTTAGTGTACATTCTCTTGACGTACCCTATTAAAACGCAATCAAAAACGCATCTAAAATAGTATAATAAAAGCCGAGTTCTTCACAGTAAGCCTTAATCCCGCCACTTTTCCCGCTGGGGAATATCGAAAAATCCCTTTTTAGTGTATATTCTGTTGACGTAACCTATTAAAACGCAATTAAAAACGCAAAAAACCGCATGTAAAATAGTATAATAGAAGCCGAGTTCTTCACGGTAAGCCTTAATCCCGTCCATCTCCTCCCACTAGGGGAATTTCGACATGTATATTATATAAAAACACGTGCGTATTCGAATGCAACGCTGTGTCAAAATTTCAAAGGAATCGGTAGGAACAAACGAACGTTATATTTTATTTATATAGATAGATAGAAAATGATCTGCTTCAGTCCATTCTCACAGAAAAGCATAATGCCTGACAGAAAAGCAAACTTAGGTCGTCGGAAGTTAGCGCCATCTGTTGGACATAAAAGCCTTAATCCATATATAAATATATTTTTGAAAGGGGGAAAATGGTGTAGGGGTATGAAAAATAGATAGTAGCCGATTCTCAGACCTACTGAATATGCATATGAAATTTGGTAAAAATTGGTAAAGCCGTTTCGGAGGAGTAAGGTAATAACATTGTGACAACGAGAATTTATATATAAGATAATGCAGCTAGCAGAAAACTTAGTTCAAACACCAATGACCATTAATCGAATTTTATTCGTATTAATTTTTAATTTGACTCGTTCCTTTACTTTTCTGAACTTGATCGATCTCGACTAAATTTGGTATAGACATAAGTGCAGATCGGCGAGTGTCGTAAGTGTCCTTGAAGAATATATCATGGAATATTCTACTATAAACTTAAGTTGGATTTTTGGGTAATGACAAAGTGCGTGCTGCAGTTTAGCCTAGTTCTGTTTATAAGCGTAAACAACTACATGTCACTCAAGCAAAGATTAAGTTTTAAACAATTTAATGTGACTCAGAAACAACCAAACACCTTAAGTTGCTGAGAAAATTTAATAAATAACAAACGTTTTCAGCCAAACAGGTTTGGCTGAAAACGTTTGTTATTTATTAAATTTTCTCAGCAACTTAAGGTGTTTGGTTGTTTCTGATTTAATTTTTGCTGAGTGAGTTCACTTCAATTTAATGTGACGTTTGCGTCTAAACTCCAGATTAATAGCTCTATGTTTACTACACTCCGCGACTGTAATATAAAAACAAACATCGTTGACTGGAAACACGAACAAGCTCACAAGCTATTACATATGAACTGGATTAAGTCGTTCTGAAACAAAGTTTGAAAGGAGTCCAGTTACTAAAATTAACCACTAAATCTGATATTTTGAAACTTTCTAAATACACTCCAGATTTAAGCATAAATCGCGCTCAGCTCAATTTTTGCAGGCGTTGAAAATGACGAATGCGATCCCTGTTAAGAACTATTTTAATACGAATAAAATTATGTATTTCGTGATTCTCATCGAGTTCATAGATAAAACGATATATTTCTTCAGACCATCTCTAAAGCAACGTTAGCTGTCAGTTGCGTGGTGACATATACCAATTCTTCAATTTTACAATAGTATAAATACTACTTTAAATAGCCTATAAATTCCTGTTCAAACGGGATTTCGACCCCCAGTCAGATTTCGTTTTAGGTGATGCGTGGCAAAAACTTAAGGAAACGTTAACGTTTAAAGTTTTAAATATTAAATAAATCTACTTTTGGATTAAAAATTTTATATAAATTGTTACTTTGGTTATTTCTAGAGATGTTTAAAACAGAAAATGCTTATTCGATGTAAACTTGTAATTTAGAAAGTGTTTAAGACACTTTTTTTTAATGGTGTACGTTGAAGGCAAGGTATGTGCACTGGACGAAGGCATGAGAGAAAATTCCTTCACGCGAAAGGAAGGATTCTCCTTTTCCGCCTAAGCATTTCTGCGTAAGGAAGTGGATGTTGAATGAATGACACTTGAAACAACAGGGCAAGTGTCTAGCGATATTTTGATGATAGTTTCGTGGAATGCGGTTATCGTTAATTTTTCTCGACCGCGATTCTCTTTTCCTTGTTTATATTACGGGTTGTTGTGGTTTTCTCACTGCAACAAAGATGGTTACCTCCATTGTGAAAATGTGTGAAGTTGAATTCTTATATGATGTGACAATAAGATTATAAAGCAGGGGTGGCCAGACTTTTTAGAACTTGAGCCATATATCGAAAACAGAATTCGTCGAAGAGCCGCATATACATATATACATATTTTTCCACAGCTAAAGACAAATTTGGTCAGTTTTTATATAGTAAAATAAACAGTACTAACACAATTTTGAAAAAAATCACATTTATTAATTAACTAGCATGACAATAAAAAAAATCACATTGATACATAAAGCTTTAAAAGATTGCACCACTATTAAAATACTTGTACTTCATACGTTGACCCAAATAACGATAACAGTCGACACGCTGCATTTTTTAAATGTCCATATTTTTGTGTGGATTTGGGATTTGTGGGTTAACGGATTTGTAAACCATTTGTAGGCCCGCATCCTCTGGCATTTCAATCAATTCCATTTCTCCTATAGCTGTTTCCGGAAGTATTTGTTTTATAAGTGGTAAGCCGTTGTTGGCTACGTCTTGTTGGAATGGATTTAATAGAAATGTAATAATGATTTAAGTTCTAGATCAGCAAATCTCTCTTCAAAATCGTCAAACATAGATTTTAATTTGTTTTTGTAATTATTAATTGCATTAAATGAAACATTAAATGTTACAGCACGAGCTTTTAGACGTGGAAATGGTTAAAATTTTTTTTATCAGTAATATTCCTTTTAAATAATTTTAATTTATTGTAAAACTAAAAATATTTTACGTCAATTCCGAAATATTTTTATTTTTACCTCGCGATGATACACTTAGAATTTTCAATGTTCCATAATATCAGAAAAGAACCTTAGGTCCCGAATCCAATCGCTATCTTTCAGTTGTGGGTATGATTGTTGTTTTGTATCCAAAAATTCAGATGTAGGTTCTATCGATGCAACAAATTTATATAAAACATCGTACGTAGACAACCACCTTACTACGCGGTACAAAGATAAATCTTATTGGTTCAGTTAAATTGCAGTCTTCAATAAGATTTCGAGATTGACGATGGTTTTTTGCATTTGTGCGAATATAATTTACAATTTTTAACACTGATGTAATTACGTGCTCAAAATTTAAGTGTTTTGCAATTAAATGTTCGCGATGTAAAATGCAACGAATAGGGATAAAGTCGGGAATGGTTTCATCTTTTTTTTTAAAAGACCAATTAAACCTATGTTTTGGCCCACCATTGCCGCAGCTCCATCTGTAGCAACACTAACTAACTTATTTTTTGGGACTGTTTTAAGAACATCATCGAGCGCTTTTTTATATCAGCACCGCGTGTAGTATCTTTAAGAGCAATCGTGTCTAACAATTCTTCTCGCGTTATACAGTCATTCGAAACGAATCGAATAAAAATTGCCAGCTGCGGTAGATCAGTTACATCAGTAGATTCGTCCAGGGCTGAACTAAACGCTACGCAATTATTTGTGTCGTTACGCAATTGGGTATACTATAGATTACTCCCTATGGAATTTCGTGTGTTTGGGTATATATCTGAACTCAGGGGACCGAGACGAGTTCAACGATACTCTACTTTTGGACCGGAGACGAAAAATAAAAAAGTTATCATACTTTTTCCGGCGATCGCGCGATGATAGGGAGTCGCGTCACTCTCCGCTAAGTCGGCCTCGCTATCGCGATTGGGAGTCCCGTCGCTTGCCGTTAAAATTGCCTTTAGTAGACGTTTTCCCCCCTTTTTTTACTTTGTTCAAGAACTACCGTGAATCGATCACTAGTTTAGCACATGGCGGCGTGTGGTGGCGCCCATACGAGAGGTCAGTCGGGCCGCCATGTTCGCTGCCATAAGTAACATTAACCGAAATGGCAATCGTGCGATGATCGGAAGTCGCGTCGCTCTCTCCGCTCTCGTATCGCGTGTTTAACGCTCCGGGAGATGACCGTAGTCCGACGTCACGGTTTGCAGACTTTACTGCAAGATGGCAATACTAGCAACTACGGTGCCGTCTGCATGAGAGCATTAAAAAAGTATGGTAACTTAAAAAGTGTGATAATTTTTTTTATTTTTCGTCTCCGGTCCAAAAATAGGGTACCGTTGAACTCGTCTCGGTCCCCTGAGTTCAAATATATAATCAAAGTCCTGAAATTCCATAGGGAGTAATCTATAGTACACCCCGCAATTGTTCCGATAAATCTAATTTTATTGCCGAAATACGACGTTCAATTGTATGCCGTGTGGTAGGAGTGTTATTAATCGAATTTAAAAGTATCGTGTTATTAGGATCTAAGATCTTAATGATATCGAGAATATTTTTCTTAAGAAAATCTCCTCCGTATATGGACGATATTCCGTGACATTATAAAACTAACTAAGCCTAATGATTTTGCTTCTCCCGTAAATCATTAAATTAATTTGACTGTTTAATGACAGTTTTAAAGATTTAATCTTCTTAGAGCCAAGTTCTGATTTTTCTGGGAATTGAGCCGAAAAATCCGAACGTAATTTATCGTGTTTTAAATTTCCCACTTTAAAATTGTTTATAGTTGCTTTAGATGCGAGGCAAAAGGCTTTATCGTCTTGTTGAACAAATGCATAATTTTCCTCCCAGTCGTCATTAAAATTTCTTTTTTCATCGATGTATTTTCGCTTTTTTTATTATCACGTGCCGTGTTAAAACGTATTCTAAAATAAAAATTTAAAAACGAGTTTATTTGTTCACTTAATAAATCAGCAGAAATATTACTTTTTTGTCAAAAATGTTCGTTTTCGAGTAATATTAACACAACTAACTATACTAACTACTGTATAGAGACAGAGCGCCACTGCAGAATGAGAATTGGGATAGAAGTTCACAAATAAATATGAAGCGACATAGATTAAAAATAATATTGTTAAATTTTACATGCTATTTTAACGGAAACTTTTTAAAGCAAATATAAACATTTTTGATTCTTATATGCAATTCATTTAAATATTTATAAAAAAAACAACACTTTAGCTATTATTTCATTTTATATTATGTTTTATAATACAATATAATAACGTTGCCATATTTTGACTTTTTTATTTCAAACAATATATTATTCATTTTATATTATCCAGGAATCATACATAAAAAATAATAAAAGTAAAATTAAAATAAAAACAAATTTGATATAAATTTAAGTATTTCGCAGTGAGCCACGAGTATAGATAGAGCTAGTGGAAGGAACGGCGAAACTAGATTGAGGCGCCTCTAGCGGCGACGCCGGGTAACAGAATCGGGGCTACAAAGGCAGCACCAGTGTTGTTTCACCTAGTACTTTTGTACTAATCTAATATCTTTTTACTTGTTCCAGTACCAAGATACCCAACACCATTTTCCTAGTACTATTTATGAAATCCTAATATCTTTCCTTTCAATTTAGTATCTTTCAAAACATTCATTTTAATTCTATATTTTTCTACTTCACTTTGGCAGTAAATAGATGTTTTTATTGCTTCCTCATTCAAGTGCAGTAGTTGAACGTATTTTTTTGCAATTAAATTTAATAAAAATTAAACTACAAAATCGAGTTCTTAAAAGCAACAATGATAAAATGTTACACTTGGAAACCATCATCTGTTTCAACCATACAAAAACATTCTAGTGAGGAAGATTCTGATGATGACGATCTTACCAGTGATTTTTAATGTGATAATTTTAAAGTTCAGTACTTCATGTTCATTACTTTCGTTTCATCATTTTGTTCATTTGGTTGTTGTTGAGGAATAATAGCATTCTTGCAAGACATGAATTTATACTGTATGAATTTTGTATGTTACATGTAAAACTATTTATATTTTAATAAATAGAAATTTGATAAATTCTAAATTTATATATTATTTATAAGTATATATTTAATAATATATAATATATACACACATTCTGCAGTTTAAGGTCAAAGTAATGCCTGCATTAGTCAATACAGTTACTTCTCGACTTACGACGGGGTTCGGTTCCGCAACTTCGGACGTAAGTCGAAATGGTCGTAAGTCAAGAAGTGACTGTACTTCAATAAAACAGTTAGCCATCTTACACAAGCACACGTGAAGGGTAACTAACTACACAACAAAACTAAAGATGACGCAATCAATCGCCAAAAGCGTGCAAGATATATATGTATATGATATATATTCCACAAAACCTATAAAAAATTGACACATTTTAAAAATTTTTTAATGAAATTTTTCGTCATAAGTGCGAATGGTCGTAACACGAGAAGTGACTGTAGATCATTGGGACTGAGCAGTATTAATATTCTTATATTTATTATACTATTAATTTTGTACAATTTAAAGGGTGGTGTGGAAGAAGTAAACTATATATCTATTTCATGGTAAATAATGAAATTTGTAACTAACCATATATATAAAGGAACTTCAATAAGGACCATAGCAATAGCTAATAGTATTGTATTAATAGGGAAATTCTTATCCTCATTTCCTCAAAATACTAATTTTGCTTCTTACTCCTTTCTTCCACAGATCTCGTAAATTCAAATATCACATCATATGCCAATTAATATCTGTCAGATTAACAAAATAACATAAAAAAAGAAAATTACTAAACTTTACATTAGAAGAGAAAACAACACTTTTCTTAAATTCCAGCAAAAGTTTAACTATATAAAAACGTTTTCAACTGATTTCATCAGTCTTCTTCAGTTACTCGAACAAAAAAACAAAAAGAACGAACCAAATTCAAATTTACAAAATCACGAGAATGGAAAGAATTCTTGTGATTGCGCAGACTATGCAAAAACGATGTACCGATAAACGGTAAAAAATGCAAATTCTTGACAAAAAAATGCAGATTCTTGACAAACTATATATAATATCACAATCTTACGTTATCCAATGAATGATTTCCAAGCAGACGATAGCCCATCTGCGTCCCTGTGGTTGATGCAATGGGATGTTAATTGTGCCCTATATATTTCTAATTTCTCCAAATGTCTAATGGCCTGTTTAGATCTAGTGGCTTTTATGATGGAAGCACTATCCCAGTGTACCGTGATCTCCTGTTGCTTAGCAAATGCTGCTAGGACTGTGCTGTCAACTGTCCTCTTAACTGATTGCTTATGCTCTTTTATTCTTTGCTGTAAACCACGCAAGGTGGCCCCAATGTACACTAGATCGGATTTAAAACGTTGGTCCCTGATTGGAATTGAGTACACTCCTGTTAGCTCATTTGGTTTCTCTTTCCTCTTATCATTCTTTAACAGACGGTATACTGTCGGGTTGCGCCTATATATTATGCGTAAGTTCCTTTCTTTGGATACCTTCTTAACAATACTTTTAATAAACGGAATATAGTCCATGACCACTGTTTTTTTCTGTTCAGTTCTGTGTTGTTGATGTTTACGTCTCTGTATATCCGTAATTAGACGGTTCACTACCCTTCTCTGATAACCAAACTGTGTCGCTACGCTTCTTACGTACTCCAACTCCTTGTACGTGTCGCAAATACTTGAGCAATGTGTGTAAGCTCGTTGTATCCATGCTCGTAAAGCCGCTAACTTAAACTGTTCAGGATCCACAGAGTTTCTGGGTATGATGCTAGGTTGATATACCGGTTTCCTGAAGATATCCGTCTGTATCTCCCCATCCTTAAATAGAATGAATGAAATTATGCTTAAGGACAGGGAACACATGACGGTTATGGACTTTAAGGCCTTGTATCCCTCGATAAAACTCCCTCCGTGCTTCTGCGCCTTAAGGGACTTCTTGTTTAACAACATCGTGAATTCATTCAAATACAAAAGGCAAATTTTGGAATTAGCTGATCTCATCTGTCATTCTTCTTTCTTTGAATTTCAAGGGAAAACATACATGCAAGGAAGGGGAGTCCCGATGGGTAGTCCCATATCAGCGATGCTCTGTGAATTGGTCCTACGAAACCTAGAATGCAATATATTACCTTCATTCCAAGAAGACATAGTTTTCTATACCAGATATGTTGATGACATATTCATCATATGGCATAATGATCGCAATACCCGTCGCTTTCTTGATGCAATCAACAGCAACCCCTACGGACTCACATTGGAGTTGGACCAAGAGAGTGACTTTAGGGTTAACTTCTTGGACTTGACGATCACATGTAAGGATGGGGAGATACAGACGGATATCTTCAGGAAACCGGTATATCAACCTAGCATCATACCCAGAAACTCCGTGGATCCTGAACAGTTTAAGTTAGCGGCTTTACGAGCATGGATACAACGAGCTTACACACATTGCTCAAGTATTTGCGACACGTACAAGGAGTTGGAGTACGTAAGAAGCGTAGCAACACAGTTTGGGTATCAGAGAAGGGTAGTGAACCGTCTAATTACGGATATACAGAGACGTAAACATCAACAACACAGAACTGAACAGAAAAAAACAGTGGTCATGGACTATATTCCGTTTATTAAAAGTATTGTTAAGAAGGTATCCAAAGAAAGGAACTTACGCATAATATATAGGCGCAACCCGACAGTATACCGTCTGTTAAGGAATGATAAGAGGAAAGAGAAACCAAATGAGCTAACAGGAGTGTACTCAATTCCAATCAGGGACCAACGTTTTAAATCCGATCTAGTGTACATTGGGGCCACCTTGCGTGGTTTACAGCAAAGAATAAAAGAGCATAAGCAATCAGTTAAGAGGACAGTTGACAGCACAGTCCTAGCAGCATTTGCTAAGCAACAGGAGATCACGGTACACTGGGATAGTGCTTCCATCATAAAAGCCACTAGATCTAAACAGGCCGTTAGACATTTGGAGAAATTAGAAATATATAGGGCACAATTAACATCCCATTGCATCAACCACAGGGACGCAGATGGGCTATCGTCTGCTTGGAAATCATTCATTGGATAACGTAAGATTGTGATATTATATATAGTTTGTCAAGAATCTGCATTTTTTTGTCAAGAATTTGCATTTTTTACCGTTTATCGGTACATCGTTTTTGCATAGTCTGCGCAATCACGAGAATTCTTTCCATTCTCGTGATTTTGTAAATTTGAATTTGGTTCGTTCTTTTTGTTTTTTTGTTCGAGTAACTGAAGAAGACTGATGAAATCAGTTGAAAACGTTTTTATATAGTTAAACTTTTGCTGGAATTTAAGAAAGGTGTTGTTTTCTCTTTATTATACCAGTTCCAGTAGGTTCATTATTCATTTTTACTTTACATTAGAGAACTAAATTTAAAATAGAGCCAACTAAGGTTAACAGGAGATTGGAGATTGGTTAGAATGCAACACATCATTATGTAATTACCCTTAGGAATTAAATTGCAGTCAGCCATTTCTCTTTCGTCCCAGGGTAGGCCTATTATTCATGCGGGAACGAATAAAACTTTGTACTTGGTGGCTCAGTAATATAGGTAACACTACAACCGACCACACAACAGTTATTTTTTGAAGTTTTGTTGGCAGAAAGCTGTTTTTCATTATCACAGGCAGAAAACAAGCACCGCGTCTCAGTACGTATCTAACCCAAAGACACTCGTGTTTTCCCGAAAAAGTTTCCTTTGCCTGCGTACAGGTGGCGCTCAACGCAGTTCCACTAGCTCTATACTAGAAAAGAGCCGCACGTGGCTCAAGAGCCACAGTTTGGCCACCGTGGTTATTAAAGTTTTGATCATCTTGAATCGATATTCTGTTTGTACTAATTTCAAAAAAATATATTATATATGTATATATATATATATGTCGTATTATTTTGCAGTCGTAGTCGTGGGGTCGAGTGTAGGGTTAGCAAGACAAAAGAAAATTGGAGACCATAAAAACACGTCCGTTCACTTTCAGGTCCTCACTCGAACTCTCCTTTATTCTTTATTGGTGTTGTTAACCTCATTCCAAAAGGGGCGAGATTAACAAAGTAAATTACAGAAAAATATACAAAAATATATACAAAATTTAAAATATGTTATATATATATACTCATTAGTAAAATAAAATCAGATTTGACAAAACTTGTGTATTTAAAATGATTTATTATCTGCTTTATGATGCAGGAGGAAACTGCATACACTAAATTTAAATCATTAATTTTACATCCTAAACAAGGCATTGCATTGCAAAAATGAATTTCTTTTAAAATATTTCCAGCTAAATAATTCTGAAAATATTCCAACAGCTGCACCAAGATCTGCAATTTTCAAACTGCAGCGCTCATGCAGGAACTTTGAATATAATAAGCCGTTTCATTCGTAATTGACATTTTTTGTGTCAGTGGCCTTTATGCCTGGACACAAAACCCGTGTGTGAAAAGTAAACACTTTTTTGTGCATAAATTGATGGGAAAAAAAGCATCCTAGCTGGGTTAATCATCACTAATGGCCAGTCAGTGGCCAAGTAGTTCCGTTCCCTGAACACTGAGGATTCGCACTTCGCCAGGAAGGACTGGCCATGCAGAGTTTTCTGTGTTTTCTCCACATCTGTAATGCCTGAATTGGGTCCGGTTACCCTTAAAAAGACCTCCCGAAAGGCATCCCCTTAGGCAGATCGCCCAAGTGTTGAGTTGCCATAAATTAACAAAACAAACATAACTAATGTTACAACTAATCAAAAAACTTCACAAATACCACAGCGGTGAGAGCAAGACACAGAATAGAGCAAAGGTGCTAACTCCTCAATCTTCCCATATTTAGCCATCAGAAGAGACTATAGTCATTCTTCCGTTTTGTTCCTTTAATTAAGGTTTTTTTCCGTTGAACAGAAAACAGGCAAATTTTAGAAAGAAATAGGGAACATTTAGCATTCCGTTTATCTTTAGATGGGAAATTCCCAATATTTTCTAAATGGCAGAATGCTTTCATTATAAAAATTTTAATTCCTGTAATTAGGGTGTTGAGCCAAAATACCTTTTAGCACAAAACTTCTTCGCTAAATGGGAATTGAAAATCACTTAAAATTTTTGCCTTGGGATTAAAGGAATTTTTGTCATTTTAAACTTTTCCTGGTCTGTGGGCATAAGGGAACGTTTTTAATCATTCGTCATGCGTTTGACCAGGTCCATAAAGGAGAAGACTGAATGGTGAGGAACAGGATTCGAGATATCTGGTACAAATTCCTGGAGTTTCTGGCATGAATTCGATCTTGCTTCCCTAGAGTAATAGGAAAATGTTATTCTCATTCCCATTATGATTAACGAAGTTGGATCCTGATCCATAATGTAATCATAAATATGTGATTGAGTCAAATAATTAGGCTTTAATGAAAATATGATAATCCTATACGTCTTGAAATAGTTTTTGGTTGTCTTTGCTGAGTCTTTTTTAATTAACATTGATATTAACAGACTGCCTATTTTCATACAGATGCCAGTTTGTTCTTTTATCAAAAGACACTTCCTCTTTCTGGAGCATGAACCCCAACTTTTCTAACAAGTGGTACTATGAGAAGTGTTAGTAAATGTTTTTATCTTTATCTTCAGGTAACCAACTGAAGTGTGACTGTCAGTTGGCAGGATTTGCCACTTTTCTCAAGAACTACCAGTTGGATGGAGTAGATGATATTCAATGTTTTTCTCCTGCCCATCTTCAAGGTGAGGATGTTATTGATGTGGACTTTTCCCTTATGAATTGTTTAGCTAGCCACAACAGCTGTGATGGCCCCGATGAATTTCTGCCACCAAAATTTAGTGTGGATTTTGTTAAAATAGAATACAGATCAGACGAGACAATGGATTTGTGGTGGAGTGTGGAAAGTGAAGGTCACCTTCTCCCAGGAGTTTACAAATGCAATGTTTCCTATTCAGTGGTGGGGGAAGACGATTACATCCACATCGGCATAGAAGACTGTTTCTCTTTCAGTAACCATTCTAAAAATAATTCCATGAACCTGGTGCTTTTCCCTGGAGAATACAACTACAATGTATGCATAGTAATATTTTACACAAAGAACAATTCTCTCTATTATAATTATTGTTCTGCTATCCGTTACCAAAATCCCACTTTTCACTCAACTTCCGGCCCGTTGAAAGGTGGAGGGGTGGCTACCACCATCATTTCTTCTTCAACACAAACCCAATCCCAAAATTCCAGCCTGTTGGAAGGTGGTGGGGTGGAGACCACCATCATTTCTTCTTCACCACAAACTTCTTCAATAACTTCTCACCAGACGACTACTGTAACTGCAGAAATCACCACCTCTATTGTGTCTAACCCAGATAGCAATTCCATCACCACATTGAGATGGACAACAACAGCATCCCAGTCATCTAACCAGAACACAGTTTTCCTTTGGATTGATGAAAATGATAAACTTTATGTCTCTTGGAATGGGACGGAAGAAGAGGTGAACAGTTTCTGCCGCCTTCAACTCTCCGTCACCTCACGTAACCAAACAAAAAAAACAGAGAGGAGAGACTGTGGCAGTGGTTCCATGCATCTTGACCCTTTAGATCTGGGAGAGGACTTTGAAATCTGCCTTTCCACATATCGTAACTTCTCTCAAGAACAAAATCATTGCACTCACTTCAAGAAACCACTTCTGGCAGAAAGTAACCATTCCAATGAAGGCCAGCCAATAGCAACAGGGGCAGCATTTCCACCAATTATTCTGGTGACTGCTCTGGTAGGATCATTGATTTTGGCATCCGTGGCCCTGATAACTCTGGTGGTGTTCTTAATCAAATTTATGTGGAAGAGGAGAGGTGAATCGAGTCGATACGACGTGAGCAAAGAAGAGAGCTCCCAGAAAAACAAAAGGAGATCAAATTTATATTCTGTCAGTCTGGCAGAAGATGATGCAGCCATCTGATATATTTTAACTATGTGTAATTCCTTTGTATCAGTTGGAGAAAGGAAGATGAATTCTTATTCATCCTGGTATAAGACAAACTCATGACCAAAATAAAAATAATAATTCACAAGAGTTTGATGTTTCTATTTGTTACTAATCCAAAAGTACAAGTTTTCATACTTTATTTAAAAAATATGGGATAAAATTGGGTTACTTGTAAGTTTAATTTATTATAACAACTGAATAAATGGTGAACAAAATTTACAAATTTTAACAATTGGTTAAACTACATATAATTAGTGGTAAATCATTTCTGAATGACATTTGAGACTAGTTCATATTTTGTGAGTGTGAAAAAGAGAAAACAGTACTAAATTGGTTTAGTGGACACTTAACACATTAGTTGTGCCATAATTCCATTCTCTTTTGGTTTATGGGAAAAAATAGAAGTTCTTTCTCCACACTTCTTTGCATTGTTAATGGACAGATTTGATGATGACATCAAATTGTTCATTGGCCAATAAGTTACCATGCCAAATTTCATTTCTTAATCTTTACTCCATTTCTTTCATTAATATGCGAGACACCAACACACACTGAATTTTTTCCTTTTTTTTTGACATTTTGAAACCACTGAACCAAAAAACAGGTAAAACAAGGGGGAAAAAAACTTGCCTGGGTGTATTAGCATCTATTTTAATATCCCAGGATGAGGAAAAATTAAGAAACAAAATTTGGCATGATAGCTTGTGTGGAGATATTAATGCTATTAAAATTTGGTGGTTAAAGTTTAAGGTGGTGGTGTGGTATCTCAAATTTTAATCATTATCAGCATTAACAGCATTTTTAAAAGCTCATCTCTATCTTCAAAATTAAGTCATCTGCTTTTTTATTTGATGATAATTTGATAAGTTATATATTTAATAAAATCTCATAACATATGGCACCATACACAATTTTAAACTTTGCTAGGGTATTTTTCTTAAATATAAAATTTTTTGCCAGGAAGTTATGCAACTCATTGCTGGAGTTTTTTTGGAATCAAATTTGACACAATTCCAATTCTTTTCTGTGTTATATACCTAGCAGCAAGAAAGTAAAAACCAAAAAGTCAAAAAATGAAGCAATTTTTCATATTTTTACTGTATGAGGAATTTGCTTATTTTGTACATTCACAGTGACATTTCATATTCACATAATGTAGCTGTTTTTATTTACTTTTCTGAATTAGTGAATCAAAATATTTTCAGATAAGCTGGATTATGTAATGTTAATTTTAAAAAGCCATATTATTTGCGATCAACTGGTCGATCATGATATGGCTTGTTAAAATGGAGAAAACATTTGTAATTTTAATAGAAGTATTAAAATTTAAAAAAAGTTGGTCGATCACGATTGACTTATTGGCCATGCCTGTTCTGGAACAATCCACAATCACATAGTATAAGTGATTGATAACAGAGCATTCATTTTATTATTATAATAAGAATGATATAGAATTATTCTTTATTTCATATCAATTAATAAAATTTTAGATTTGTTTGAGTTGACATATAATCAAGAACGTCTTAGCTCGAAACGACGTAACCCTGAGGTATACCAAAATATACAGAGAAGCTTTTACTCGAATTTTGATCATTTTACTTGAATATATGGTCATTTAAAACTTGTATATTTTCTAAATCCTTCACCTATTTTTTAGTATTATTCATTCTCTTTAAAATTAATTTGTGAGTAAGATAAAGCTTTGACCAGTGCAACACACTTTGAAAAACACTCAATTTAAAATACAACTGCAAGGAGCAGTTGTATTTTAAATTGAGTGTGTTTCAAAACACGTGTGTTTGTATTTTTTTTTTTTTTTTTTTTTGTTCTTTCAAAATGCAAATATCTGTTGTCTGTATTACAAACAAGAATTAAGAGTTAGAATTTAACCATTGTTGTTACTTTAAACTGTATTTATTGGTTGACTTCTAATTCTTGATTGTAAATAAGACATTTGAGAACAAAACAACCAAACAAGCAGCTACATTTGTCTTTGTTTTCATTTTAACAAACTATGGCTCAGCCTTTAACCTTTGCATTATGGTTCTGTGATGTTTGTATTAATACTTTGAAAGAGCAAAAAAGAAAGGTCTTTACATTATGGCAATTCCACACTGGTCTAAGTAATGGAATGGTACAATGAACTATTACTGATTAAAATATCATATCCCACACCTTCTTGTCTGTCACTACCCCAGATATTCCTCATTAAAAATAATTCATGCTAACACTGAATTTTTCTTTGACAGTCAGTTGGACATTAAACACTCCACTATTTCTCTCCCTTACTGACTCCCTATCAGTCTCTTAGCCAGGAA